>NC_087118.1:5575000-5884722 GCF_963855985.1 Ostrinia nubilalis | reverse complement strand
TCCGAAGACAACCCTGTGGACTGTGCCAGCAGAGGACTGACACTATCACAACTCATATCACATATCCGATCTATCGGATATCCGGCCTACCGGATAGTTGCCGGATATCCGTTTCATCTCTAGTCTCAACAATCCGCGCCATTAATTGAGTCACTTCTACATAACAATAGCTCTATGGCGCGTGTAACACGAATCCTAAGTTGGATATTTCGATTCATAAACAATGCACGTGACGTCAAAAATGCCAAACAAACATCGCACTTAACAACGAGTGACCTGAAAACCGCACATAATGCAATTATCAAGGCAATACAAATTAATCACTTCGCTGACGATATTGCACAATTAAATAAACACAATCGGATGAGATCAACTAGCAGCATTCTCAGTTTGAACCCCATCCTGGATGAAAACAAAATCCTACGTGTCGGTGGGCGACTGGGAAATGGAAACGCAAACTTGAGTCAAGAACAAAAACATCCTATTATCTTGCCCTACAATGACAAGTTAACGGAGTTATTGATTGATCAAGCTCACAAGACGACCCTACACGGAGGCACAGAATAAGTAATAGTACAGGTACAGAAGGATTACTCCGCAAGACGATTTAAATAAATGCGAGTCTTGCTACGACGCGATACAGTGGAATTCAGCTCGCACAGCACTACGTACCTACAATTTTATTCACCTACAAGTTTTGTCTCTTTCTATCGCGTGCCTCTGAACTCTTCTTACGCTGCTAGGGTTGCTATGCTGTCTAGTGAAAAAATAGAATTAATCTACATACTTAGGTATTTGTAATGAGGTACGTATGTAGGTAAGTATTAGTGTTATTTTACCTTTGTAAAAATAACATTTTAAATACCTACTTAGGATAAAAAAGTACTTATTTTAATACAATGTCTTCATTCATACCTATTTTAACATAAGACAAATAAATTAAACATACCTACTATCACAGAAGAAAGAATGACATCATACCTACCTACTTACTACGCAAACACGAAACGGCTACATCCTAGAACGAGAGCGAGGCATCACCCGAAAATCATATTTGTATTTGGCTTTGCACAAACTTAATCTAATGTTACTCGCTGTACTTTGGCAACAATTTATTTTTACTGAATATTGTTGGGGTACCTATGCATTATGGTGAAAGAACTAGCTTGTCGTAATTTGGTGTATCGATGTTACTCTTCCGTTTCATTTACCTACACGGAAAGGTAATAGTTAATATTTTAACGATAAAATTCTTAAAACATCATAAATTGTATTCAAAAGAAATTATTTATTAAAGGCAAAACATCAAGTCCCGACGGGCGCGCGCGTGACACTCGACTGATATAATACCCGCCGGCGGGGCGCTTCGCTGTAGGTAATTATCGGATGTACCGCGCGGAGTGAGCCAGGCCTGACGGAGGAGCCAGATTAACTCTAACGTATCTACGCAATAGATATTGGATAACACCGGTCAACAAAATATTTTTTTTTTTGCGCATGGATTTTACTTATAATATATTCTGATTATATAAGCAAATTTATATAAAAAAGTGCGATTACAAATCGAAAATATTTGCTTTTTAAAGAGTTATAGCGATTTGAATGTTCCATCTTCATAGTAGAATGTCTCTAAAGATGCACGTCACATTCTCATTAGAATATATTTATAGATAATTATGGGGGCTTATTCGCAAGAACAAGGGGCACGCTTTCATCTAAATATAGTGGGATTTGAGAGACGACGTTACCAAGGCCAGTAAACTGAAAGCATGATAGGGTTTGATTTTTATGAGAAAAATCTTCTATGGAACATGACAGGAAATTAGAACTTTTCATTTTTAATAAATATTTGGACTCTATTTTAAATTTTCTCTTGTGAGAATGAATCTTAAATGGATGTTTGGTATGTTTTAATAATTAGAAAGAATGAAAGAAAGAAAGAAAAAAAAATATTTGGCAACAAATTAAATCATCGCTATGTTCATGTTTCATACATTCATTGATATGAATTTTTCTATTTTTTACACATAAAAGCAAATTCAGAACAATTTTTTGTTGTTATTCTTATTTCTAGGTATTAAAGCAATAAAAATAAGCTATGCATAACCCGTGCGCAAAAATGCTGTAGACAGTTGTAATCAGTGGTCTACGAGCAGTGAAGAAACAACTTTCACGGTGCATCACGTGTCATCGCTTCAAATCTGCACCCAACCATCAACTCATGGCAGACTTACCACTAGAACGTGTCACCCCATCCCGACCGTTCACTCACACCGGTGTTGATTTCACTGGACATGTGGAAGTCAAAGCAAATAAAGGCAGAGGCATCAAGACATTGAAAGCCTACGTAGCGGTGTTCGTATGCTTGTGTACGAAAGCTCTTCACCTCGAACTGGTGTCCGATCTCAGCACAGCTGCCTTCTTGAACGCCTTGAAACGTTTCTGTGCCCGTAGAGGAAAGCCCCAACACATATACAGCGATAACGGCACGAACTTTGTGGGCGCGGCACGGACTCTGGAAAAGCAACGAAAGGAGGCACTGGAATACTACATAAACAATGACGTCATCACTAACCTGTCGGAGTGGGGCATTGAATGGCATTTCAACGCTCCTTCCTGGCCCACGGCTGGCGGTCTCTGGGAAGCAGCGGTCAAGAGTCTCAAACATCATCTCAAACGAGTACTCGGGGACCAAAAATTAACATTTGAGGAGTTCACCACACTGCTAACACAAATAGAAGGGTGCCTCAACTCTCGGCCTCTGGTAGCGTTAACAGAAAACATCGACAACATTGACTGCTTGACCCCAGCTTATTTCCTGATCGGCGAGCCAACTTTAGAACCACCACTATCAACTGAAGGCCAGGACACGACACTCACAAAAAGATGGCAACTTACGGAGAAAATGTTTAAGGACTTCTGGAAACGGTGGTCCGCTGACTATCTCCAAACCCTACAAATAAGAAGCAAGTGGCATTTTCCTACAACTAACTTAGAAATTGGAGACGTCGTTCTTGTGAAAGAGGACAACATCCCTCCTGCCAAATGGATACTGGGCCGAGTACTGGAAACACATCCTGGGCCCGACGGTCGTGTACGCGTCGTCACACTGAAAACTAAATCAAGCAACATGAAACGACCAATTACGAAATTGTCACGACTTCCTTTGGAGCCAACTAACATCGCTACCACAACCAACCCGCCTGCTAACAACGAAACAACACAACGTAAACGTAGAAGTACCAAGAACAGCACAAAACACTTCAACAACTTATTTTGTTCGCTGCTCATGATATTTACAATGTGTGTTGGACCTAGTATGCAAGACATGGTCAACGTAACAGAGCTCAGCCCCTCACGACTTGTTTACTTTGACAAGGTGGCTGATATACAAATAATACAAGACGAGTGGAAAATGGTTGTATATTACAACATGACTACATACTGGCGAAGTTTGGACAACATACAAAACTATGTCAATCATTTGACCTCACTTTGCAAAAAGGAAGCCGCATTTCTTACAATTTCTTCTCAATTTCAACATGAACTTAACGAAATTCAACACTACAATGAGATCTTACATTCAGAACATGGACTGTCGCGTCACAAAAGAGGACTTGTGAACGCAATCGGATACATAGCAAATTCTTTATTTGGAACACTAGATGAAAGATTTGCTACTCAGTACGAAAAAGACATCAAAATCATACAATCAAATGAAAATCATCTTCTGAACCTCTACAAAAATCACACATCTATCATCGAAAGTGAATACAATCTTCTCAAGAGAAACGAGGAAGTGATGAACAGGCAATTCATCATCATCAACAAACATCTCACAGAAGCAGAAGAACGTATACAACTCAAGCAAGACAACGCCCTGTACATAACAGCTACCGCTCTTGCCGTAAACCTGATATTATCCAATATACGGCAAATACAACAACAGCTACTGGACTTGGTGACTGACGTAAGGGACGGGAGAGTCGACACCCATCTGATCAAGCCTGATCAATTTGAGGAGCAGCTCAACATCATCTCCGGCCAGTTGCCAAGCGACTTATCACTGCCCTGTGTCAACACACGTCATTGTACTCGGGGACTGTACAAGTTAGCGCGTGTACACGTTCGTTTAACGAGTGCATACCTACTATTTGAAGTGAAGCTACCACTCATAAACAATGAACAATACGAACTCAACCGCATCATTCCTATACCACAAATAACTGAAAACAGAGAGAAACATATTGAACCTACATCAGAATACCTCGCTGTCAACCTAAGGAGAGACATGATAGTACTTCTGGAAGAGCGAGATGTAACATCCTGCATATCATTGCAAGATAACAAACTATTATGTGTTATAAATCAACCTATTCATAACATAAAAGTCGCCGACACATTGTGTGAGGCGCAATTATTAAACAATGGCAACTTATCGACATGCCGTACAAGAGTATCAAATTGCAACGACAAGTGGGTGCGATTACACAATCGCGGCGCGTGGCTATTCTCCTGTTGCGAAGACTGCACTACGCGCATTTTCTGTCCAGCTGGAGTTACGTCACAACACCTACGCGGCACGGGAATCTTATCACTCGGCCTCGGTTGCATGCTGAAAGGAGACAGTTTCATCATTCACGCGCGCAATGACTACCACAGTGAACTAAAACTAACAACAAGCGAAGAAACAATGTACATACGCGAATCGAGCATAAACCACATACTCACCGACTTCAATCACACATTTGTCCCTGAAGACCACAAGGAAGCTCTAACATTACTGAAAAACAAAATTGATAACATCAAGAAACAACAAGAAGCTTTAAGTGTTCAATCACTCACACACGAGAAATACAATTATGTATTGCACTCTGTAATTGGATTCATCATTGCTGCATTCCTTGTGTGGGGGACTCTACGCTTAAGAAGAAGGTATCGAGGCTGCAGCGTGAACCGTCGAGAGCAGTAAGACTCGAGCAGCGCCGCGCAGCCGCTACGCACGAGGCACAGCGAGCAGACCGCGGATATCGATAGTGTAGACGAGGTGATCGTATCTGCTGCTCGTAAACTAGATAAGGCGTCATCGCCATAAACTTTTATTTTTCTTCTTTTCTTAAAATTTGGCAGCATGTACGAGCACACTCGACATTTTATATTTTTACCGTCAACGCTTAACTCAATTGTTATAATTTTTTTCGTCGTCGCACCTCTCGAGCGGACAGACGTGTGTCGCGCGTATCGGATATAATTTAAATAATAAGTTCCCAATTGTCGTCCTTAAATAAAGTGTCAGTGAGTCAAAAGTCGTGTAACTGCGTTTGAGTGACTTGTTACCATTACAACTGTTGAACATTATACCTCACTCCGGTGCACCTCCGCGGGACAAGAACGCTTGCATTTTTCGTCCCTTTCACATCTGTGGCGTATTCTAAATACCTTATTGACTCGACCATTCAATATGAGCGTTAAGCGATCGCCTTCTAAGTCGCACAAGGGGTCTACCTTTACTGGTTCACACACAGACGCGGATTGTGAAGCTACCGACTCAAACTCGCAAATTACTCAACGGAGGCGAAAACAACCTGACTCAGACATTCTCAAAAGGGCTGACCTCGTCGACTTCAAAAAGGAAATGATGACCATTTTGCAAGATATCAAAGAATCTAACAGTGACTTGTAGCGTTGCAGTTTTGGCTGTTTTTCACAAATTGTTTTTCTTACTCGATATTTGGATTTGGGATACCACTAGCGACATCTATTGGCGTGATTTTGAATTAATTTGCAATAGATGGCGCTTTTTGCTCAGTCAATTCAAATATATTTTATTGAAACATTTCCTAATGTTTTTGTTTTGATTATTCTATTTTTTAATAGAATATTTTCAGTGTTCAGGAGATTGTTTTCATCATGGTTTTTATTAGTATTTGCTTTTTATCTAAGCGGCGAAACGAAACGTTTCGCGATGTCAATGCGAGTCATTGTCACTGTCAGTTGAGCTGTCAAATCACTTTGGAATTTTGGTCGATCGTGCGCAACCGCAATTTTATTATTTTCGGGGATGTAATCCCCTGTGTTTCAAATCGTGTGTTGCAGAATGCATCCACGATAATTTCTTAATATAATTTAAAATAATCACACATGAGGTAAGTTCCCGTCGGAGAATTTATTTATTTTTCGTGATTGATATTTTTCGTATTCCAGTACGTGGTATTTCATGTGATCGTTTCTTTCAGAGGTTCCCTAAATTCTATTCGGATGAGGGTATTGGGTTGCTGAGGGCTGCGAGCGAAGCTCAAATTAGTGAACAGCCTTCGTAAGTATTTCTTTCCCATTGCGGGTTTTTTCATAACCTAATGCCGCGTTCCACATGTGATGCTGACACTCGTATTTTTCGTTTCAGATGCGGGATTTCATATTTCATATTTTACAAATTTTTATAGACATTTTAGATATTTCAATATTTCATATTGATTTCTCATCATTTGGTATAAATTGTTTCTCCTTTCTGGACTGCTGATCTCTTCGCATTTCCTCCTTGTCATCGAACCTCTGTCTCTGCAAGAGTTTGAACGCTTCCTGTCGAGGAGATGCAAGGGCTTCGTCTGGTACTGCGCGCTTGGGGCCGTGGGGGACGCTGCTTGTAGCCTGAAAGTGTGCGAGACCCGTTGGACCCCGGAAGAAGAGAGGAACGTTCAGGGTAACGGCTTGTAACCGCATGGCTTCCAAGGTACCCACTTTTCCATCCTTCAAGTAGGAGTCTTTCCGACCTGACATCGCGCAGTTATCTTAACTAGTAGAGTCTTTTAATATTTAGGCTGAGTTTTAAGAAATTTGTAGTGGCAATAATATTCACCAAACCGAACCTAATTAACGACCCTGAATCCCTTGAGATTGGCACTATCTATTACAGTAGTTATAATATCGTAATTGTCAATTGTATTCAAGCTTACGAGACAAAATAAATTGTGTCAATTGAGAGGGAGCTGTTTTATTTACATTTTTTAATTTCATACAAGGAACGGTAACTTTTATAAATTTCTGCAAGCCGGACAACCTCTTTTTCACGTGCAGACAACTCACCATCTTCTCAGTCTGCACCGGTGGCGGTTCAATTCCAGTCACCAAGCCGCCAGGAAAAAATCCTTTCTTGCAGACTTCATGCGTACTATTAGATCGGAAATATCTGAGATCAAAACACAAGTGAGTTCAGTGACTAAAACGTTGGATAACATTACTCAACAACAAAGTCAGTTTAGGCATGAACTTACAGACCTTTCTCAATCACTGAACTTTCATACTAAATCCTTTGATGATCTCCGAACGAAAACACAAGAAATGTCCAAGGAAATAACTCAGGTTAAAAGCCTAAGTAAGGAGGTCGATATCTATAACCGTCGTATAGCCAACTTGGAACGAGATTTTAACATTCAACAACAACGGGAAAGACTAAACAACATAGAATTAGCTGGCGTTCCGGAGAACAATAAAGAGGACCTCGCTCAATTATTACTATCCATCTGCGAAATATTGGGCGTCCAGGCATCGAAGGACGACATCGTAAGCATTCATCGTGTTCCAAAGAAATTACCCAACGCAAAATCACCAAAAAATATTATAGCAAAAATGAGCAGCCAACTCATTAAGGACAAAATTATATCGGCTATTCGAAGGAAGAAAGGTCTTACCACCAATGATCTGGGACTTACACCATCTAGTGATCCGAGGAGAATATACATAAACGAGCATTTAACTCCTTTCTTCAAAATGATTCATACGAAAACTCGCGAGACTGCTGCAGGAGCTGCCTACCAACATGTTTGGATCCGAAATGGGAAAATATTCGTTCGAAAAAACGACACATCGCCTGCAATAAATATTGTAGATGTCATGGACCTAGGAAAAATTAAGTGACTAGTTTTCTTAAAATTATTTATCTACAAAAAAGGTATTGTGATACTGAAGATGTTTTTTTTTTTTTTTTTTGCGCTGGCATCCCTAGCTGTCAGACGCGTAATTTTAACGGGAAAAATTTTTAATGTTAGTTTACTATAATTTCGTGTAATATTGTGATAAAATATACTGAAATCAATTGTTTATCGTATAAATAATGTATACGAGTGTTATCCGACGAAAATATTTAGTATTTAGACAAAAAAGTGAAGACAAAATTTCGTCAGCTGTCAACGAAAAATCTTCATAAATTCAAATTTACGGAACAAATCAACAGGGGAGTATTGTTTTTATTCATTAATTAACTAATATCTATAGGTACATTACATGTATTTTGCATTATACACTGAAAATAAAACATTACAATTCCCAACGTTGAGGTTATAATTTCATGTAAATATTCATATTTTGCCTTTTAATTACTCAGTTTTAAACTTTAGTCTGTAAAATAACACAATTCGTGTAAAATATCTTTTATTGTAGTGGAAATAAATAGAAGAATTATCTAACCTTAACAAAAAATCCTACCCACACAACTTAGCTTTACTTTATAAATTGGTTATTTCCTGTAATAAGACTTTTAAATGATAATAAGATAGTATTCAAATACAGATCCCTAATAGTCTATCACCTACTGTTATTGCCAAGATCACTAAAACCCTTTTTTGTATTTTTTTTTCTCGGTTCTTCGATCGGGATCGCTAAACAAAATCCTATTTCCATTGGTAAACTTCACTGCAACAAGATTCAAGGATGTTGACCCGTAAGGCCACCATGAAGGACATGGAAGTTAAGTTGAGGCAGGCTCTCCTGGACCTCAAAGCTTCACGAGAGGTCAGCGACCAGCTTCTCCGGGAACGTGAAGACAGTGAACAGGAGATTCATAAAGTTGTAAACAGGAACTCACAACTGAAGAATGAGCTTGCCGAGCTTCATGGCAAATATCTGGACCTCGCGGAACAATGTTTGAAATTGCAACAAACGGTGAACTCCTTCAATGAATGCAACAACACTCATGAGCAGGCTTTGGATCGCATCCATGACCTCGAAAAGAGCCTATGTGAGTCACATAAAACCATAAAATCTATGGAGGAAGAAAGACAGGCTCAAGAATTCAACTCAACCGTGAGCCTGTATAATGAATTGATGAACAATGATCATGAATCGAAGAATCCAACTATACCTATAATAGACTTGACCTGTGATGTGTCCTGTTCCGGTCCAGCAGTAAAGTATCAATTTAATAGTAATAATAAACTTAAAAAATATATTAAAATCAAGAAATTTATCAAGAAATGCAAAAAATTAATTAAATTTCAACGTAGTTTACCTAAACAGTCAATTCTATTGAAAGAAAAAAATCTTTTAAAAGAAAAGCTTAAATCATACAACTTAAAAATAGAACAAAACAAAAAGTTGTATGATGATAATACTTTGATCTTACATGAGAAAATAGATGACTTGGAACTTTATCTTAATCAGTTTAAATCTCGATATGAAATGGCACAGAAACAAATCAATGAACATGTACTGGCCACATCCAAACTTGTTGACCTATGTAATTATAACACTGAGCGTTTTGAGACCTTATCAAAAAAACAGTCTTGTAACTGTATTAATGGCCTTCAGCCCACTACAATACCAAAGTCTATTCAAACTGAGCCGGCGCAGGACATATTAGTCACTGAATCCCAAACTAATGAAACTGCCTTGTCTAAAAAAATTAGTGATACCGGTAATGGAGGGAAAACCTATATTTATTCTGATCAGCTTGGTCAGGGGGTAGGTTCTATGCTCAGGGAGCACTTGAATACACAGGTCTTGAATTATTGCTATCCAGGCAGGTTTCTGACAGAGATAATTTACGAAATTGGTAAAAACCAAGAATTAGATGAGAACTCTAATGTTATTATAATGTATGGTAATAGTTACTCTGTAGATAAAAAGAGTATAATTCAGAATATTGACCAACTCTTGGATTTGCAAAATAGGATAAAATGTAAGATAATTTTGTGTACTTTACCCTATGTAAATTCAGGGTATAATCTAAATAAGATAAACAAGAACATATTTGATTTAAATATACTTATGTATAACTTGACTTATCGTCATAGCGACGCACTTTTACTTCTTGACATAAATAAATTTATTTCTAGCTTTAAGTTGACTGTAGATACAATGTATCTCTCTAAAAAAATGAAGAATAAATTAGCCTCATTGATTGCATACAATATTAAATGTAATTATATTCATAAAACTGATCATAGTCAGGGTACTAATAATTTGATATCTCAGTATGTAAATAGTAACAATATTATGACTGTACCTACTACTAGTTGTTTAAACTGAGGCACTCGACAAAGGCCAAGCCCGGAACATTCAAGATTGTTCATCAAAATATTCAAGGCTTGGCCAGCAAAGTCTTAGAAATAGAGCTATTCTTAAAAAGTTTTGATATTAATGTAATGTGTATTACTGAACACTGGCTAAAGAAATATGAAAGCTCTTTTCATATAGATAATTATCAGTTAAGTAGCGCGTTTTTTAGGAAGTCGGCCATTCACGGAGGCTCCTTAATATTTGTGAATAATAATATCAGATATAAAGAACGCAAAGATGTAGTAGGGCTATCAGTTGAGCGTGTTGTCGAAATTTCCTGTGTCGAGCTTGAGAGTTACATCATTGTATGTGTGTATAGACCCCCTTCTGGGGACTTTGGTATTTTTGAAGCGGCTATTGAGGATGCTCTTAATAAAATTTGTAACAGCAACAAAAAGGTCTTAGTTTGTGGAGATTTTAACGTCAATTTACTAGATAGCTCATCATCATATTCTGTAAGACTACTTTCCCTTTTTAAGTCATTTAATTTGTTTAGTCAATTTAAGGAACCAACTAGAATTACGGAAACCACAGCTACTTGTCTAGATAATATTTTCTCTAGCTGTGTCCCTGACAATAAAGCTGTCATACACAATCTTACGTCAGATCACTGTGGTATTAAAGTAGAATTTATTTGTAATAATTTGAATAATAAAAGTAATAAAAATGCCGTATGTAGACCTGTAACCATTAGTCGTCTAGAACGTTTTAAAAATAATCTTGAAAATAAATTGCATTTGGTCCCGTATGTGCAGGGAGACCCAGATGCTCTTTACAATAACCTTTTCGAATGTATTAAAACCGAACATGACAAAGTTTTTACGGTAAAGCCATTACAACCAAATACCAAATCTAAGTTTAGTGACTGGGCTACTAAGGGAATATACAAAAGTCGAAATACGTTATATGAACTTTATGGCATGAAAAAGTATAATAATAGTGTATCTTTTCTTGAGCATGTAAAAAAGTATTCAAAAATTTTTAAGAAAGTTTGCTTCATGGCTAAGTCTTTTTATATTCGGGACAAGATAGGGAACGCCAGTAATAAAATAAAAGAAACTTGGAATGTTATCAACCGAGAGACTGGTAAACTAAAACCAAGAGATAATGACTTTTCTCTCAAAGTTCACGATAATTTGATATCTGCAGATAAAGATGTAGCGGAAGCTTTTGACAAATTTTTTGGTAATATAGCTTCAGCAACAACTGCCAACTTAAAGTCATCTCCCTCCGAGGCTGAAGAAATATTGAAAACCCACGTGACACCCTGTGACTCGCACTTCTCTTTTAAACATATTACTCCATTAGATATCACTAAAACTTTTAATCTTTTAAATGTAAAGAGTACAACTGATATCTGGGGCATCTCTGTCAAGATAGTCAAACACATTATTGATATAATTTCCCCACAGTTAGCGATAATATTCAATAATTGCATAGAGAAGGGCATCTTCCCCGACCTCATGAAACATAGTAGACTAATGCCATTATTTAAGTCTGGTAGCAAAACCGACCCTGGCAATTATATACCCATTTCTATCTTGCCCGCTCTAAGCAAGATTTTTGAAAAAATCATACAGGAGCAACTTATGATTCACTTTGGCTCTAATAAACTATTTCATAGTGAACAATATGGTTTTACCAAGGGTCGTTCCACCACCGATGCCGGGGTTGCACTACTTAAACATATCTTCGAGGCTTGGGAGAATTCTCAAAATGCACTAGGGGTCTTCTGTGATCTCTCAAAAGCTTTTGACTGCGTAGAACATCAAACGCTAATTCGCAAACTGCACTATTATGGGGTGAAGGACTCGGCTTTGGATTTAATACAATCCTATTTAAACTTTAGAGTTCAAAAAGTTGACATAAATGGTGTTTTGTCTTCTGGGTCACCTGTGAAAATGGGAGTTCCGCAGGGGTCCATTCTGGGTCCATTCTTGTTTCTTATATACATTAATGATCTACCATATTTTGTTAAGGACTCTTGCGAAATCGTGTTATTTGCTGATGACACATCTTTGATTTTTAATATTGATAGAAGTAAAAATAACTTTGACGATGTAAATAATGCACTAACAAGAGTTTTAAGTTGGTTCACTACAAATAATTTACAACTCAATGCAAAGAAAACAAAATGTATAAAATTCTCTTTGCCTAACGTAAAAACAGTTAGTACCCAAATAGAACTTAATAATAATGCAATCGATCTGGTAGACTCTACTGTATTTCTGGGAATTACCCTGGATTCAAAACTCCAGTGGGGCCCCCATATAGAAACTCTGGCGGGAAAGCTCAGCTCAGCGGCTTTTGCAATAAAAAGGATACGGTCATTAACCGATGTTTCAACAGCTCGCTTAGTCTACTTTAGCTACTTTCATAGCCTAATGTCATATGGAATCATGCTATGGGGCAAAGCTGCAGATTTTGAAACAATATTTATTTTGCAAAAACGTGCGATAAGATACTTGTATAAAATGAAAGCAAGAGCGTCCCTTAGAGAATTGTTTAAAGAAATTGGCATTCTCACGGCCGCTTCACAATACATCTTAAACTGTATTCTATTTATTCAACAAAATATTAACGAATTCAAAAAGAAAAGTGATATTCACCAAATTAACACTAGAAATAAAAATAAATTGGCTATACCCGCTTTTAGACTTAATAAAGTGTTTGCCACTTTTATGGGACAAGGTATCCATTTTTATAACAAAGTCCCTGATAAATATAAAGAGCTACCGTATAATAAATTTAAAGGTATAGTTAAAGATCACATGCTTAAAAAAGCCTATTATACAACTCGAGATTTTCTTAATGATAAGTCATCCTGGGAGTAGGATTATGGTCCTCTCATGCTCGCACTAAAAAGAATTAAAATGAAAAGTAATATTGTATAAACTAATAATAATTTCTCAAATGTTATAGTGTCATGCTTCTCAATCTGGACTGTTACTTAGCTTTATTATTAGTTTTTTTTTAAAGAGATAACTTGGCATTGTCATTCTCACTAAAATGTCTCTGGGGTGGTGGCGTAGTGAGGCGGGTCGTTACATTCCCTCTAATATGGTCGAGTGAAGCGATGGCTGGTTCACTCGTCATGTCTGTGAACAGGCGCTGCTTTCGGGGACTGGTCAATCCAAGTTATTCAAATTTATGTATGCGAGTCATTTCTACTAGTACCTTAATATGTAAGTCTAGATATTAGCACGTCACTACCTTGTTTAATATACCACGCAATCTTGTATACCCATTCTTATGATACACCATACAAGAATGCATGGTAAATTCAGTGAACTGCTCCTGAATCGAATGTACCTACTACTACTATTTCTATTTATTTATATTAACCGGCAGACAGTGGTGATTGAGTTTGTTGCGGCGCTTCTTCTCAGCACTTGCCAAATGTTGGTCTCGAAGCGCTGGTAGGGTAAAAAGATTATGAGACATGTAGAGGCTCCTTAAGAGCATATGACGATTTGTAAGAACTATTTATTAGTCTAAACAAATAAAGAAATTTTGACTTTGACTTTTTTGACTTTGACTTTGAAGGGAATTACTTTTATAGTCTATAAAATAACTAATAACATGACAATGAGGATCATTTCGATTTTTAGCTGTGAATGCAGATTTATAGGGCTAAGAAATCCTTAATACACAGTGCAAAAATTTTTGTTCTACGACAAAAATTGACGAAGTTATGGCCAAATTACTAAAAAAGTTCACTGACCGCCCGGCGCGGGGACGATGACGTCATTATATCCGATCCGAATGCTGCCGGCGTACTGCGTGGATAGAAAATATTTTTTTCTAGCCAAATTATCAGTTTTAGAGAAAAACTTGTAATGACATTTATTCATCAGAATAAAGTAAGCTATCGATAGGTAATTTTTAAAAATGGAAATTGTGAAAAATAACGCAAAAAATCCATACGCTCATACGATTTAATGGCACGCAGAGATGCGATTGGGGTCTCCGCGGTGGTATATTTGGCGATTTATTCAAATAAAGTGTACATAAGTGTTGTTAGAGTCATATCTTCTTTCAAGTAAAATATAAAAATGTATAAGTATTAATTTATTTACTTCTAACAATAAGGTATAACTTCTAACAATAAGACATTGCTATGAAAATCATTTCGATGTACACTTAATAAGTTAATACCTACCTGTTATTTAGTTTTTCTGAGTTAAACCTACGCACCTACCTATCTATTCGCCGTTCCCATGGGCGGGCCAGCTGCTGCAGGAAAGGACAGCCGCTCCGTGCTGGAAATCTATTTAATCTTAGCCTAGAAGCTGGGTATGACTACCCCGCCCCTCTCCTCTCCCCAGGTCATAAGCTGGGCATGACTTCCCCCTCGGCCAGAAGTTAGGTATGATTAACCCCCCCCCCCCCCCCTCGGCCCGAAACTGGGTATGACTTGACCCCTCCCCCTCCCCCAGGCCAGAAGCTAGGTAAGGCTTGCCCCTACCCCCAGGCCATAAGCATAAGCTGGATATGACTCCCCTTCGGCCAGAAGCTGGGTATGAAACCCCCTCCATGCCAGAAATGCCAGAAACTGGGTATGACTTGACCCCCCCCCCTCCTCCCCCAGGCCATAAGCTGGGTAAGGCTAGCCCCTCCCCCCAGCCCTAGAAACTGGTTATGACTTGACCCCTCCCCCCCCCTCTCCCCAAGCCAGAAGCTGGGTAAGGCTAGCCCCTCCCCCCCCGCTATAAGCTGGGTATGACTTATCCCCCCCCCCAGGCCCCTCTTCCCCCAGTCCATAAGCATAAGCTAGGTATGACTCCCCCTCGGCCGAAAGCTGGGTATTACTTACCCCCCCCCCCCCCCTCCCCCAGGCCAGAAACTGGGTATGACTTGCCTCTCCCCCCTCCCACCAAGGCTATAAGCTGGGTATGACTTATCCCCCCCCCCAGGCCAGAAACTGGGTATTAGCATCATATTATGTATTATTATGTTCAATACAAACAATCATTAAGTTACACTCACCCCAACCGCGTCTCCGCATTGCATCGAATCCTATGAAAATGTGGTTTTTGGACATAGCAATACTTATTTTTCACAATTTTTATTTTTAAAAATTACTGGTCGATAGGTTACTTTATTTTGAAGAATAAATGTTATTAAAAGTTTTTTTCTAAAACTGATAGTTTAGCCGGAAAAAAATATTTTCCATCCCATTAGTACGCCGGCTGCGCTCGATTCGGATATAATGACGTCACGCGGCCTTGCGTACGTTGACTTTTAGCGGCAAAAACGGCCTATGTTTATTACTTAATATCTTCGTAAGTAATGGTCCGATTTGGATAATTCAAAAAGATATATCTTTCTTATGTCTTAAAGATTAACGTAGATACTAGTTTTATTGAATTTTCTACAACAGTACTGATCCTCATTAACCTTTGTTTACTTTGAAGCCATTTGTTTAGTCTTTATTTTAATCACGAAGTAATTCACGCATGCACTATGTTATCCTGTTTGTACTCATTGTTATGCAGGTATACTATTTTTATCGCTATAACAGTTTCATCACAAATTATAAATATTAATAAACTGATCCATCACTTAAAGTATTTATTATTAAATAAACAAAGAGATAACCCTTATTTTCTATGCATTATTACAGTAAAATATAACATTCAGACATAATATAAAAAAAAAAGTATATAAGTAGTATATCCGTTAAGCTAGCACCCATAACACAAGCATTAAGTTGCTTACTTTGGGGCTAGCTGGCGCTGTGTGAAATTGTCCAAAGATTTATTTATTTATTTATATATAAGTTCCATGTATGAAAACAATTATTTTCGATGCATCAAATTAACGTGTGGGAGATTAATTTATTTTATTAAAAAAAATATATCTTAATTTCAATTTAAACAAGGAGTTTACAAACGACTTGTTATTCCAACGACAAAAAGCATTTCGTGTTCTCCCCACCTTGCCTTGCCGCTTGTTTGTGTCGTATTATTAATTCCTGCGTACAACAGGTGCACCGCTTAACGGAGCACATACTTAGCGGCCTCACTGCTAAGCCACCCGTAGGGACAGGAGTGCTATTCTTCGACGTAGCGAAAGCATTCGATAAAGTCTGGCACAATGGCTTGATTTACAAGCTTTACGAACTCGGTGTGCCGGACAGTCTCGTGCACATCTTACGTGACTTTTTATCGAATCGCACCTTTCGTTACCGAGTAGATGGCTCCCTCTCCTCCCCCCGCCCCATAAGAGCCGGAGTCCCCCAGGGCTCCGTGCTCTCGCCCGTCCTCTTTTCATTGTACGTCAATGACATCCCCAAATATCCGAATACGGATTTAGCCCTCTTTGCGGACGACACCGCACTCTACAAGTCCGGACGTAATCGGAATTACGTCATCTTGGCGCTCCAACGCGCAGTCACACAATTAGGCGAATGGTTCAGGAAGTGGCGTATCTAGGTAAATCCCGAAAAAAGTGCAGCAGTGTACTTTTCTAGGGCTTTGTCTGCGAAACGTCCTCCGGTTCGCACTCGTCCTAATGTCCCCACCCATCTCATCTTATTTGACCAAACTATTCCTTGGAAAAGTGAGGCCAAGTACTTAGGTGTCACCCTCGACCAGAGATTATCGTTCGCTCCGCACCTCAGACGCGTCTTGAGCCGTGCGAACCACTACATCCACCGACTCTACCACCTAGTTGGAAGGAAAAGTAAATTGTCACTTAGAAATAAGTTGACAATTTACAAAACCTGCATCCGTCCAGTGTTGACTTACGCCAGTCCGGTGTTTGCTCACACTTCCTGCACAGACCTTAAGAAATTCCAGACCCTCCAAAACAAATTCTTACGCCGAGCCGCGGATGCCCCGTGGTTCGTGCGTAACACGAATCTCCATAGAGATTTCGAGATCCCATCGATTGATCACTTTATGAAAGAAGCCTCTCGCCGCTACTTTGATAAAGCGATCAACCACAAGAACCCTCTTATCGTTAGCGCCGCCACGTATACACCCCAGAAAGATGTCGCTGCCCAATACCGACGACCTAGGCATGTCCTAGACGACCCGGACGATCCTATTACCGAATTTCTGAACACAGACATCACTGCCTTAAGCACGCCAACTACTCCACAACACAGTAGCTCGTTACACCGTACTCGCCGGCGAGTACGAGGCCCTGCTTTCCATTTCGGACGGTACAGACATGTACCGGGCCGGTTCTCCCCTATCCGTCCCCCGGACACGGCCTGAGCCGAGGTCCGAGCCTACCGTGGCGCCCTCAGGCCGCGTCCGTAGTCCCCTCGATCGGGCCCACTAGAGTGAGCCCGCCGTAGGCTGGACTTGGTCCAACACCGCGGTGGGCAACCCTCTAGTTGGGTTCGCCACTGATCGGGCGCCTTATGCGCTCGATACGGCCCGATCGCCGAACGGCTAGAGTACCTTCTGTACTCGCCACTCTGCCCGGTGAAGCTGGAAAAGCTCTTCAAGCTACCAGCGCGCGTCCCTTCAAAAAAAAAAAAAAAAAAAAAAAGCAGAGGCGGTCAGTTGTTGGCCGACTGCGGGCCCGGACGGAGTTCGTCAGGTAAACTAATTGTATTATGTAATGCAATACCTATTTACTGTTGTTATAATTATAATATTATAATGGCTTGATACATAGAATATTTGGTTGAATAACAAAATGTTATTAAATATAAATATATAAATATCATTTTATATGATTTATAACTATAATAAATAATATAATTAAATACTTATATGTATTTAAATTTTAAATACAACGTTATTTTCAAACACTCTTGCTTTTTATTTTACTTTCTCCCATATCAGAAGTGGGATCTGAACAAAATTAGGGCATCTTGCTCACATATTCTTGTTTACGAGTTTCAGAGACGCAGCACGATGACGAGTCAACAGCATCAGCCTGAATGATGCAGCCGAGACGCCTGAGTCACCTGACCCTGGACTTCAGCGCCACCGGCCTGCTTCCAGCACGCATGATGCTGGCCGGCCGAAGTGCTGGTTCAAGCACTAGCGATAAGGCGAGCAACCTAGCAGAGTACGTAACTCGCAAATGAAGGCAGTTGGCATGGAGGTGACTGAATCGCATTTGGTGGAAGCCGTAATACCAGGTATGTCAGACTTTCATATTTGATCGGACTTGTTGCGACTGACACCTAAAACCTTATACCTCAAGTATTATTATTGGTTTTTGGGCCTTCATTTGCGCCAGCTCAACCAGGTTTGATCTATTGTGGCAGCCCTTGTCTTTAGAGTTCACTGCTTAGTCTCGTTGAGTCTATCTACCTCAAGTAATACAAAGCCTGAATTCTTACGAACGTAAATAGCCAGTGTCTGATGCTGATCGTGATCATGTTATTCCTTTAAAGAAATGAAATCTGAATATAAATTGCAGCGTTGCAAAACATTGAGCTATTAACTAGAGAAACAAACCTCATTAAAATGTGTTAAAAATGTTGCTACTGAAACGCGATGACATAGCTTGGAACCACTAGAATACCTTTAGCCCACGGCTTTTTAAATGGCAATGCCAGATTTTGTATGGAAGGTGGCGTCTTTTTTTTTTCGCGCGGCCATCGACCAAACTTTGTTTTTCGATTACAAAATAGTGTAATAAATCAAACTTACTATGACATGTATACCTCTAAACTCAGTCTGAACTGAGTTACGAGCGTTAGAAGTTTGATGATTTACATACTAGATTTGCTTTTTGCGCGCAAGTTTTGTAAGAAATTACAACAAAATATTGCGCTATTTTTTTATTGCGCTGATTCTGCTCCACACTGATGTCTGGGGCCTTTAATGGATGGTATTCTTTGTTTACACATACAATGGCACTATTTTGTTGCAATTTCTTACAAAACTTGCGCGCAAAAATCAAATCTCCTAGTATGTAAATCATCAAACTTCTAACGCTCGTAACTCAGTTCAGACTGAGTTTAGAGGTATACATGTCATAGTAAGTTTGGTTTATTACACTATTTTGTAATAAAAAAACAAGGTTTGGTCGATGGCCGCGCGAAAAAAAAAAGACGCCAATTTCCGGCATTGTCTTTTAGTCTGCAACGGATCTTCATAAATTATAGTTTATTCTGGGTTATAAACAGTAAAACTGTAAATTTCCCCAGAATCCGTTCAGTAGTTTTTGCGTGAAAGAGAAAAAAATACTTGTTAACATCCAAACATCCATACTAACTTTCGCAATTATAATATTACAATGCAATAGAAACAATTAGGTTGAGTGGAACCACCTAACTTTGACCACCGGTGTTTTTGTATGGAGTTTCACAGATATTTTACTTTTGTCAAAGTTAATATCTTTTTATTTGGTGTAACCTCCCCTTAGACATGTAATGGCGCGATGAGGTTTCCTACCCATGACAAAGTTTACCCAACTTTTTAAGTCATAAAAAAAAAGTTTAAAAAGACGTTAAACGTCAAGTGAAATAATTTTATAAATTTCTTATTGAATGTGTATTAGAAGTTTATTCAAATAGTTAAGACATTTTCTTTGTGAATATTTTTAATTTTTCTTAGTCTTCTAGTCAATACATTTTTAAAAACGGTGAATTGTGGTGGTTATTTTCCTCATTTGATGCTTTAACGGCGATTCAGTTATTGCACCTAATATCTCTTTTTTCGATTTCTACAACATTTAAAACTAGGTTCTTACCTAGTGGAAACACTGAAATTAATATTTAAAAAAAAATTCCTCATTTTATTGTGTTTTTACTATGATATAACCACAGAAACAATAGACGTATATGTGGAAAGTAATTTCAGATATTTTTGTGATCTTGAATCGCACTCTTTCACTGCGCATTTACCCATTTTTGCTATTTTTTCGTCCCGTGTCACTAGATCCGCGTCACGAAGAGCACTGAAATGACTTGAGCTACGATTAAGGCTGTGGCCTTAAGTTCAGTGGCAACACCTCGGCGCGGTAATTAGGGAAACGGGTGCTAATGCTGGCACCCATTAGTGATCAGCACTCCCGAGATTTTTATGCAAATATTAAGGTTCACTGACTAATAAATAAGAAAAAAAAATGCTAAATGAAGAATTTATTATTTAGTAACAACACAAAATAGTGATAACGAAATAACTGGAAATACCGCGAAAAATATCTTTTCTGTCATGGTGATGCGCTACGTCAAATTTCTCGCGAAATATAATGAAAATTCGCTTAGACTGGATGAGTTTAAAATTCGTTTTTATTTGTTACTAGCAGCCTCGAGTTTCGATTTTATTTTTTAGGGGTTTTCCGGAAATAATATTCGAATTTTTCCACCGTAAAAACCATCCTTGGACTACAACGATAATTAAAAAAAAAAATAATAGTAAAATTGGTTCATGCGCTGTTGAGTTATGCGCTTACCAACACATTTTGCTATTTATTTTTATGATTTAAAATTGGTTGGTGTATTGTTTCTTTTAGTCGATAGGTAAATTTAGTACCGTTTAAAGCAAAATCAGTTATGTTACAACAAGTAGTTGGAAATATGTTTTTAGTGGGGAACCATTGATTATTCCCGGTGTTTGTTCGAAAGCCTAGTCATTGGCACTACCAATCGTTGTACCTCTTCCCCTACTTATCTAGTGTAAAATAATGTTCATCAATGTTTCCAAAGATGTTTTTAACTAAGACATTTTCAAAGGGACTGATAATCATATTCCTAGTACTAGTTCCACCACCGCTCAATCTACAAATGGTCAATTGAATGCTGAGTCTCAAAAAAAAAAGAGGCATACACTTGACCACTTTACTTTTGTAGTTATTGTTATGACAAATTTGAAAATTGCTTTAAGCAACAAAATACGAGTAATATAAACAAACTTCTGCAAAATCAGTAAACAATTTTGGTTCTCAATTATAACTACCAATGTCCGAAAAAATTTAAGAATTGCCTTGTTCATTGTACTGTATTATACTTCAATAGGGAATATGCAAGGTTTTTGTGATTGTCACATTTCGCACCCTTCCTGGAATAAGTACGCAAGTGAAAAATGCCAACTTTTCAGGAGCGTAAAAAAACTGTCCTAAAAATGTATTACCATTATTAAAAATATGTGTTATACATCAAAAGATAGCTTAAAATGTCTGTGAGGGGCCTATGTATTTATATTTAAAATACACTTAATAGGTTTTGAGAAAAACTTAAAAAAGAGCGTTGCGTACTTATTCCGCGAAACATATTTAACACTTGTTGTTGTAATTATGAATATTGCATTGTTGACATGTAAAGGAATACATGCTGTTTGGTATTATTGCAGATAACCACTTATTGGCGTTCAGATTTAGTCGTGCATTCAACGTGTAAGTGTAGTTTACGTAGTTTTTCCTCGAACTATTCGTATTGAAATAAATTCGTAAAAAGGATAACGTACTTTTACCTTGTGAAAAATTACATTACTTATGGTAGTATTTAAAATTATAGCTTTATTCAAAATCAAAAAGTTACAATATTTTTGCATAACTATATTATAATTTTCGGAAATTGCATTTTTAGGGAGAGACGAGCTATCAAAAGGACTAATGCCCGTTTTCACCATCAATCTCTAATTTGTAAGTGACCTCTATGGTGATACATAACAGGAATTTTGTTTTTATAGGGGTCACTTAAAAATTTGGGATTAATGGTGAAAACGGGCATAAAACTCATTTATTTTTGCAAGTAGGCTTTTATAAAGCACTTTTATAGTTTTACACTCCCCAGTATTAACCCAACCACTGCTTCAGGACATTTTTTTTTACGGAAGCGGTAGATAGATATTTTGTAAAGTTACCATTTAAAACAGAAAATCCACAATCACCATTTGCAGACACCAAACCGAGGAATGAACTGCCGTTTGCAGTATTTGCGGACCAATACGACCTAAAACCTTTAAGAGCAGACTCTAATACTTTAAAGACAATCAACGCACCTGTAACTCACCGAGGAGCGGGTGTCTATGGGCGGCGGGTAAACACTTACCATCAGGTGATTCGTCTGCTCGTTTGCCTCCTTTCCCTTAAAAAACCCAGAAACATAACCACTCACAGGTCCGTTCAATTAGAAAGGAAGTTACAGAAATCACTAGAACTGAAAAAAGATTAACGAACACAGATTTTTTTTAATAAAAGAACCTACCTGAAAAAAAAAAAGAAACAAGACTGACAGTATACTTACCTCATCATGCGGTCGTCTGGAATAATACGGAGACAACTCACGCACGATTATAATATTTGATGCTTTGTGTTAAGGTTCGATTTCTATTTCACTGAATAACGAACTGCTTGTAGGTTCCCAGCTGCAAGAAAACCCGAGAAATATTATAATGAGATGAAACGTGTTTGCTTCATAGATGACATTATGAAGATGATCTTCAGATTTATGTGACAAAAAATGATTCGGATTACCGGAGTACCGATTTCTATAAAATAATAAAACAATATTTTTATATCAACGACCTTTTATCAGGAGTGGACTGGTCAATTGAAGCTATAATGCTATAATTTAACCCTTTTCTTGGCATTGTGCATTTAAAGATACGTTGACCAAAACAAAAATATGGAGGAGAAACCAAATACTTTTTTCAAATGTTTTTTAAATATAACATTAGCCCAAATACTACAGATTGTGTTACACAGTATAGAATCGCTACAGGCTGCACAGATTTAACAGTAATATTCAAAATGTCAGACCGTTGACAGGCGTCTAAGCACCGGCTGATAATTTTAATTATTTTCGGTGTTTTTTTAAAGAATATTGGTGATTATATCTAGTAATATGGATAGTAAATAAATGCTTCTTGATGATAGTGCTGTTTTTTCAACCCAAAACTTGTATAATTATTCTGTACGATGCGGATTGTCCGAATGTATCTCGAAATGCACATTGTCAGATACGTAATAATTTACTTTCAATTTTGAATGTATCTTTAAAGACACACCGCCAGGTTCCCGTTGACTTTATTTTATGGGTTTTTTATAGATTTTATCGCATAAAAAAGGGATTATGTTAATAGTTAATAATATTAAAAGCTGTAAATTATAATTTGTGATGTGAGTTTTAATTCATGTAATAAATAATCGTTGTTTTTTGGACAACTTAGTGCATCAGCAACAAAATCAGGAGCGCAATATCCTAGTTCCGGTTCCAAAATCTGGAACCAGGTCGAAAGTCAGTAGCGGTGACACTTTAGCTGATGAATTAGAAACCGCTTTTAGCCTCCTGATCCTCTTGGGTGGTTATCTTCCTACTCCAAACAAGCCAGATCACCCCAAAAAGCGAGCAGCCTATCCAGGCTGCTGCATGTATCTGGTTATAAAGCTGGTGATTGAAGAATTTCAGCCAGTTCGATTGCTGAATAGTTTCCCAGGGAGTTCCAGAGATCCATTTCCGCTATCTTGCGTTTCCACTGCAAGTTAGGTATCAAATTATCTTCAATCGAAAACGTGAACACAGTTCGGTATCAGTTGGCGTCAATACCCCTCGTATTTTTTTAATGGTCTTGCAGGATTCCCATATGTCCTATCTGCATTTGCATCTCCTGGATGGTAAGAGGGGTCTGCGATTCAGGAGGTACTCCAACGAAGCTGATGGAGTGGTTCTCATACATTCAAATGCAGCTATACTTGCAAGGAGTTACAGACTTTGAAGTGGTTTTTTTACTTTGTTTTCAGTTTTTTGTAAAAGATACTTATTTTTTATTTCTCAAATAAGGTATAGCGTAAGGTTTTGTAGTAATTTTCATTTAAATAACTAATTTCTTCTAACAAATAAACCATGTTTTAATTTATTACAAAGCTGGCAATGTGCACTTAAAGATACATACTATATTTCCAAAACTACATACCTAAGATTTTTTTTCGTATTTTTTACATGATTTTTACTCGTCCTAAATCCAATATTTACAGTGTAAATCATAAATATTAACCAAAACCGGCTTTGCCAAGTATAGGGTTAATGAGAACTTACAGAGCAGATAATAATACATCTGATGTGACCATCCACCAGGTTACACTTCATAGAATGTGTGAAGGAATTACACGACCTAATTCCACCAGCCCCCTTCCATCATCAGACACTGGTTAACGTATCATTCCTACATTGTCGACATTCCACCAGCTTGCACTAAGCGTTTCGATAAACTCTTTTATAATGGGAACAGGTCGCTACCTGCTGCTGTCTCTCCTGAGCACTATACCGGACCTTATAGGCACTTACAGGTAGATATCTATCATCTTATACTGCATCTCACTTAACATCACATGCAATTGCGGTCAAACACCTTTTGCTACCTAGTTCTGCGTTGAGTTTATGAAGTCAATAGAAGACAACAAAATATAAGCTAGTGCTAAAGTAGTTTTATGAACCTTGATGGAACAGTCCAAGCATTGGGTATTGAATGGAATTTGAGCACAGATTTCAATACAATGTGAATATACCACAAATTGCAAAACCAACCATGAAACGTAACATTTTATCTGATACATCTGATCAAACTTTTTGATCCCCTTGGCTGGAGCTTAGCGTCGTTAAGTACAGTCATGGCTAAGATTCTAATGGAAATGGAATAGAAAGTATTTATTTGTTTCAAAAAAAAACTTTGGCTGATAAAAAACTAGTAAGGATGGAAAGATAAGTAACTCATTAGAAAAAGATTGGATTAAGATACGGCAGGATTTGATTCACATTGACAAAATACAGATATAGGTTGGTATACTATCTATAGATAGAGAGAAAAAATACATCATCATCATTTCAGCCACAGGACGTCCACTGCTGAACATAGGCCTCCCCCAATGACTCACACATCGCGCGGTTGGAAGCACATAGTACACAGAACTGACGGCCGATGGGGCAGGCAAGGATATGGAGCGGACACCACGTACCGGAAAACGCAGCGTTAGGACATCGATCCACAAGGTGGTCCGACGACCTGATAAAGGTAGCGGGAAGGCGTTGGATGCAGGCCGAGTAAAAATACAATACGATTAATTTAGCGATGCCTCTGTGAGTGCAATAAACTGCAGCCGTTCACTATCAACTAGATGAAGGATTTAAAACGAAATTAATTGTTAAAAACTCAAGTGCTCTCTAAAAAGTATTTTTTTTACCACGTCTTGAGCTATGTGGTGCTTTGAGTAAACTGGATGAAGCAAATGAGAAGAAGTAATGTGAAGAATACCAACCTCACAGATGTTCGAACACTGTGAACAGGTTTTTCTATTGTGATCGCCTAGCTGTCTGGAGAGACGAATAGGTGGAAATCTATTGTTGCAAACCGCGTCGTGGAGAAAGTCGAAAACGTTTATAATAATTAATACTATAATTCATAAGAAAGCTGATACAGCTCCACATTTTGGATTATCAAGGCGAAACCATTGGCGAGAAAATACGTGCACAGATGTTTCAATTGTGCTAATTTGAATGCTACTGCCAAAGTACAAATAATGGTAGATTTACCAGAACAGCAAGTATCTCAATCTAGACAATTCATGAACAAGGGAGACGATTTTGAAGGACCCTTTTAAATTTTGATGTCCAAGGGAACAAAACTATAGAAGCCTATAATATAGTGATATTTATTGTCTGCATGACTACAAAAGCTACCCACATTGAACTCGTTGGTGACATCACTTCCAAATCCTATAAGGTTCACGTGTGATCCTATCGCGCTGTGATCGCGTTGGTTTGGCCGAACCCTTAGTCTAATCGTCATCACTGCACGCCGGCTGATCGCTTGAGATTGCGTTGGTTTGGGTGAACCTATAAAGAAAGAAAGAACAGTTTTTATTTGGTCCAACACTTATAGGTGCTTTTATACGCTTTGTTGAAGAGTGGCCGGACCTGTGAAGCAACCAGGATAGGAACTTTGTCTGAGCCAGGAGTTTCATAAGGCCTGGAAATCAACACTAGGATAGGCACTACATTCCAGTGGCAAGTACAATCTGTGGAGGTCTGCGGAAGGTTGGCGTCCGGTCGATCAAGTACCACCTGAAAAGAATACAGTCAGTATTCGCTCATCGTACATACGAAAAGATGGCAACAGTTTTGTATCAGTTTCTTCCATTTTTAAACGTCTGACCATTACGAGTATGTCCTTTTGATTACAATAATCCTTAAAATACATATAAACTTGTGTCATTCTATAATTGGGGACACACCGATTGTTGCTTACTGCTCCAAAAGACGTATAGATACATACCTTGTCACGCTGGCAATACACGCATAAGCTAATAAATGAACTCATGCGGCTCTGGAAAGATGAAAATTTATCACGATAACTACGATAACGATTCACTGAAGAGAGAGACAGAATTTAAAATGGATCTTGTACTCATAAAGACCGATAATTACCACGTGGTAAGTAATCATTGGGACGAATTTTTGATAAACACACAGGATCTGATAGTCTTATAAGGGTATTTAGTGCAAAAAGTAGTGGATTGGATACTTAAATGACTGAAACTAAGTCAATTTGTGCTTTGTTAATGACTTAATTACATCTAAATAAATGTATCAATATCGGTATAAAATACAACATCGCCAAAAGTTTCGCAAGATATTAGCAACTAGACTTGCACAAAGATATCTACGTAGAAAATAACGTATCAATTGTTATATATTATAATGCGAATAAAAGCTTCGTGGAAGAATTAGGCATCTAGACTTGCACAAAATTACCAGCATAATGTGCACAAAAGTTTCGTGGAAAAACTACGCAACTGAACTTGCACCACGATACCCACCAAATAATATCCTAAAATAAGTATGCAACAATAGATACGCGAAAATGTTTTTTAAAGTCTTCGTGGAAGATGTATGTAAATATTAATATGCTATTATTCATACGGAACTTTATTAAACAATTAAATGCAAATATATTTACTTCGTTTTTGTTATGGAGATTTAGATATTTTAATGTTGCAATATTTTACATATTTGTACATAATTTCTTCATTTTTAAGAGAAAAATTATGAAAAAAATTGACAATATGTATTACCTCCTTCTTGATTTTTTAGTGCAATAAAAAAAATATCGCACAAGTGGACTTGCATACTTCTTCCAGGGGGGGTGCGCGCACCCTTCCTGGAATAAGTACGCAAGTGAAAAATGCCAACTTTTCAGGAGCGTAAAAAAACTGTTTTAAAAATGTATTACCATTATTAAAAATATGTGTTATACATCAAATGATAGCTAAAAATGTCTGTGAGGGGCCTATGTATTTATATTTAAAATACACTTAATAGGTTTTGAGAAAAACGTAAAAAAGAGCGTTGCGTACTTATTCCGCGAAACAAATTTTAACACTTGTTGTTGTAATTATGAATATTGCATTGTTGACATGTTAAAGAATACTTGCTGTTTGGTATTATTGCTGATAACTATTTATTGGCGTTCAGATTTAGTCGTGCATTCAACGTGTAAGTGTGGTTTACGTAGTTTTTCCTCGAACTATTCGTAATTAAATAAATTCGTAAAAAGGATAACGTACTTTTACCTTGTGAAATATTACATTACTTATGGTAGTATTTAAAATTATAGCTTTATTCAAAATAAAAATGTTACAATATTTTTGCGTAACAATGTTATAATTTTCGGAAATTGCATTTTTAGGGAGAGACAAGCTATCAAAAGGACTAATGCCCGTTTTCACCATCAATACCTAATTTGTAAGTGACCCCTATGGTAATACATACCAGGAATTTTGTTTTTTATAGGGGTCACTTAAAAATTTGGGATTAATGGTGAAAACGGGCATAAAACTCATATTACTCATTTATTTTTGCAAGTAGACTTTTATAAAGCACTGATAGTTTTACACTCCCCAGTATAAACCCTACCACTGCTTCAGGACATTTTTTTTACGGTAACGGTAGATAGATTTATGTTGTAAAATTACCATTTAGAACAGAAAATCCACAATCACCATTTGCAGACACCAAACCGAGGAATTAACTGCCGTTTGCAGTATTTGCGGACCAATACGATCTACAATCTTTCAAGAGGAGACTCTAATACCTTAAAGAATATCAACGCACCTGTAACTCACCGAGGAGCGGGTGTCTATGGGCGGTGGGTAATCACTTACCATCAGGTGATTTGTCTGCTCGTTTGCCTCCTTTCCATTAAAAAAAACCCAAAAAAATAACCACACAGAGGTCCGTTCAGTTAGAAAGAAAGTTGCAGAAATCAGACCTGAAAAAGATTAACGAACACAGATTTTTTTTATAAAACAAGGTACCTACCTGAAAAAGAAGAAGAAACAAGAATGACAGTATACTTCATGCGGTCGTCTGGAATAATACGGAGACAACTCGCACACGATTGTATTTGATGCTTCGTGTTAAGGTTCGATTTATATTTCACTGAATAACGAACTGCTTGTAAGTGAACCCACAAGCAGTTCTCAGCTGCAAGAAGACCCGAGAAATATTATAAAGAGATGAAACGTGTTTGCTTCATAGATGACATTATGAAGATGATCTTCAGATTTATGTGACAAAAAATGATTCGAATTACCAGTGCATTATTTGGAGACCGAATTACCGAAAAGTGCCGATTTCTATAAAATAATAGAACAATATTTTTATATCAAAGACCTTTTATCAGGAGCGGACTGGTCAATTGAAGCTATAATGCTATAATTTAATGAGAACTTACAGATAATCATTATCATCATCAACAGCCCTTTACAGTCCACTGCTGGGCTATGAGCCTCCTCCACTATAGTGGAGGGTTTTGCCATAATCCCCACGCTTGGCAGGCGGGTTGGAGATCGCAGATTAAAAAAAAATGATGTATTTCAGAGAGCGCTGCTGCCCGTTCTCGTTGCTGTATGTAGTCCCTAAGTCGCCTCTTACGACACCCGCGGGAAGAGTAGGGGTTGGTGACAAATGTAATTACAGATAATAATACATCTGATATGACCATCCACCAGGTTACACATCAATACTATAATGCGAACAGGTCGCTGCCTGCTGCTCTCTCCTGAACACTATAATGCAGACCTTATAGGCACTTACAGGTAGATATCTACCATCTTATACTGCATCTCACTTAACATCACATGCAAATGCGGTCAAATACCTTTTACTACCTAGTTCTGCGTTGAGTTTATGAAGTCAACAATAGAAGACAACAAAAGATCAGCTAGTGCTAAAGTAGTTTCATGAACCTTGATGGAATAGTCCAAGCATTGGGTATTGAATGGAATTTGAGGACAGATTTAAATACAATGTGAATATACCACAAATTGCAAAACCAATCATGAAACGTAACATTTTATCTGATACATCTGATCAAACTTTTTGATCCCCTTGGCTGGAGCTTAGCTCCAAGTACAGTCATGGCTAAGATTCTAATGGAAATAAGAAAGTATTTATTTGTTTCAAAACAAAAACTTTGGCTGATAAAAAAATAATAAGGATAGAAAGATAAGTAACTCATTAGAAAAAGAT
Organism: Ostrinia nubilalis; assembly: GCF_963855985.1. Classification (NCBI taxonomy): domain Eukaryota; kingdom Metazoa; phylum Arthropoda; class Insecta; order Lepidoptera; family Crambidae; genus Ostrinia; species Ostrinia nubilalis. The sequence goes on along the minus strand of NC_087118.1, from coordinate 5,854,943 downwards.
TGGATTAAGATACGGCAGGATTTGATTCATATTGACAAAATACAGATATAGATTGGTATAGATAGAGAGAAAAAATACGTCAGCATCATCATTTCAGCTACAGGACGTCCACTGCTGAACATAGGCCTCCCCCAATGACTTCCACATCGCACGGTTGGAAGCACATAGTACGCAGAACTGACGGCCGATGGGCCAGCAAGGTTATGGAGCGGAGGCCACGTACCGTAAAACACAGCGTTGGGACATCCACCGACAAGGTGGTCCGACGACCTGATAAAGGTTGCTGGAAGGCCAGATGCAGGCCGAGTAAAAATACAATAATTATAATAAATTTAGCGATGCCTCTGTAAGTGCATTATACTGCAGCCGTTCACATAAGATCTACTAGATCAAGGCTGCTCAACTCCAGGCCCGCGGGCCACAGAGTGGCCCCCAAAAGAATTTTAAGTGGCCCGCGCATGTACAGTCCCACCGAGCACAGTACAAACTAAGATCTCTCTGATGTTAGCTGTCAAAAATGTAGGTGGCCCGTCGTTAACGACTGAATCCACCGTTTGGCCCGACTCTTCAAAAAGTTGAGCAGCCTTGAACTAGATGAAGGGTTTGAAACGAAATTAATTGCTAAAAAACTCAAGTGCTCTCTGAAACCTGTTTTTATTTTACTACGTCTTGAGCTATGTGCTGCTTTGAGTAAACTGGATGAAGCAAATGAGAAGGAATAATGTTGTGAAGAATACCAACCTCACAGATGTTCGCACACTATGAACAGATTTTTCTATTGTGATCGCCTAGCTGTCTGGAGAGACGAATAGGTGCAAATCTATTGTTGCAAACCGCGTCGTGGAGATTGTCGAAAAAGTTTATATTAATACTGTTTGTTTCAGCCAAATGACGTCCACTGCTGGACAAAGGCCTCCCCCAAGGTTTTCCACAATGAACGGTCCTGCGCTGCCCGCATCCAGGCTCTTCCCGCGACCTTTACCAGATCGTCGGTCCACCTAGTAGGAGGCCTGCCCACGCTACGTTTAATTAATACTGACATCATGTTAATTCACAAGAAAGCTGACTCAGCTCCACATTTTGGATTATCAAGGCGAAACCATTGGCGAGAAAATAAGTAGATACCTATTTCAATTGTGCTAAATTGAATGCTACTGCTAAAGTAAGTAATGGGAGATTTACCAGAACAGCAAGTTACTCAATCTAGACAATTCATGAACAAGGGAGACGATTTTGAAGGACCCTTTCAAATTTTGAAGTCCAAGGGAACAAAACTATAGAAGCCTATAATATTTTTATTGTCTGCATGACTACAAAAGTTACCCACATTGAACTCGTTGGTGACATCACTTACGAATCCTATAAGCTCGATCAGCCGGCGTGCAGCGATGGCGATCGATGCATTTTGTCTGATCGCCATCACTGCACGCCGGCTGATCGCGTGTGATTGCGTTGGTTTGGCTGAACCTTTAAAGAGAGAAAGAACAATTTTTATTTGGTCCAAAACTTATAGGTGCTTTTATACGCTTTGTTGAAGAGTGACCGGACCTGTGAAGCAACCAGGATAGAAACTTTGTCTGAGCCAGGAATTTCATAAGGCCTGGAAAAATAATGCAATTTACTGGACAAATAGGGTCAACACTAGGATATAGAAGGCACTTAATGGCACTACATTCCAGTGGCAAGTCCAATCTGTGGAGGTCTGCGGAAAGCTGGCGTGGTCGATCAAGTACTATCTGAAAAGAATACTGACTGCTCATCTAAATATATAAAAGGAGAAACTGACTGACTGACTGACAGATCAACGCACAGCCTAAACGGCTAAACGTAGGCACTTGAAATTTGGAAGGGACGTAGTTTAGGTACCGTAGAGGTGCACTAAGAAAGGAATTCCCGAAATTACCACGGGAACGGGAATTAGCGGAAAAATCCTTTTGTATGAAAAATCTAAACCGCTTAAGTTAGATGCTTGAAATTTGGTGTGCAGGTACGTTAGTAAACTTAAAGCTTAGGTACAACAGAATATCGTAAAATTACCACGGGAACGGGAGTTAGCGGGAAAAAACATATGTATGAAAAAATCTAAACTGCGTAAGATAGACGCTTGAAATGTGGCATGCAGGTACCTTAGTAAACTTAAAGCTTAGTTTCAACAGGATATTGCAAAATTCCTACGCGAACGGGAGTTAGCGGGAAAAAACATTTGTATGAAAAAAATCTAAACCGCTTAAGATAGATAAAGGGGGTAAAACGGGATCCACGCGTACGAAGTCGCGGGCGGCCGCTAGCTATCATCTAATCTATCTAAATATATAAAAGGAGAAACTGACTGACTGACTGACTGACAGATCAACGCACAGCCTAAACGGCTAAACGTAGGCACTTGAAATTTGGAAGAGACGTAGTTTAGGTACCGTAGAGGTGCACTAAGAAAGGAATTCCCGAAATTACCACGGGAACGGGAATTAGCGGAAAAATCCTTTTGTATGAAAAATCTAAACCGCTTAAGTTAGATGCTTGAAATTTGGTGTGCAGGTACATTAGTAAACTTAAAGCTTAGGTACAACAGGATATCGTAAAATTCCCACGGGAACGGGAGTTAGCGGGAAAAAACATTTGTATGAAAAAAATCTAAACCGCTTAAGATAGATAAAGGGAGTAAAACGGGATCCACGCGTACGAAGTCGCGGGCGGCCGCTAGCTATCATCTAATCTATCTAAATATATAAAAGGAGAAACTGACTGACTGACTGACAGATCAACGCACAGCCTAAACGGCTAAACGTAGGCACTTGAAATTTGGAAGGGACGTAGTTTAGGTACCGTAGAGGTGCACTAAGAAAGGAATTCCCGAAATTACCACGGGAACGGGAATTAGCGGAAAAATCCTTTTGTATGAAAAATCTAAACCGCTTAAGTTAGATGCTTGAAATTTGGTGTGCAGGTACGTTAGTAAACTTAAAGCTTAGGTACAACAGGATATTGTAAAATTCCCACGGGAACGGGAGTTAGCGGGAAAAAACTTATGTATGAAAAAATCTAAACTGCGTAAGATAGACGCTTGAAATGTGGCATGCAGGTACCTTAGTAAACTTAAAGCTTAGTTACAACAGGATATTGCAAAAGTCCTACGGGAAGGGGAGTTAACCGCTGAAGATAGATGAAGGGGGTAAAACGGGATCCACGCGTACGAAGTCGCGGGCGGCCGCTAGCTATCATCTATCTATCTATATAAATAAAAATGAATTGATGTTCGTTAGTCTGATTATAACTCGAGAACGACTGGGCCGATTGAGCTGATTTTGGTTTTAAAATGTTTGTCGTAGTCCAGGTCTAAACGGTGAGTAAATACGCGCGCGATATTGTTTTTCTGTGACAGACAAAATTCCACGCGGGCGAAGCCGCGGGCGGAAAGCTAGTCATACATACGAAAAGATGGCAACAGTTTTGTATCAGGTTGTGGCATTTTTAAACGTCTGACCATTATATCCTTTTGATGACAATATTCTTAAAAATACATACAAACTTGTGTCATTTTATAATTAGGGACGCACCGATTGTTGCTTACTGCTTTGAAAGACGTAAAGATACATACCTTGTCACGCTGGCAATACACGCAGAAGCTGATAAATGAACTAATGCTAATGGAAAGATGAATATTTATCACGATTACTACGATAACGGTTCACTGAAGAGAGAGACAGAATTTAAAATGGATCTTGTACTCATAAAGACCGATCATTTTACCACGTTTTACCACCATCATTAATACGAATTTTTGCTAAACACACAGGATCTGATAGTCTTACAAGAGTATTTAGTGCAAGAAGTAGTGGTTCGGATACTTAAATAACTGAAACTAAGTTAATTTGTGCTTTGTTAATAACTAAATTACATCTAAATAAATGTATCAATATCGGTATAAAACACAACATCGCCAAAAGTTTCGTAAAATAAATTAGGCAACTAGACTTGCATAAAGATAATCTACGTAGAAAATAACGTATCCATTGTTATGTATTATTATTCGAATAAAAGTTTCGTGGAAGAATTAGGCATCTAGACTTGCACAAAATTACCAGCATAATGTGCACAAAAGTTTCGTGGAAAAACTAAGCAACTAAACTTGCACCACGATACCCACCAAATAATATCCTAAAATAAGTATGCAACAATAGATACGCGAAAATAATTTTTAAAATCTTCGTGGAAGATGTACGTAACTATTAATATGCTATTATTCATACGGAACGTTATTAAACAATTAAGTGCAAATGTATTTACTTCGTTTTTCCTATGGAAATTTAGATATTTTAATGTTGCAATATTTTACATATTCGTACATAATTTCTTCATTTTTAAGAGAAAAATTATGAAAAAAATTGACAATATGTATTACCTCCTTCTTGATTTTTTAGTGCAATAAAAAAAATATCGCACAAGTGGACTTGCATACTTGTTCCAGGGGGGGTGCGGTATCACATGTTGATAGCCCAATAAATAAATAAATAAATATTGAACTTCATTTTATAATAGAAATTAGTGGTGTCAGGCACGCAAACAGCCAAGTCTAAGGTCTTATGAGGGTTCTGACTGCAATGATTGCTTCACGCTTATTTAAAACACCTCGGCAAGGGGCTGGAAAGATGTGGTTACAACAGTTCAAATGAGCAATAAATAGTTTATTCAATACATTCCAGCCACTTGACGGGTGCCATCGAACACCTCAAAAAAAAAAAATATAACTTGAAAAAAATAATCGAACTGCCTAAGGCGGGAATTGAAATTAGTTTGAGTACTGAAAATTATATTTTTAAAGTTTCGTAATTTGAGCTCATCGTTTTGTATACTCCTTGAATCCTGGCCAGATGTCTGGATGTATACAGGGTAATGAGCACAAATGTAAATTTTTGGCCGTGCCCTTGTGGCGTTTTTTTACCGAGGCCACACATTAAAAAAGAGGCTGTGCCGTACATTCGGCGTTTTTACCGAGGCCCACACATTAAAAAAGAGGCTGTGCCGTACATTCGGCGTTTTTACCGAGGCCCACATCAATGGCTGTGCCGTATAATTCGGTGTTTTTTACCGAGGCCGAACTTTAAGATACATACGATTTAAAAATAATGTGAATGATCACATTTTTGTCAATGATTGTATTATGTTGTTGATTTTCTTGATATATCAAAATGATTAAATAATTTATTTGCAAAGTGTTATTCGCGAGCCTGACTGTGTCGGCTGCTCGTCAGTATGGCCGTGTGGGAGATTAATTTATTTTATTAAAAAAAATATATCTTAATTTCAATTTAAACAAGGAGTTTACAAACGACTTGTTATTCCAACGACAAAAAGCATTTCGTGTTCTCCCCACCTTGCCTTGCCGCTTGTTTGTGTCGTATTATTAAAGCGCCTGCAGCGCGCAGAGGCGGTCAGTTGTTGGCCGACTGCGGGCCCGGACGGAGTTCGTCAGGTAAACTAATTGTATTATGTAATGCAATACCTATTTACTGTTGTTATAATTATAATATTATAATGGCTTGTTACGTATTAGTAGGTCACCGATGCTGCTGATTAGCAATTACGCGACTACGTCGCCGCATAGAAACCAAGGCCTAGCAAGAAGCGCCGACGCAGCACCCTCCGCCGCACTCGACCTCGATCGCGGCCGCTCCAAATTTCACTCTTGATTCTTACATCGATCATCTGTCACCTATTAGCTAATTATTAATACTGTAATTTAAATTATTTTTATCCAATAAATTAAGTTAATTAATTTTCTACATTTCTTTGCACCCTTCGACTGTAGTCTTCGTAATTGGCGCAGTCGGTAGGATAGTCGTAAAGTAGAGTCAGTGAATCGATCACGGCGAACGGCTATCCAGAACCTACAAGAGCTGCAGTCCAGAGTGTATCCAGACATCGATACGGCAGAGAAATTGAAAATGCTTATGTAAGTACCTAGATCTTACTAGAGTTGCTTTCCTTTATTTTAGTGTCCCTATAAGCTACCAATATTTTTCATCCAAGACAATCACGGTCCTTTAGGTTAGGTATAGATAATAGATTGAGAACATTAGATTCGAATAGAGATTTAGAAATTATAGACGAAGAGATTAATCTTGAATCCAGTAAGATGAGTGATTCAATTGTAGACCAGATTTATAAAGCCCTCCGGCTCGTTCCTGAGTTTGACGGGAACTCTAATGTCCTTACTCGATTTATTCATTTATGTGACCAATTAGTAGCACAATTTATGAGAGGAGGTGACGAGTATCGATTGAGTAATTTGTCCCTAATTAATGGAATCTTAAACAAGATCACAGGGGCCGCCTCTACTACAATAAATTCGAATGGTATCCCGGAGAACTGGAATGACATTCGTAAAATTCTAATAAATACATTTGCCGATCACCGCGATGAGACCTCGCTCTATAATGATTTGTCACTACTTACCCAGGGTTCAGGAACCCCGCAGGAATTTTATGAAAAGTGTCAAAATCTGTTTAGTATTGTTATGACTTATATCAGTTTGCATGAAACGATACCGAGCACTATTGAGGCCAAACGTACATTATATAAGAAGTTAACACTACAATCATACCTACGTGGTCTCCGCGACCCATTAGGGTCACGTATTCGATGCATGCGACCTGATACAATCGAACAGGCATTAGAATTTGTGCACGAAGAGATGAATACCCTGTATTTACAGCATCGTAATGAATACATTCCCGACAGAAGGTTGCAGTCTATGCCCTCATTTAACCAACCTAAAATCTCTTATGGCGCTCAGACACCCGTTGCGTTACAACCTAAGCCCTATAACTTCCCGCCATTGAAGCCATTTAATATGCCTGGCCCTTCACGCCCTTTCAATACTCCTGGTCCCTCAAGACAATTCCACGCACAACCACCTAAAGCAATGCCAATTTGGAAATCTCAGCAGCCTACTGGCCCCACTCGTACTCAGCAAATGTTCGCGGCACCACCGCCTAATTATAGACCCCAAAGCAACGTATTTAGATTGCCACAAAGGAACTCCGAGTTTCAATCACATGGTAACACGAATAACGCACCCGCGCCTATGAGCGGCGTGAGTCACTATGTAGCTAGACCCACAACCATGGGCACTCCCCACGATTGGTCCCGTTTCGGAAATCCACCACCCTCTAATTATTTCAAGACTAGAGAGGCAAATTTCCATGAGTATAGCGATCACTATCCGAACGAAGTTTATAACGACTATTACGATACTTACTCGTACCAACAAGACTTCTATGACTACCCTGACTTTGCTTGTGCTACATATGAACAACAACCCTATTATCCAGAGTACGTTCCCGTGTCTGTAGAGGAAACCCACGACGATGTCTCTGTTACTAACGATAAGGATTTTCAGATAACTTCGAAATCCGAAAAACTAAAATAGAAATTAACTTACAAACACAACGTCAATTACCGTACATACAGATAGTAAATCCACCTCTTAAATTACATCGACACCGGCGCAAATCAATCATTTATTAGCCCCGAAGCCGTCGAAAGATTTTACTCAAATATTCCATGTAACTATGACCCCTTTGAGGTAACTAATATTCATGCCACTTCAAGGAATGACTATTCAATAACAATACCTTGCTTTCGAGAGTTTAATGAACAGGAAGACATCACTCTGTTCATATATAAATTTCATAATTATTTTGACGGGTTGATTGGTTATGATTTATTAGAAAAACTAGAGTCTAGTATTGATTTAAAGAACAAGGTTTTGGTTACACGACAATCTCATACGCCCTTAGTAATGTATGACTCTCGTAACTGCAATCTTTACGAAAATATCATCCCAGCGAAGTCATCTAAATTACTACGCATACCGGTTAACTTTTATGACGGAGATGCATTTATATCAGAGCAGACTATCTCAAACTGTAAAATAAAAGATTGCATAACCACAGTTATGAATAGTCGCGGCGTTGTCGAAGTTTTTAACCCGACTAAACATGACATAGTTTTTTCAATGGATAGACCTGTTAGTGCAGAATTGTTTAATGTTCAGTGCACGCGCACCGAACAATCACCCGATCGCGTAAAAGAAGTACTATCGCGCTTACGTACAGACCATTTGAATCCTGAAGAACGAGCTAACTTAGAGTCGCTTTGCGCTCGATATGCCGATGTCTTTTATGTTGATGGTGAGCCCTTAACTTTCACTAATAAGATCAAGCACAGCATCCGTACTACAGATGAAATACCAGTATACACTAAGACTTATCGTTATCCTTTCATTCATAGACAGGAAGTTCAGGATCAAATATCTAAGATGCTGGATCAAGGCATCATTCAACCCTCACAATCAGCATGGAGTTCACCTATTTGGGTGGTTCCCAAGAAAACTGACGCATCTGGGAAAACCAAATGGCGTATTGTTGTAGATTTCAGAAAACTTAACGAAAAAACCATAGATGATAAATATCCCATCCCAAATATTGCTGACGTCCTGGATAAACTGGGTAACTGCCATTATTTCACTACCCTGGATTTAGCCAGTGGATTTTATCAGGTTGAGATGAACCCGGAGGATATTCCCAAAACAGCCTTTAATGTCGAGCATGGGCACTTTGAATTTTTGCGCATGCCCATGGGACTTAAGAATTCTCCATCTACTTTCCAACGGGTGATGGATAATGTCCTCAGGGACCTCCAAAACAAGATATGCCTGGTTTATCTTGATGACATAATTATTTTCAGTGTATCCCTACAGGAACACATGGATAATCTAGAGAAAGTGTTCAAAAGATTAAGAGATTCGAACTTCAAAATTCAAATGGACAAGTCGGAATTTTTAAAATTAGAAACAGCTTACTTAGGACACATAATTAGTAAAGATGGGATCAAACCCAACCCGGACAAGATAAAAGCAATCCAGAAATTCCCGTTGCCTAAATCCGCAACCGAAATTAAACGATTCCTAGGACTGTTAGGCTATTATAGGAAATTTATACCAGATTTTGCTCGTGTAACTAAACCAATGACACAATGTTTAAAAAAGGGTTCAAAGATAACATACAACGACGTAAATTACATTAACTGTTTCGAGACATGCAAAAAACTGTTGACTAACGATCCAATTTTACAGTATCCCGACTTTGACAAAGACTTTATTCTCACCACTGACGCGTCCAACTTCGCTATAGGAGCCGTACTTTCTCAAGGCACTATAGGCAGTGACAAACCGATAGCTTATGCGTCGCGAACACTTAACTCTAGTGAAATAAATTACAGCACGATAGAAAAAGAGCTCTTAGCCATAGTTTGGGCTACTAAATATTTCAGGCCATATTTATTCGGTAGAAAATTTAAAATTGTTACTGATCATAAACCACTACAGTGGGTTATGAATCTTAAAGAACCCAATTCCAGATTGACACGATGGAGATTAAAGTTGAGTGAGTACAATTTCACTACGGTGTACAAGCAAGGCAAACATAATACCAATGCTGACGCTTTATCTCGAATCGAAATAAATAATGAAGATATCAGTTCTATTGTAGTCAATACCTCAGAAAAGCCACCATCCTTGGCTAGTTTTTCCACTGAAACAGCTCACACAAGTGCTGAACACCCTATTTTAGAGATTCCAATATCCGACGACCCCCTTAATAAATTTAACCGTCAAATATGTTTTGTAATAGTAGGTGACATTAAAAAACGGCCGACCGTGACTAAACCTTTCGAGACTCATACTAGAACGACTATTCAATTATCAGAATCCCAGCTCGAAGATGATGTTATAACAGCAATTAAAGAACATGTCAGCCCTAAAGTTAAAACAGGTCTTCTAATACATCCACCTTTGGCCATGTACAAAATCATCCCCATCATCCAAAATAAGTTTAAAAGCTCCGCTATGAGCTTAGTGTTAACTAAAACAGAAGTAGAAAATGTGAAAGACTATTTACGACAGCAAGAAATCATACAGAAATATCACGACGGCAAGACCAACCATCGTGGTATTAATGAATGCTATTTAGCCCTGTCCTCTAAATATTATTGGCCGAAAATGAAAGAGCATATAACTAAATACATCAATGAATGTAGCATATGTGGCCAAGCCAAATATGACCGAAACCCCATCAAACAAAAGTTCTCGATTGTTCCACCACCTACCAAGCCTCTCGAGATAGTTCATCTTGATCTCTTCACGGCTCAAAACGAGAAATATCTAATATTAGTCGATGCCTTCTCGAAATATGCTCAAGCATATCATCTCAGAGATGGAACAGCTCTTAGCGTCGTTCAAGGCCTTCTTCAATTTTCCACACATCACGGGCTCCCTCTAACAGTTATCACCGATCAAGGTCCCGAATTCTCCAACCAGCTATTCGCTGAATTTATAAAACTGCACAAAATCCAGCACCATAAGGTCCTGGCGCACTCTCCAAATGATAACGGTATCGTAGAAAGATTCCATTCCACAATTTTAGAACACCTACGCATATTAAAACTCCAGAAACCCGATGAACCCGTAATCAATCTTATGCCATACGCAGTCTTAGCTTATAATAGCTCAATTCACAGCTTCACTAGGTGTAGACCTTTAGACTTGATTACAGGGCACTTTGACCCACGCGACCCCTTAGACATAGACCTAACAGAACATTTACTACAACAGTACTCTACAGACCATAAGAAACGAATGACTCAAGTATACGACTTAATAAACGAATCTGCCTTGCAACACAGAACTGATTTGACTGAAAGTAAAAACAAGGATCGTGAACCTGAAAAAAATTATGTTCCTGACCAACAAGTGTTCATACGAAATCCTCTGGCAAATAGACAAAAGTTAGCCCCACGATATACCCAAGACACAGTTCTTGCTGATCTTCCCATACATATTTATACGAAAAAGAAACGCGGTCCCGTTGCCAAATCTCGCCTGAAACGAAGTCCTAAAGATCCTACTTTGTTACAGGATACTTCTACTAACGTCACTGCTTCAACTGACTCGAGGGCAAGATATCACAATTGAGTTTAATAATCACGTTACTTTAAATAAAAAATGGACTTCACTTAACACAAAAGCCATAGATAATATAGTAAAAAAAATCAAGATAAGATCAATATAATTTTAAATGCAATCATGGCAAGTGACACTCAAAGAGAAACGGACATAATTAAATATGCTCATATGGCACAATATCTTATTATTTTAGGAGATAACATCGAAGATTTATCTCAAGAATTCGTAAAACTAGAAAATACCCTAGCTTTTATTCGTGCATCGAGCAGTCCTCATTCTATTATAACTTTAGATAACCTTAAGAACATGCTTGATAAAATAAGGATTTTATGCTCCAAAAATGAAATCCTTGACTTAGAATATAGGGATTTTTATGACGTAATTTAGCTAGGCTATTTTTATGTAGGTGATAGAATCACTATAGTTATAAAGGTACCGATTGTCTATCCCTTACCTTACGACCTATTCAAACTATCAATTATCCCTAACAAAAATCATAATATCCTTTTACCTACCTCTCCTTACATAGCAATCTCTGGTCAAGATTATAGATACATAGAGGCAGAATGCCCGAAGATCAATTCATGGTTTCTCTGCCAAGCCACACCAAACTACAGCATCCGAGATGAACCCGATTGTATCCAGCAACTTATCGTCAAGCAAGAATTTCATGAAACCTGTAAGCAGACTCCTGTCATCCTGTCAAAGGAAGCCCTGGAACAACTAGACGACAAGCACTACACTCTTTATCTTCCTACACCAACTAAAATCAAGATATACTGTGGACAAGAACAATATAGAACACTACAAGGAAGTTTCCTGATTGTCATTCCACTTAGTTGCTACTTGAAGACCCCTGAATTCACCATAGCCAACACGAACGAGCATATCAAAGGACACGCGTTGAAGATCATGGAAATGCCTCAGTATGACGAGTCGAGGCACCAGGAATATCCAACCTTCAACCTAAGCACCACGAATTTAGAAAATCTACATACAATTAGTACTCAGATATCCCTACAATCTCCAGTTCATCTAGAGAGTGCTACAGATCAGTCGCTGTACCATACTACGATCCCACTCTACGTAGCATTACTTGGCACCTTGGCATTTATTATAACCGTAGCTAGCCGACGATTAAGAACTCATTGCCTACGAAAGAAGAGTGACGTCATTGAAGAAAACCCAGATGACGGTCACAGAATGTATGCAATACCAGACACTAGATCAGTTAATCCCAACGAGATTAGAGTGGACCATAGAAATATCCCAGCAACTATTTCAAACAGAGTTCTCAAATAGTTGCCGAACTACGGGTGGAGGTGTTACGTATTAGTAGGTCACCGATGCTGCTGATTAGCAATTACGCGACTACGTCGCCGCATAGAAACCAAGGCCTAGCAAGAAGCGCCGACGCAGCACCCTCCGCCGCACTCGACCTCGATCGCGGCCGCTCCAAATTTCACTCTTGATTCTTACATCGATCATCTGTCACCTATTAGCTAATTATTAATACTGTAATTTAAATTATTTTTATCCAATAAATTAAGTTAATTAATTTTCTACATTTCTTTGCACCCTTCGACTGTAGTCTTCGTAATTGGCTTGATACATAGAATATTTGGTTGAATAACAAAATGTTATTAAATATAAATATATAAATATCATTTTATATGATTTATAACTATAATAAATAATATAATTAAATACTTATATGTATTTAAATTTTAAATACAACGTTATTTTCAAACACTCTTGCTTTTTATTTTACTTTCTCCCATAAACGTATTATCATGAATTGTTCTCACGTGAAGATCACTTTAATCCAATCATTGTAACGATACTTTAGCAGCACAATGAGGGCTCACTTGATGTGTTCAGCCCGGTAGCCCCCATCATTTATTATAATATTACATACCGCCAAAGAACATTTGTTTTGAGCCTAGCTAGTTATGTTTCCGACTTCAATATCCTAAGCAATAATTATACCCTTTATAGTTGTCTTAATGCATTTACACTGATAAATAAAACAAAATTAGAACAACGTACTAATAATGAGCGATTTTTTTTTTATTACGAGATTATTTGTCTGTCTTGTCATAAATGGTTAATTATATTAAAGTAAATGAAAGAAAGCTAGTTCTTTACTATCAGAATGTGCGTGGCCTACGAACTAAATGTTTGCAGTTATACAACAACGTACTGGCTAACGATTTTGATATATTGTTGCTTACTGAAACATGGTTACAAGACGACATAGTTAACTCAGAATTATGTGACAGTAGGTATGACATGTTTCGTTGCGACCGTGACTGCCAGATGACTAATAAGAAGCGCGGCGGAGGAGTAATGGTGTGCGCCCGCAGCCGCGAGAGCTCGCAGCCGAGTCGTGCGTCGAGTGGCGGGGCGCACGGGCCACTGAGTCATTATGCATATCTATACCTGCGCGCGCGATTAACTCTTGTCACACACTACGTATCATATTGATCTATATACCACCAGATTTAGGCACTTTTGCATCTCGTTACGAAGAGATAGGTAAAAGTATACAACATCTCTTCGACACATTTCCTTCTGATAATGTAATTCTGTTGGGTGATTTTAACTTACCGTGTATATCCTGGAATGACCACAACGAATGTATAAATTTGGGCGTGGGTCCTAAAGTCGTTTCTGATTGCGCTAACACATTTGTCAACCACATGCACCTCTTAGGTTTGTGTCAATACAACTTGATTCGCAACTCATCTGGAAGGCTTTTGGACTTGTGCTTTTGTAGCGTTCCGTGTTCAATATCACAATGTTTGCAACCTATTATTGTGGAGGACAACTATCACCCAGCGATAATTATTGATGTACTAGACCTACACGTATCGCCTTTGATGGAAAAAAAAGATTCAAAATATAACTTTAGGAAGTGCGACTACCATGAGGTAAACAATTATTTAAATAACATTGATTGGAATGACTTATTGTCCTGTGGAACAGTGAACGAAGCTGTACATATATTTTGTGATAAAATTAAGACATGCATATCCTTATTAGTACCTTTAATTAAAAGTAAAAAGACTTCATATCCATCATGGTTTAGCCCGGCATTGATCAAAATTAATAAAGAAAAAATGAAAGTACATAAAAGGTGGAAAAATTATGGAAATCCTAGGGACTATGACGAGTTTAAATTGTTGAGAAATAGACAGCATCGCGTACAGGAAGCTTGTTTTAATCATTTCATAAGTACATCCGAAAATCTTATTAAAGAGTCACCTAAATTCTTCTGGAAGTATGTAAAAAGTAAAAAAGGATCTACCAACTATCCTTCTAAATTTTCTTATAATGGCAGTAATTACACTAAAGGTGAAGATATTTGTAACGCATTTAGCCAGTTTTTTGAAAGCGTTTTTCTTAGGTCTGCGGGAGAGAGCTCATCGGCATCTGAAAACGTAAGCCAGTCTCAACCAAATAATGATTGTTTATCGCAAGTCAACGTGGACAGGGAAAAAGTGCTGAGATTATTGCAGGGCCTGGATAGGAGCAAGGGTGCCGGCTGTGACGGCATTCCTCCACTGTTTCTTGCCTCATGCGCTGAAAGTCTTTGTTCTCCGATTGCAATTCTATTTAAAAGATCGCTGAGGGAATGTGTTTACCCTGATTTGTGGAAAAAGGCACAGATTGTCCCAATCCATAAAAAGGGATCATTGTCTTTGATCACAAATTATCGCCCTATTTCAATCCTTAACACCATTGGCAAACTATTTGAGAAGCTTGTATATGAATTTATTTACTCGACTATTGCTAAGAGCATCCCACAGACACAACACGGCTTCCTGCGCGGTCGGTCTACTACGTCTAACTTAGCTTTGTTTACTGACTTTGTTCTTGGAGCGATGGAAGGTGGTGGGCAGGTTGACGTGGTCTATACGGATTTTGAAAAAGCCTTTGACCGAGTGGACCACGGCATCCTTCTTCAGAAGCTTCAAAATCTTGGAATACATGGCGACTTGTTGCGCTGGGTTAACTCTTACCTTACAAACCGTTCACAATTGGTTGTTCTGGGTGGTTATAGATCGGACTGTGTTTCTGTCCCCTCTGGAATTCCCCAAGGATCTCATCTTGGCCCTCTCTTCTACAACGCATACATTTATGACATGAGCAGTATTCTCAAAAACTCGAAGCATCTATTATACGCTGATGATAAGAAAATTTATATGAAAATACAAACTATCGAAGACTGTGAAAAGTTACAATACGATCTCAATAACTTACAAAAATACTACACTAATAATAAAATAACAGTGAGCATTCAAAAGTGTCAATGTATAAGTTTTACCCGAAAAAAAACTCCTATAGTCTATGCATACCAATTGGACGGCGTTGTGATAGAGAGGACTGAGGTGGTCCGTGATCTGGGTGTCTATTTTGATAGCAGAATGCTCATGTCTACCCATATAGACATAATTAGGGGTAGGGCGTACAGGAACCTCGGTTTTGTCATGCGTACATGTCAACCTTTCAGGGATCCACTCAGTTTGAAGGTAGTGTATTTTGCATATGTACGTAGCATTTTAGAGTATGCCGCACCTGTGTGGTCGCCATGTTACAATGTTTACATCAAAGGCATCGAAAACATACAAAAAAAATTTGTTCGTTATCTTAATTTTAAATGTAAGAAAATTGAAATAGGCGCCGAATACGAGGAGATTTGTCGGATTTACAACATTTTAACTTTAGCCGAACGTCGATCAGTATTAGATATGAGCTTGCTATACGATATCATTCGCGGACGTCTGGACTGTCCCGAGCTTGTTGAGCTCATCTCTTTGAAAGCCCCCCCGCGTCGCACGAGGCAAACTCGCTTGCTTCATGTCCCGCACCATCGCACTAACTATGGACGGAACTCCGTTTTCGCTAGAATACCACGCACTTATAATGATAGGTTCAATCATATTGACATTTTCGTTGGCTCCAAACATAAATTTCAAAATAATATTAAACAATGTTTTAATAATGGTAAGGAATGAGGGAGATATTGGGTTGTGCATTGCGTGGGTATAATGTTTATATTTTAGTGGTGTTGGGTGGTCTTTATGTGTGAGCAAGACTAGGTTGTGTTGGGCGCTGTCCATGCAAGAATTATCTTCAGCACATTGGCAGCGCACGATACAGCCATTGAACACAAAAAAAACTTGCGGTATGCATGGTGCAGTGTGTGATGGATCATTGTTTAAATTATATTAATGTTTAGCTTCCCTTCAGTAGGATATTTAAATTCATAATGGTTGTCACTCGAGAAGGTATATAGAAATGTTTAATGTTGGATAGTCATAATTGGCCTACAAAATCTACTAAAAAACATTGTTATTAGATACAGATTGATATTGTGCTGTGTACTATCCTTAAATAAATAAATAAATAAATAATATTTTTCAGTGCAATAAACACGCTCATCGGTGACGGACACTTTCATTTAACATTCCGCTCCCGAACAACTTATCCTTATTGTACTCAACTACTACATCTAAACTTAACCACATCAACATACTTTTTCTTATCACCAAGTGTAAGGGAACTATCCCCTACAAGGTCAATGTGTCTTGTATATTTTATGCAGTATAGGTTAGTGTCCGTGACTCTCACTCGGCATGGGGCACACTGAAAACCAGCGTCGTGGCTTCCCTCACCGGGGGCCACGGCATATGCTGAGTGGGGTCCCATTGCGATGGGCATCGCTGTGCGACAGGGTGGCACTGCTTAGTTTATTCATTCATTCATTGTATGTTTTATGTCACCTCTGTCTTATTTGCTTTTTTTTTCATTTTAACTCTTTTGTCTTTTGTGATGTCCATGGCAATAAATGTTTCTTTCTTTCTTTCTTTCTTTCTTGTTTTTTTTTTTCACGTCTACCGACGAGTGTCTTGTGTTTGGTGAACAATTTAATCCGTGCGCCCTTAGTTTAAGATCTACCTACATTTATTTTGTAAATAATTGAAATACCTTGTTTCTCATTTTAAGCGAAATGTACAATTTCTTTTGAGAAATAAATTCTTAAACCTGAAACCTGATATTGGAATGCCATGACGCGCTCCTAAGTCATTGCAGACGCAAATGGCGTTGTTATTTAATTTTTTTTAGCGTTAAGAGTCGCATCTCAAACTAATTTGAAAATTATAAATAACTTGAAAAAATCGAACTGCCTAAGGCGGGAATTGAACCCACAAGGCCTCCTCCAAGTTTTTAAAAGCACAGTGTGCTTTTAAAAACTTGGAGGAGGCCTTGCTTGATAAATTTATCATGGTCATGGCAGCGGGACACGAGCGGGAAAAACTGTTCGCGCAGGATCAGCAGCAGCTAACCCTCGCGAAAGCCATCGACCTGGCAGAGAGCGTGCGCTGCGCACGCCAGGCCTCGGCGCTGGCAGTGCCGAGCGCAGGCGGCGCCGGCACAGCGGGCCCGGATGCAGTGTTCAACATCACCAAGAAGGCAAAGTGTAGTGTGTGCGGTTTTACAAACCATAGGGCCGATCAGTGTCGTTTCAAAAATTACAAATGCAAAAAGTGTAATACTAAAGGTCATTTGCGTAAAATGTGTCCTAACGGGGACAAAGTGAAATACGTTAATGAAGGTAACGTGGACGACGGAGACGACGGTAAGTTTTTTTATAATTATTATGTACCAGTCTTTTGGGATTTAAATGAGACGCGTGTGTGCACTACAAGATTTATTTCCGAACTAGTTGACATACAAAGATTGCTTGCTACCCACTTATATTATTTATAAGTAAACTACCCAATACCTCCACCCTTATTTACTAACTATTCTAGAGATTATATTTAATTAAAGTACAGTAACCTTTTTCGTTACCAGATATGTCTTACATGTTTTCCAGTGTCGTGACTGGGCTCCGGGTGTACTTGAATGGTATACATAAAGATAAGCCGGTCTATATTTATTACTAAGTAATACATTTAGGCCTCCTCTAAGGATTTCCATTTGTTTCTGTCCTTTGCTGTACGTAACCATTCTGGCCCAGCTACTTGCTTCAAATCGTCTTCCCATCGTTTTGGTTGTCTTCCTCTACTTCTTCTGCTTTCTCTAGGGTACCATTCCGTAATTATTCTGGTCCATTTCTCTTTCTTTTCTCTTAACATATGTCCTGTCCAGTGCCATTTTAATTTCCTGCATAATGATTGTACTTTTCCAAACTTTGTCTTCCCTTTGATCTTACGTACAGCAAAGGACAGAAACAAATGGAAATCCTTAGAGGAGGCCTTTGTCGAAAGACAAGCTGTTAAGAGGAGAGATAAGCCGAATGCCGAAAATACTATTTTAGTTTAAATGATTTTTTTCTTACCTCTAGTATTTGTAATATTATGTATAGTGAAATAAGTTAAAAAAAATTAACAGCAATAAAGGCTTATTTTATTTATTTTATTTATTTAATACATTTAGGTACATTTACAGTAAACATATCTAAGAGGAGCCAGTCACAAAACAATTTCTTAATGAATAAACTAACTTAGTTCTTAACTAAAATACATACAATAAGGATTATTCAAAGCCATATCGTGTTGGAGGGTGTCGCTCTCTGAGAGGATACCTCCTTGGAGCGAGCTGAGGGGCAGGCGGGCGCGGAGCCGGCGCGGCCGAGTCCGGGCCGGCCGCGGAGCACTCCGGTCCAGCCCCCGGCAACCACAACCAACCGGGGTTTCTCTGTTCCTTACTTTGTGTTACTTTATCGTCCTGTGCAGATCCACCAAACCCTTTACATATTTTTAGTTGATCAATATGTCTATGTATACATTGTCCGTCCTTTAAACTGATACGATAATCGATATCGCCTAACTTTTCTATGACCTTACCCTTTTTCCATTGTACATCGTCATTATAGTTTTTAAACCATACTTCCTCACCTACCTTAACTTCTCTACTCACTCCTCCCGCACTATTTTCTTGTTTTTCTTGTAATTTTCCAATTCTTTTCTCGCGATCAGGTTTGAGACAGTCTAGTCTAGTACGTAAATTTCGACCTAACAACAGTTTAGCCGGACTGTCTCCCGTAGTATTGTGAGAGGTGTTCCTATATATTAATAAAAACCTATACAAACCTATACAAAGCTACGTCCATGCGAGTCATAATTGCTTTTTTAATTACTCTTTTACATACTTTTACTGCGTTCTCTGCGGCTCCATTTGAAGAAGGATGATACGGAGCTGTAAATATATGATCTATTCCATTATTATTACAAAATTGTGAAAATTCGGAACTCGAAAACGGTGGCCCATTGTCACTGACTATTTGTTTTGGTAAACCAAACCTAGCAAAAGTGTCTCTCAGTCTTTCTATTACTTTACTGGCCGTGGTCTGATTCATCTTAAAACATTCTATCCATTTAG
Organism: Ostrinia nubilalis; assembly: GCF_963855985.1. Taxonomy (NCBI): domain Eukaryota; kingdom Metazoa; phylum Arthropoda; class Insecta; order Lepidoptera; family Crambidae; genus Ostrinia; species Ostrinia nubilalis. The sequence goes on along the minus strand of NC_087118.1, from coordinate 5,835,526 downwards.
ATGTTGCATCTATAATTACCAAGAATTTCATACCTGCTATAGGCCCTAAAAAATCTATGTGAATCCTAGACCAAGGGCGTGTGGGCCAGGGCCACGAGCGGGGCGCGTGCGCCGGCGGCGCGCCGCTCAGCGCCGCGAACACGCCGCACGCGCCGCACTGGCGCTCGATGGCCTCGTCCAGCCCGGGCCACCACACGTAGCTCCTGGCCAGGCTTTTCATTTTAACTATACCTATATGTGTGTCATGCAGTTCTCTCAATACTTTGTCTCTGCAGACATTAGGGATTACTAAACGATGTCCCCACATAATGCAGCCCATTTCTAGGTATAGTTCCGACTTCCTATTAAAATATGGTTTAAGTTCTTTAATATCAACATCGGCAGGCCAACCATCTTGTATGTAACTTATAATTCTACCTAATAATGGGTCTTTTTGCGTTTCTTTTTTTATAGTTTCGTTACTCAATAATAATGCCTCGGTAGCAAAGTGTAGATAAGTTTGTTCTATATCCCTGTCCCCTGAACTATCACGGCTTTCCTTGTGTGCGGCTATTAAACGTGAAAGTGCGTCCGCCGTATTCTCCTCTGATTTAATGTACTCTATGGAAAAGTCATAAGCTGATAAAATAATGGCCCACCGTTGTAATCTACTCGCTGTCATGTTAGGTATGCCTAAATTCGGACCGAATATGCTCACGAGCGGTTTATGGTCGGTCCGAAGTGTAAATTTCCTACCATAAAGATATTGATGAAATTTCTTCACCGCGAATACTATGGCCAAGGCTTCCTTGTGGATTTGGCTATAATTGAACTCCGCTGGGGTGAGCGCGCGCGAGGCGTAGGCCACGACGCGCTCGCGGCCGTCGGCGGCGCGCTGCGCCAGCACGGCGCCCAGCCCGCGCGGGCCGGCGTCGCACGTCAGCACCGCGGCGCGCGACGCGTCGTAGTGTGCCAGCACGCCCGCGCTTTTCAACAGGCCCTTCACCTTTTCAAAAACTCTTTGCTCGGTACTACCCCATGACCAACTGTTATTTTTCTTTAATAAGTCAAACAGAGGAGCCAGATAAACGCTTAAATTTTTAATGAATTTACCGTAAAAATTGACCATTCCTAGAAAAGATTTCAATTCTGACACGGTTGTAGGTGCTGTCATCTGAATTATTGGTTCCAGTTTACTTGGATCTACTCGCACACCGTCCCTATCTATTACGTAACCTAAATATTTTACTTGGTGAGAAAAAAATTCACACTTCTGTTTCTTTATCTTTAACCCATTGTCCTTTAATATTTTAAAGACTTTTTCTATGCTTTTTTCGTGGTCTATTCTAGTAGTATTTGAAATCAGGATATCATCTAAGAACACAGTTACGTTTGGTAGCTCTCTAAACAGATTAGTCATTATTCTTTGGAATATACCTGGGCTAGACGCTAGTCCGTACACTAATCTTTTATATTTGAACAAACCTTTATGCGTATTAATGACCGTTAGACCTGTACAATCATTTTCTTTACTGTCATCTAACAAAACTTGATTGTACGCTTGTGATAAGTCAATCTTTGTAAAATATTGACTGCCATTTAAAAGAGTAAATAAGTCTTCTATTTTTGGAACTGGATATTTATCTACCAACTAAACCCTGTTTAAAGTAGTTTTAAAATCTGCACAGAGACGTAAAGAACCATCCGGCTTGTGTACGATTACCAGAGGAGTGGCCCAGTCGGAGTGCTCCACGGGCTCGATGACGCCGCTGGCCAGCATGGCGTCGAGCTCGGCGTCGACGCGCTCGCGCAGCGCGTACGGCAGCGGCCGCGCGCGGCAGAACACCGGCTCCGCCCCCGCCCGCAGCCGCAGGCTCGCTCGCCCTCCCGTGAAACACCCGAGTCCGGTTTCAAACACTTCTTTAAATCTGTAATTGAGATTTTTAACAAATTAATTTTTGTTCCAACCGTCCATTAAAGGTGTACTAATTGTATTTATACAAATTTTAGGTACAGACATCTCCAGCTCGGCTAACCACTGTCGGCCTAATAAACTAGTTGTACCTTTATTTATTACATATAAATCTAGCTTTTTTGTAACGCCCTGATATTGTACATCAACACTTATGAAACCTAACGGTTTTATGTTACTACCATCGTAGAATGTTAAAACTAATTGGCATGACTGTAAAGGTACATTTATAAATTTTTGTTTATACACTTTATCATTAATACATGAAATTGCCGATCCCGTATCTATTTCCATATTAATTAAAATTCCATTAATTTTTACAAGAACGCTCACCGGTCTATACTTTCCTAAGGACATCTGGAACATGGGTTCTTCATAGTCACCACTCTCCTGCAGGGCTAAGATGCGCGCCGTGATAAACTGCTATCGCGGCGTTATATCGATTTTGACTGGGGACTTTGGTATTTTTGAAGCGGCTATTGAGGATGCTCTTAATAAAACTTGTAACAGCAACAAAAAGGTCTTAGTTTGTGGAGATTTTAACGTCAATTTACTAGATAGCTCATCATCATATTCTGTAAGACTACTTTCCCTTTTTAAGTCATTTAATTTGTTTAGTCAATTTAAGGAACCAACTAGAATTACGGAAACCACAGCTACTTGTCTAGATAATATTTTCTCTAGCTGTGTCCCTGACAATAAAGCTGTCATACACAATCTTACGTCAGATCACTGTGGTATTAAAGTAGAATTTATTTGTAATAATTTGAATAATAAAAGTAATAAAAATGCCGTATGTAGACCTGTAACCATTAGTCGTCTAGAACGTTTTAAAAATAATCTTGAAAATAAATTGCATTTGGTCCCGTATGTGCAGGGAGACCCAGATGCTCTTTACAATAACCTTTTCGAATGTATTAAAACCGAACATGACAAAGTTTTTACGGTAAAGCCATTACAACCAAATACCAAATCTAAGTTTAGTGACTGGGCTACTAAGGGAATATACAAAAGTCGAAATACGTTATATGAACTTTATGGCATGAAAAAGTATAATAATAGTTATCTTTTCTTGAGCATGTAAAAAAAGTATTCAAAAATTTTTAAGAAAGTTTGCTTCATGGCTAAGTCTTTTTATATTCGGGACAAGATAGGGAACGCCAGTAATAAAATAAAAGAAACTTGGAATGTTATCAACCGAGAGACTGGTAAACTAAAACCAAGAGATAATGACTTTTCTCTCAAAGTTCACGATAATTTGATATCTGCAGATAAAGATGTAGCGGAAGCTTTTGATAAATTTTTTGGTAATATAGCTTCAGCAACAACTGCCAACTTAAAGTCATCTCCCTCCGAGGCTGAAGAAATATTGAAAACCCACGTGACACCCTGTGACTCGCACTTCTCTTTTAAACATATTACTTACTCCTTTAGATATCACTAAAACTTTTAATCTTTTAAATGTAAAGAGTACAACTGATATCTGGGGCATCTCTGTCAAGATAGTCAAACACATTATTGATATAATTTCCCCACAGTTAGCGATAATATTCAATAATTGCATAGAGAAGGGAATCTTCCCCGACCTCATGAAACATAGTAGACTAATGCCATTATTTAAGTCTGGTAGTAAAACCGACCCTGGCAATTATAGACCCATTTCTATCTTGCCCGCTCTGAGCAAGATTTTTGAAAAAATCATACAGGAGCAACTTATGATTCACTTTGGCTCTAATAAACTATTTCATAGTGAACAATATGGTTTTACCAAGGGTCGTTCCACCACCGATGCCGGGGTTGCACTACTTAAACATATCTTCGAGGCTTGGGAGAATTCTCAAAATGCACTAGGGGTCTTCTGTGATCTCTCAAAAGCTTTTGACTGCGTAGAACATCAAACGCTAATTCGCAAACTGCACTTTTATGGGGTGAAGGACTCGGCTTTGGATTTAATACAATCCTATTTAAACTTTAGAGTTCAAAAAGTTGACATAAATGGTGTTTTGTCTTCTGGGTCACCTGTGAAAATGGGAGTTCCGCAGGGGTCAATTCTGGGTCCATTCTTGTTTCTTATACAGGGTGTTTCAAAATACCCCCTAAAGCCTGAAAGGGCACAGAAACTGAAACAATCTGAAATAGAAGCCGTTGTTCCTATTGTCATATCTTGAACGGTTTTGGAAATAACGTACATCGAAAGTTTCCAAAAATATCGATATGAATTCCCTCACTATCGATCAGCTGCAGCGGGGTTCATCGAACGCAAATCATAGACTTTGTATTTTTCAGAATGTCAATTAGCCGCATTTTTTGCCTACTTCCTTTATCGATGTGTTCAAAGCATGTTTGTTCGTTAAATAAACATTTTAAATAGGTACTCACTAACACTTTACATGTGTACGTATATTTGAAAAATTTTGTGAAAACTTCATCTATCGAAACCAGGCCACTTGATGGAAAAAAAATCGTAAGTAAATAACTTTTTCCGATAGCAACATCACTACTAATGATAGTTTTCAAACATTCTTAGACAACAGAAAAAAAATAAAAAAATCCGTGAAATTCCAGGTAGGTTACGTTACCGTACCTTTAGTCGAATTCTGTTATTATTTAATCTTTGAAATTGCATTTCCGCCCATCTTTCCGCCCCTCTTTAGCTTACTCCTAGTACCTTTCCTGGTACCACCAGGAGTAAGATTGAATTGTGTTCCGTATAAAAATAAGCATTTAGTAACCCGTTTGTAAGTTCACCATAAGCACCAATAAGGCCTCATAATTACGGAGCCGCAGCGCATGATAAACGCAAAAAATATTGATGCGAGTCGGGTGAAGTGGTGTGCCAACCTCTCTTCCCGCGGTGAATCCTTCAGCGAGTATTGCCACGCATGCCGCAACAATAAACGCCGTGTGAGACGCATCGAAGCCATCCGCAGGATTCGGCTGCAAATAACGTTCCATTTCAAGAATACGCGTCTTAAATCGCTTTTCCGTAAAAGCACTCATGCACACACAATGCCAATGTTTGAACTCAGTTGGTCGCACAGCGTAAGATGCCCGGCGTCTCCGTAAATGAGGCCTTAGTTTTATTTCATTTTTTTATTTTAACAATTTGTTGAGTAGTTTATGGGTGTTTATGGGCGACGGTAATCATTTACCATCAGGTGATCCGTCTGCTCGTTTGCCTCCTATCACATAAAAAAAAAAAAAAAAGAGTAGTCATTGGATACAGAGGCGTTCACATCATATTTTACAAAATCCTTGCAAAATGGGTCTTATTTAAGCAGCAAAAGGTTGATGTGAACGCATCTGTACCATTATTATTATTTTGTAATAATTTGCCAATAATAATAACATTAATAGCGGCATTTAAAAAAATGCTGAGAATTTAAAACAATTCTAAAATAATAATAATAACAACAACAAAAAACGTAGGTACATTTTGACAAACATTTTATTTAGTAAGGCAAGTGCTCAAAGAAAGGCCAACGTGGAAGTAAAAGTACTAGGGAAACATCAGTGCTTGAGCTTAAGCATTTTGGGTTTTCAGTTTCTTTTACGAAACCCTAATAGACAGTGATTGTAAACATTTTTACTTAGAATTTTTTTTGGTGGCATGTTTTGAGTTTGCACATTTGCATAGTAACGGTTGGCACCTTTTAAACCCGCGCGTTCGCGGGGGCGAGTGGGGCGCCTTATTACATTTTTCAAATATCCCAAAAATGAAATTTTAAGTTGGTATGAAGAACATGACGTCATACTGCAGCATCGTATCGTACAACTCCGTGTAAGTTTTTCCCTCCATTCGATAAAATTTGTCGTAACAGAAAATCAAAAAACATTAACTACTCACATCCATAATCATTATTTCAAAACACATAAATGCCTAGTCTACTAGTCAGGCATGATTCATGCATGATACAATATCGTAATACTAACTTACCATCAGGTGAGATCGCGGCCAATTGTTAAACTATTCATTTAAAAAATATGCTTTTATTTACTCATAAACCTTTCTTTAATAAATTTCAAAATCGTCTCGTACTTTTAAACTTAAAATCTTAAAAATCAATGAAAAATTAAAATAATACCCAAAGAAAATGTTGGCAACCTCATTAGTGAGTGGGCTAGGGAACACCACCCCCCGCCCTGGAGCCCACCACCCCCCTCCCTGGCGCCCACTCTAACGGCTAACTCGTGCGCAGCGCTGCGCGCCTGGTACACAATGGGCCGAAATATGCATTGCGTACTAATTCCGGACCAACAATATTTTTTTATACACAAATAATTTTAAACATTATGCCTTTTGTATGTTAAACTTTTGGTGGTACAAATACTCTTAAGATTGTGTATGTAATTCTAATTCAGCAAACTCTTACTGTAAACGTAAACTTATTACAAAGGTAATGCTAGAACATAATCACGGGATGCCATTACTTTAATATGCTTAAACTAAACAAGGCGGCTGAATAAAGGTATGGGAGAAATACTAAGTAGGTGCGCGTTATTGACACTGCACTGATATCAGAACGTGTAAACATTGAGGCTCAGTCAAAGAGAAGGTGACCTTTGTTCCTTAACTCGCCGAGCCTATTATTTACTTTGCGTGTTTGAACACATTCACTCAATGTTTTGTTAAATTTAAGTTTAGCCACTACCTACTTAATGGCATGTATTTAATCGTTTTGTAATTATCTCTTTGTCAAACAAAATAAATCAAAAATAGCAAAAAAAAACTGACCTTTACACGAAAAACGCAATCTATGTAATTCAAACTTGGCATCAGCTTTCGTCTAAGCACAACTATTTGAATTGCATACTCATCTGTTTTCGGAATGCATATTTGGCTAGCTGATTCTGGTTTTACATTAATTGTAGAACAGTCATGTTTCTGATGTTGCAGTAAGTTTAAGAGGAAAGTTTATTATTAACAGAGATGCAATAATGTTCCCGTGTAAACACGTTTAGGATTATTATCTAGTACAATACTGTCTAACAAGTCTGCAATGCAATGTCTTTTCATGATTGTAATTTGTAGTGTTTTTCTTAAATGAATAAATTAAGGTACTATTTGGAACCGAGCTGCCGACTGTAACTGCTGACAGCACGTGCAGCGTCCCGTTGTTGTCTACGTCACTCACCATCAAGTGACAATGGGACGCTGCATGTTTTATCATATTATTATTAAGGAGGTTAAAGATTAGTTCGGTCCATTGGGGCTTCGGTAGCTCAAAGGTTAGCCACCGGGATTGCGGAAAACGCGGGTTCGATTCCCACACGAGATCATCAAGGTTCGGAATTCGAATAGTGTTCTATCTTTAGATATTAGTAGGTACAGAGGCGTTCACATCAAGTTTTACAAATGATTAAGGCTGATTTACACGTAATAAGTAGGTAACTAAATTTGAATTTGCATGTCGTTTAAATGCAATTTAATCACTTAAAATTAAGTCTTAAAGGATGATTTTCACGTATTATGTAGTTAAGTAGATAACTAAATTTTACCTTCATTTTTCGGGTAAGTTGGTGGATGGGGCTTATCACTTGATACCTTTTGATAAGCAGTTTCATACTAATTATGAGACATTTGGACATAGACTTAAAATTAAGTTAAAATTTAGTTACCTACTTAACTACTTAACCTTTAACCGACGACGTGATATTTTTGTCACGCCGTCTGCGACGTGCGGTCTGTGGGACCGCTATACTGTTTACTCAAAAAGTAATCATTTTATGCATAAAAGTGTATTGGTTTCATATTTTTTGAGAACATTATAGTATTACAAATAAACATACGTATAATTTGCGAGGAATCAATGTATTTTTTTTTTTAAATATGGCTAAAACTTTTTTGACCCTTAATTTCATTGAAATTACACTAGAGCTCAATAATACCTATATAACTTGTAAATTTTAATTAAATCGAGAAAAACTATACTCCTTCCTAAATATACTGAACATAATGAATAAAATAAAAATAAATGACACGTACATTACATGCATAAAAAAAATTTGACGTAGTGTAAACTTTAGGCACAATCAGGACATTTTTTTTTACCGCATACCAAGCGTTTTCGGCATGCATAGGTAACACCTGTAAGATAATTTCGTTTTCAATTTAGGTGGACTAAAATGTACGTCTTTTTTGCAGCTGGTGCAATGACATCAGGCTGATTTGGTATGTCAGAGCCTAGAATATATGTCACTGTTTGCTTTAACACTCGTTTCGCGGTATTTTTTTACAGACTACCATCTTTTACATAATATTATGTTCAAATATCAATATATCATTAGGAATTGTCTTTTCCTAGGTTGTGGTGGCCCAGGATCCATCATTTTTACGAAAAATGAATCGTCTAAAACAAAAACGCAATTTTCAGTATGGTACAAAAATGTCACGTAGTCTGCGACGTGCGGTCCCACAGACCGCTGTTGAACTTTAAATCGAATTATCTTATTAAAACTGCCCTCGTCGATGTTTCCACTACCTGTAATGGCGTTTGGGCAACTAAACTCGAAGGTACTGAGACGCTCGGGACACGGGAGTAAGTAGAACATTGCAATCCAGAAATTTCAAAAACCGGAGCGGTCTGTGAGACCGCACGTCGTCGGTTAAAGGTTAATACGTGTAAATCAGTCTTAGGCTGCTTTTGTAAAAGTGAAAATTATTAAGGGACGCTTTAGAATGTTGATATGAAAATAAATCTGAGAATTCATTAACATTTCTTCTATTTTAAAATGAGACGTAACTTGGTAGACAAAGTAGGTACATAAACGACATTGCGACATTCCTTTACCTGCGAAATAAAAATTAGCGTACTAAAATCATTGTTAAAATGTTGTTGAAATGTTGCATTGTCATAATAAGAAGTTGCAAAAATTTGGCATGTGGCACGATCCCGTTCGCACCACTTTGCACTGCGGAAGCGCCGAAAGATCGCGACACCGGCCGTCGGCTCTTCTTTGATTTAGTCGTTCATATGCTTCGTGCGTGATCGGTGTGTTTTCCTATCGTTTAACTACTTTCGAAAGCTTTGTGTTTTGTGTTGTTTTGCTACAATGGCAATGTTTTCTAATTCCGAATATTATGAGATGATGTTGTGTGTGGGTCGAGCTGATGGAAATTTAACTCAAGCCCGTGAACTTTATCGGGAACAGTTTATCGAAGGTAGACCGGCGGCTGACCAGCGACGGCTTCCGTCGTATCAGTGTTTCCATGATATGGTGACACGTCTCCATTCTACGGGCTCTTTTCATCGATCGGGTTCTAGTGGACGCCCAAATACAAACGAAATGCGTGCAGAAGAGGTTCTGCAACTCTTTGAAGACGAACCGACGACCAGTACAAGGCGCGCCGGGGCGCGACTTGGAATGAACCATGTTTCAGTTTGGCGAAAACTGAAAGAAGATGGTCAACATCCGTACCACTACCGCCGCACACAGGAATTGATTCCTACTGACTTTGCGCCGCGAATAACAAGACGGGCAAGAATATGCGTGCAGCAAGGAGGACGTCATTTTGAGCCACTTTTGTAGGTATGTACCTAACCATAATTTTGAATGCTTGTTGTTTTGTTAACGACGTGCGTGTATTTTTTTTCTCCGTAGGTATTAAATAATAATAATACCTAGTAAATACTAGGCGCACAGAATGTTTTAATGAGGCGTGGCCGGGGGCGTGAACATAGAAAGTTGCTCCTGGTCACTCCTGGTAGGACAATGAACCCAAATTAGTGATGGGAATTTTTATAATCGATATTTTTATTTTACATAAATTTACCCGAAATTTGAATATGTCGCTATGACTGTAAGAAATTAACAAGGGACTCTTTATAGACGTCTATTAAATACCCTTCAGTTATTAGGGGTTTTTTTGAAACACCCTGTATACATTAATGATCTACCATATTTTGTTAAGGACTCTTGCGAAATCGTGTTATTTGCTGATGACACATCTTTGATTTTTAATATTGATAGAAGTAAAAATAACTTTGACGATGTAAATAATGCACTAACAAGAGTTTTAAGTTGGTTCACTACAAATAATTTACAACTTAATGCAAAGAAAACAAAATGTATAAAATTCTCTTTGCCTAACGTAAAAACAGTTAGTACCCAAATAGAACTTAATAATAATGCCATCGATCTGGTAGACTCTACTGTTTTTCTGGGAATTACCCTGGATTCAAAACTCCAGTGGGGCCCCCATATAGAAACTCTGGCGGGAAAGCTCAGCTCAGCGGCTTTTGCAATAAAAAGGATACGGTCATTAACCGATGTTTCAACAGCTCGCTTAGTTTACTTTAGCTACTTTCATAGCTTAATGTCATATGGAATCATGCTATGGGGCAAAGCTGCAGATTTTGAAACAATATTTATTTTGCAAAAACGTGCGATAAGATACTTGTATAAAATGAAAGCAAGATCGTCCCTTAGAGAACTGTTTAAAGAAATTGGCATTCTCACGGCCGTTTCACAATACATCTTAAACTGTATTCTATTTATTCAACAAAATATTAATGAATTCAAAAAGAAAAGTGATATTCACCAAATTAACACTAGAAATAAAAATAAATTGGCTATACCCGCTTTTAGACTTAATAAAGTGTTTGCCACTTTTATGGGACAAGGTATCCATTTTTATAACAAAGTCCCTGATAAATATAAAGAGCTACCGTATAATAAATTTAAAGGTATAGTTAAAGATCACATGCTTAAAAAAGCCTATTATACAACTCGAGATTTTCTTAATGATAAGTCATCCTGGGAGTAGGATTATGGTCCTCTCATGCTCGCACTAAAAATAATTAAAATGGAAAGTAATGTATAAATATAACTAATAATAATAATTTCTCAAATGTTATAGTGTCATGCTTCTCAATCTGGACTGTTACTTAGCTTTATTATTAATTTTTTTTTAAAGAGATAACTTGGAATTGTCATTCTCACTAAAATGTCTCTGGGGTGGTGGCGTAGTGAGGCGGGTCGTTACATTCCCTCTAATATGGTCGAGTGAAGCGATGGCTGGTTCACTCGTCATGTCTGTGAACAGGCGCTGCTTTCGGGGACTGGTCAATCTAAGTTATTCAAATTTATGTATGCGAGTCATTTCTACTATTATCTTAATATGTAAGTCTAGATATTAGCACGTCACTACCTTGTTTAATATACCACACAATCTTGTATACCCATTCTTATAAGATAACACCATACAAGAATGCATGGTAAATTCAGTGAACTGCTCCTGAATCGAATGTACCTACTACTACTATTTATATTTATTTATATTAACCGGCAGACAGTGGTGGCTGAGTTTGTTGCGGCGCTTCTTCTCAGCACTTGCCAAATGTTGGTCTCGAAGCGCTGGTAGGGTAAAAAGATATTTTGACTTTGACTTTGACTTTGACGTCACTATATCGTTTTATCTACCGGCGCTAACATGGCACCCCGAAAATTATCATGTCATCTGTCAAAATGTGATAGTGATAGATTTGTTTTTTTTTTGTGATAAACCTGGCAAACCCTAACATGAAGCGCTAACTATATCATATTTTGACATTAGGATAGGATAGGATGTGGTGTTTTTATCGTCCTCGATCCTTGCCCACGATAGGAAGACGATAGGAGATTAAATTTTTTTGCAAGCTACTTTAACTCTATTTATTTATCATTTACAATGGTAAATGACATTTTACGACTAATTTGAGGCTAGAAAAATTCAAAGAAAGAAATCTAGCACCTTTGTGATACTTTTACTTCTAGGTGAAGATTGAGTTCTAGTTCAAGAGTTTATCAGAAGCAGCATTTTGTAATTATTGCAATGGATGTGAGGCGAATCTTGCGACAGTTTATAATCGCTAGCAGCAAAATCTTAGTGCTCCCACATATTAATTATTACATTACCTACCTTGTAAAATAACCATTACTTACTTACCTACTTAGGTAGGCAGTCAACAGTACATCAAACAATACATATTAAGTTGCAAATGACGTGAGATACCCCACAGTGTTTAGCTTGATTTAAGTAGGCTACTGTCATCTGTACATAATCTTGTAAAATTATTGAAAATGGGGCGGAATGTGATGACCGAGCTTCTTGTGTCTACATTATTTTCAAACAGTGGCAAGGTCATTGTCAGAAATTAGCATTGTGTGGGATGTGTAATCAAACTTGCTATAATAACAATGATAATAAATGAATTATAAACTTGACGGTGATGATACCATACATACATTCCACATTACTATCAATGTAATTCCTCCATTTGGTCTTTTTTAAGGGCTTTAATGTGACAGGATGATAATCTTGTACAATTTATTCCATTATAATAAATTCATCATCATCTCAGCCATAGGACGTCCACTGCTGAACATAGGCCTCCCCCAATGCTTTCCATGTTGCCCGATGGGGCAGCAAGGTTCTGGAGTGGAGGCCGGGTACCAGAATACGCAGCGTGGGATGTCCACCCACAAGATGGACCGACGACTTCATAATGGTATCAGAAAGGCACTGGACGCAGGCCGCTACCAACCAGGCAATACATTCATTATTGCAGTGCCATTTCAAAATAATTCAACCATTATTTACAAAATCTTTATTTGGAAAACTTTTGTTTTACAATAGCTATTTATAATTTCAAATACTAACAGAATTCCATGAATTGGTTAGCCTAGGCAGTATCCTTGAAGTTTTTCTTGCTGATTGTTAATGTAAATTTTTATGATAGTGAGCGAGACTTGCCTAAGTCTGCTTTAGAATGAAATAATCACTCATAATCCCACACTTCTTCATCCACTGTCTGAAAAAAGAAAGAATATTATTTAAACACAATTATAAATATTACAATTACATAAATAGAAACATTTACTTAATCCTATTTGTATTTTAAGTTTACATACAAAATGTTGATCATCAGTATTATTACACGGTGAAAGAACTATGTGAAATTTTTGAGGGAGAGGGCACCACTGTGCTACTGTTTACATCGGCTCCGTAGTACTGTTTATTTTAAAATATGTAGTAGTTGCAAAATCGTACAAATGTAAAATATTTCGGCGTGTCAAACATCAATGCATCTGTGATATCGTTGGCCTCACGAAAAAACAACAGATCTGGACAAAAATAGTGAACATTTATTGTGCTGAAACATTTCAAAAAACTTAACATAACTCGCTTAAGGACTATCAGTGATAAGTGTTATAACATTAGGTTGATACAGTGGTCATTTGCAGTGTCTGAAACGGCGTTTACTTCAAGATCAAAGGGACCTAGTGATAATATAACCTCTTCACAGCTCTCAGACCTGCAATTAGTTTTTAAAAATAATAAACAACCACCCTCAACTGAGCATTACCAACAGCCCCACAGTATCAGAAATTTCGACACTTCGTACAGAGCAACTTTGGTGTAGTGGTAAAAGCAACGGACAGAATCATCGTGTTTCCCCCGGTTCAAATCCAGACGAACTTATTTTTTTTTTTTTGTGATTTTGTTGATTAGTTTGCTCCTACTTCTGAAACAAATTTCAAAATGGCAACAAGGGGACCCGCAACAAACAAAATTGGGGAGATGCCCGCCTGCGCAGGTTGCCGCCGCAATATCACAGACAGGCGATACCTGAAATGTTGTAGGTGCGCGCAGTACTGGCACATAGATTGTGTAAATATTCCCGAGTGCAGATTCTACAACACTATGACGTCGGAGCACAAGAGCAGGTGGATATGCCCAGAATGCGTCTGTAGCCAGCGGAAGGGGGGTGACAACACCGAGACGCCGGTCAAGTCCTCGGAGGTCAGCCATGTAACCACCCGTCGGGCGGTCGCGGCGGCCCGCACGGAGAGTCTGGACGAGACGGGGATGTCTCTGGATGATGACACCCAGACAGCGGAGGAACAGAGCATCAAGGAGAGGGTACTTCCGGCGACTGGCGGCGTCCAGCCAGCTCTGGTTTCGCTAAACGAGGCCGTCCGGAGCATGATGAGCGAGCTTCGCCAATTTAGGGAAGAAATGCGGGACGAAGTGAAAACCAGGCGAGCCGAGATCAAGTCTCTCAGGGACGGCTTGCTGCAGTTGTCGGAGAGGGTGGACAGCTGCAGGACTCACGTCGTCGGCCTGGACGAGCGAATGAAGGCGCTGGAGCTCAAGGCCAACCAGGGCGACGAGGCCAACGCGGCGCGTCTGGACGCGATCGAGCGACGACTGGAGGCCGCGGAGCGTCCGGGCCCGGCGGGCGAGGGCGCGGCGTCGGTCGCGGAGCTGGAGCGGACGGTCGCGGGACTCAGGCTCGAGCTGAACGACCGGGACCAGGAGGCCCTGCTCGCGGACCTCGAGATCGGCCAGCTCCCGGAGCAGAAGGGCGAGAACGTCCTGCACAGCGTCGCCGTGCTCGCCGCGCGCCTGGGCGTGCCGCTGGAGGAGCGCGACGTGGTGTTCGCGGAGCGCGTGGGCGCGCCGCCGGCCGAGGGCGCGCGGGCGCGGCGCGTGGTGGTGCGGCTGGCGCGCCGCCAGCTGCGCGACGAGCTGCTGCGGGCCGCGCGCACGCGCCGCGGGGTGCCGGAGGGGAGCGGCCGGGTGTTCGTGAACGAGCGCCTGACGCGCCCCAACCGCCAGCTGTTCCACCGGGCGCGCGAGGAGTGCCGCGCCCGCCAGTGGAGGTACTGCTGGACGAGGCGGGGGCGTGTCTTCGTCCGCAGGAGTGATGGCGCGCAGGTTTTCCAGTTGCGCACGCCCGACGATCTCGTGAGAGTGTTAGGAGCTCCGCCCATAATAATATGACTCTTTGCATCCTGTAATTGCAACATCGGGGTGTTTAGTTTAATGTGCCGTATCGGGTTAAATTTGTATATGATTTTTACTGTATTCTTACTCACCTATGCAGTGTTCAGAACATATAAATGTCTGAAATTGTCTTTTTTAGGGCTGGGTCATTGTTACATAATACTAAAATCCTCATTTAATGAAACTCAGATTGCATGTTTTGACTGGTCACCTTATTTCATTATATTCATAGAAAATGATATGTGGTTATTTAGTTAATTATACACGGTTTTAAAGTTCACTGTTGTTTTATTTTCTCATACAATTACACAGACATGTTTTTTACCACAGACAATCAAGAAGTTTTTTTTTATTTTTTTTTATTACGGTCCGATCATATAGGGAATAATCCATCCATACCGCCGCCCAAGGACGATTACAGTCCTTCAAGATAGAGGAATGAATAGACACCAATCTAATAATCTAGTTGGAATCATCCAGGGGTAGAGGGCACAATTTGGCAATTGGCCTTTTAAAAATACCGTCTTTATACCTTAAAGAAACAACTCGAGTTACCCCGTCTGCACCTGGGTGCTTCCGAACAACACGCCCCAAAAGCCATTTTCCAGGAGGAAGTCTATCATCCTTTACTAATACAACGGTACCTATAGCGATTTCCGGCTGATCTTTGTTCCATTTGTAACGATGTTGCAAGGTTGTCAAATATTCATTCTGCCATCGCTGCCATAAACATTGTACCATACGTTGGATTATATGCCACCGATGCAAAGGGCTAAGTTTAACGTCCACTAAAGATGGTTCCGGTACACCAATTAAAGGTTCCCCAATAAGGAAATGTCCCGGAGTTAAGGGAGCTTCATCAAGAGTAGAATTTACTATAGTAAGAGGGCGGGAATTAACGCAAGCTTCCACTTGGGTTAAGAGCGTAGAAAACTCTTCATAAGTAAGTAAAGTTTGTCCGATTACGCGTTTTAGATGTCCTTTAACACTTTTAACTCCTGACTCCCAAAGCCCTCCGAAATGAGGTGAACTAGGAGGTATAAAGTACCAAGTCGTTTTGTCATTAGCCAAAAGTTCCGAAATTTCTGCAACGAGTTTAGATTTTGAGTCATGAAAGGCAATGTTTAAGTCGCGAGACGCGCCTACAAAATTGGTGCCGTGATCACTCCAAATTTCCTTGCAGTGGCCACGACGGGCAGTAAAACGTCTAAAAGCAGCAATAAAGGCAGCTGACGTCAGGTCAGTAACCAGTTCTAGATGAATGGCTTTTGTGACGGTACATACGAATAAGCAAATGTACACTTTACAAGTTCTCTTACATCTACCAGGATACAATTTCATGGCAAACGGGCCAGCAAAATCTACACCACTAGTTAAAAATGGACGACTTGGTTTGACACGAAACTTAGGAAGATCTGCCATAAATGGCACAGAGGGCTTAGCTCTCTGTTTAAAACATGGTACACATTTTGAAAATACACTTTTAACTAGATTTTTGACTCTAATTATCCAAAATTTTTGTTTAATAACATTCAAAGTGAGTTGATTCCCTCCATGCAAAGATTTCAGATGTGCATTTAACACAATAAGTTTAGAAAGATTAGAATCGTTACTCAAAATAATAGGATTTTTCATATTATCTGAAAGCTCTGCATTGGCAAGTCGACCACCGACACGAACTATACCATTATTATCTAAGTATGGATTAAGTACATGCAATTTACTTGATTGGTGAACTCGCTTACCCTGTGACAGGCAAGAAATTTCCTCATGAAACGAATCAGATTGAGACATCTTAATGCATCTGTTAAAAGCATCGTCAAGCTCCATAGAACTCAGATAAGCGGGTTCATCAAACAGTGTCCTATTTATTTTTGATTTACACAGTTTAATAAATCTCAAACAATAAGCAGTTACACGTATCAATTTTGAGAGAGTTGACCATCGTTTCAAATAAGAAATAGTATCAGCATTTTCAAAAACATTCACATTCGCTTCTACTTTAGTTTTAACTTTCATTTCCAAATCGGTGACTGGGACTACATTCTCATGGTTTACAATTGGATTACAATTTTGTAAAAATTGTGGGCCATTCCACCACAGGTCTGACTGCTGCAAATCACTTGGGTATACTCCACGTGAAGCCAGATCGGCTGGATTATTCGCGGAACTAACATGATGCCACTGGTTACTATTTGTAAGTGTCAAAATTTCTGAAGTACGATTAGCGACAAAGGTAGTCCACGTAATTGGTGTTTTACGTAGCCAAGCCAGAACTATGGTTGAATCTGTCCAAGCATAGATGTTTTCATTTGGTATATTAAGTATAGTTTTAACATGTTGTATCAAATTTGCTACGAGAACTGCACCACAGAGTTCGAGACGAGGGAGTGAAACTTGTTTGACAGGTGCAACTTTCGATTTGGCCATAACAAGATAAACTTTAACTGCATCACTGTCCCAAACTCGGAGATACACAACTCCAGCATAAGCAGCACAGGAAGCATCACTAAATCCATGCAGTTCCAATTTCATTGTACTATTAGAGATGCCAAGCCATCTTGGGAACTGAATGGTTTCAGTGTGTGTGAAACGATTAACATAATTAATCCATTCTTGTTTCAAATCATTAGGTAACTCTTCGTCCCAATCCAAGCCAGCTAACCACAGTTTTAGCATGAAGATTTTAAGTGTTATTATACCTGGTGTTAGCCAACCTAGTGGGTCGAAGGTTTTTGCAATGGTAGATAATACATTTCACTTGGTGATATTATCATTTACAAAATTTACACATATGTTCAATTCAAAATTATCTGTTTGTGAGTTCCATGTAATACCCAAAGTTTTCAGGGTATCTTCAACTTTTATATGGACTTCATTTTGTAGTTCTTTGTCATGATCAGGAATTTGTGATAGTACTGCTTTACTATTTGATGCCCATTTGTGTAGAGGGAAACCACCGCGTGCTAACAACTCAGTCAATCGTTTTTGAAGGACAGCAGCATCATCTTCACTGGATGCCCCGGTCATCAGATCGTCCATGTACAGATCAGTTTTCAAAATTTCTGCTTCTACAGGAAAATCATGTTTTTCATCTTCAGCGAGTTGGTGAAGTGTGCGTATGGCTAAAAAGGGAGCGCATGATGTTCCATAAGTTACGGTGAGTAGTCTATATTCCTGTATCGGTTGTGTTGGGCATTCTCGCCACAGTATTCTCTGGTAGTCCACATCATCTTTGGATACTAATATCTGTCTGTACATTTTTTGAATGTCAGCTACTAAAGAGAATTTATGTTGTCTCCATCTTGTAATTAAGTCTCTGACATCTTGTTGTAATGGGTATCCAATCAAAAGTTCTTCGTTTAACGATTTTCCTTTTTCAGTTATAGCACTTCCGTCGAAGACAACTCGCAGCTTCGTGCTCAAGCTTGTCGGCCGGAGGACAGCGTGGTGAGGTAAGTAGTGACGTTTCTCTATTTTCTTCTCATTTTCAGGTACTATCATCATATGACCTTGTGATTCATATTGTTTCATGAATTTGTGATAATCTTCCTTGAAGTCTTCGTTGCGTGTGAAACGTTTCTCCATATGTTGCAAGCGGTTAACAGCAAGGAACTCAACATCACCGAGGTTTGTGGGTGGATCATCTTTGAACGGTAAAGACACAATGTAACGTCCATCATCATTGCGTTTGTGAGTAGCCTTAAAATGTTCTTCACATTGTAATTCCAATTCTGTCATTGGTTTCTTGTACTGTATATTCTCTTCAATTTCCCAGAATTGTCTCAATAATTGATCTACTTCCAATTTTGTGTGAGTAACTACCATGTTGTGTTCTAGTGTTGCAGCATCAGTTTGTGAGGCTCTTCCAGAAATCAACCAACCCAGACGAGAGTTGAGTGCGATGAGTGAATTATACTTGCGAAGACCTTGTAGCAGGATGTGAGCATGCACGTCGGCACCAAGTAAGACGTCGATAGATCCTGGCTTGTGAAAGTTTGGATCAGCTAGATCCAACTGCATGTGTGAGGGCCAAGTATCTTGTGGGAATTCACGAGACGGCAGCAATGAAGTGAGTTTCTTGAGTACGTATGCATTCACTTCAAATGTGGATGTTTCACATTTTGTGGAGTGTATTGTGAGTTTCACCATAGATTTTGTAGTGACCATTGATGAGTTTGATATGCCGGAGATTTTGCCAATAACAGGAGTGCGGTCAAGATTCAATAATTGTGCAGCTGCTTCGGAGATAAAGGAGCCCTGTGACCCTTGGTCAATAAGAGCTCTCAGTGTATAAGTATCACTGTTCCTAGACTCGACCTTTATTTCAGCGGTTGCTAATATGACTAAGTCATCATTTGTTTCAGCCTTCAAGTTGACACTGAGATTGCAAGAAGCGCCAGATTCAGTATCATTTTCCTTTGCTGTAGATTTGTAACTTTCAGGTTTCTCGGTGTTATTTGTTTGTGAAGGTCTTGTGAAATGTAGTAAGGTATGATGTCTACGTCCACATTTTTTGCAATTTGTGCTTTGTCTGCAATGTGACACAGAGTGACCTTTTATCAAGCAATTGAAGCATATGTTGTTTTTCTTGACATAATCTTGGCGTTCAGAAACAGGTAATGCAGAAAACTCTTTACAGTGGCAAATGTAATGATTTTGTGAGCAGTAAGTACAAGTGCTTTCGACTTCAGTGGCAAAACTTTTCACTGTAGTTGTCTTTGGTGTATGCTGAACAGATTTTGATGCATCTTTTTTATAAACTTCTCGAGGTTGTGACAGATTAACCATTTCCATTGTTCGAAATCGTTTTTCAAGGAAGTTACTTAGTTCTTCATATGTGGGAATATTTGTAGAATTTTCTAAAGACTGTTCCCAAAGTTTGTGAGATTCTATGTCTAACTTTGAGACTATGATATGTACCACTATTGCATTCCAGGAATCTATCTCTATGTTTTTTAGTGAGGTAAGACATTGGCTAGTATTATCTAATAAATCTTTAATACCTTTGGCAGACTCTGTTGTTAGTTTTTTCTGCGATAGAAATCTACTGAGAATATTATTCACAATCACTCGCTTATTTTCATATCTTTCATTTAGCTTTTTCCATGCATCATCATAGTTAGCCTCAGTTAATGAATAATTTTTGAGTAACTGTTCGGCTTCTCCTGATAAGCTGCATTTTAGATAATGATGTTTTTCAATTTTTGTTAAGCGATCATTGCAATGTATTAGTGAGATAAAAAGGTCTCTATAACTCATCCATGCATTATAATCTCCTGAAAAT
Organism: Ostrinia nubilalis; assembly: GCF_963855985.1. Classification (NCBI taxonomy): domain Eukaryota; kingdom Metazoa; phylum Arthropoda; class Insecta; order Lepidoptera; family Crambidae; genus Ostrinia; species Ostrinia nubilalis. Next base: position 5,815,516 of record NC_087118.1, on the reverse strand, counting down.
TGCGGTATCGTTATTGATGGGAGTTTTGGTCTCATTTTTGAAATCTCAGCAGAGGTTATGTCAAGCTCACTAACTGTGGTTGTGGTTGATGTAATATCATATTTCTTGTCTTTTAGCCATGTTTTCAGGTCTAAGTAATTTTCCTCTGTGCATTCGTAGTTTTTCTCAATGTCGAAATTATAATCTTTTTTCGAGGTTTCGTTGTTTATTATTGCTGTCAATGACTCGTAACTTTTAGTGTACTCACACCAATAATCTCTTAATGCTTCCAAGCGGGTGTCGATATAACCTTTTGTTCTCTTGTCTTTAGGTGATTTTCTCGTATTGGTGGAAAGTTTCTCAATCTTTGTAGAGTTTTGGTTCATCACCATGATGTGTTTTGTTACACGTTCCGCCATTTTCACAAACTCGTATTTATAGTTATATTCCACTTTGACACTGATTTCAACAATAATTACACTTTACTTTGATTACTATCCGGTTCTCAGAAGGACCATTTGGTTATTTAGTTAATTATACACGGTTTTAAAGTTCACTGTTGTTTTATTTTCTCATACAATTACACAGACATGTTTTTTACCACAGACAATCAAGAAGTTTTTTTTTTTTTTTTTTTATTACGGTCCGATCATATAGGGAATAATCCATCCAATATGCATACACAAAGATATAATAACAATATGATGATACACAAAACAATGATTATTCTTGCTGTAATAAGTGATATCAACATGGTTACCACTGCTAATAGTATTGTAATACAATGGTGTTTATATTTGTGCAATTTGTCACTAGTGCGGGCCTTGGGTTAAACAATCTTAGAGTAGCTCTATTCAATGCGGGCTCACTTTGCACGAGACATGATGAGTTTATGGTGGCGATGGAAGAGTTGAACCCAGATGTGTTGGCCATAAATGAGACGTGGCTCAGAGCAGGGGAAGAGGATAGGGCACCTAGGGTGTCAGGTTATCGGCTTAAACATACTCCAAGACCTAATCAGGTTAGAGGGGGCCGCGGGGGTGGTGTTGGGTTTTATGTGCGCAAGAATTTATATGTAAGAGCATGTCCGCATCCTGGCTCCTCGACTACTATTGAACAAATGTGGATTTCTCTGCACATAAATAATAAAAAGATAATAGTTGGCACTGCCTACAGACCCCCATGGCAGGATGTGGGTGTTTTCTTGGACGCCATAGCGGAATCCGCTGCCTCCTGTGCAGGTTGTGATGGATTGGTGCTTCTCGGTGACTTTAATATCAACCTACTGGACAAGTGTAGCGGGAGGTGCAGGGAGCTAATGCAATGCATAGACAGCCTTAATCTGAAGCAGTTGATATCGGAGCCGACACACTACACAGATCACAGCAGTACTCTCATTGATATTATATGCACCGATATGGGGGCTGTTCAGGTTACTGTAAAGCACTCACCGGATCTGGGTGGCCATGCCATGCTCATGGCTGAATTTAAAGTCCGGAAAGAAAAAGTTCAGCCACGCTGGGTTACTTATAGACCATTAAAAAATATCATACCAGAACAACTTGAAGCAGATCTCAGTGCAATTGATTGGTCCAATCTTGAGGGAGTTGTGGATGTCAATTCTAGAGTTGAAATTCTAGGACGGTGTATTCTAGGGTTAATGGATCTGCATGCCCCATTAAAGACACGTAGATTTAAACATCCTCCACATCCCTGGATAACAGATACCATCAAGGAAATGATACATGTTAGGGACGATTACCACAAGCGGTACAAGAAAAATGGAACCACTGCTCTTAGAGATGGTTACAAAATGATGAAGAAGATGGTGGTTGATGCAATTGAGAAAGAAAAAACCTGCTTCTTTAAAACCCACATCAATAGTAACTCAAAAAATCCTAAACAGCTTTGGAAAAACCTGAAAAATACAGTGCTACCGGACAGGAAAGGTGCTTGTGAGCTTCCTCCAATATTTAATGACCCTGATTCAATTAATCATCATTTTCTCAACGTGCCTGGGGAAAACAATGTGTCGATCTCTAAATTAACCTATTATGAATACCACAGACATAGGAACCTTGTATCATTCTCACTCCATACTGTTAGCCCAGAAGTTGTTTTAAAAACCATCACAGCGCTTAAATCTAATGCCCAGGGAAGTGATGGCATCACACTGGATATGCTAATGCTCACATTGCCTTACTCACTTCAAGCGCTTACCGACTTGGTGAATGGTTCAATATTGCATGGAATTTTTCCTGACTGTTGGAAGGTGGCAGTTGTAAGGCCACTACCAAAGACTAGTCACCCAGCTTCAGTTGGGGACCTAAGGCCTATCAGCATCCTACCATGCTTGTCCAAGATCCTCGAGCATATAGTTTGTAATCAACTAACTAAATACCTTGAGGAGCAGGGGTTGCTCCCGGGACGTCAATCGGGATTCCGCAAAGGCTATGGGACGGCCACTGCTCTTTCGGATGTTATTGATGACCTTCTCGCTGCTCAGGATGGAGGGATGGTTTCGATGCTTGTGCTGCTGGACTTCTCGCGCGCGTTCGACTCTATTAATATTCCTTTGCTTCTCTCCAAGCTGCGTTATTATGGTCTAGATAGCTCCTCCATTCGATGGTTCCATAGCTATCTTACTCAACGACAGCAGTATGTAGAGCTGAAAGGGGTGGATGGGTTGGCATTATTGTCAGAACAAAAACCAGTAACTCGCGGAGTTCCTCAGGGATCCATATTGGGTCCAATACTGTACATTTTGTACAGTGCTGACATAATCAACTGCATCACGGACTGTCAATACCACCTATATGCCGATGATCTACAACTATATACATCATTCACCCCATCTAATCATGAAAATGCAATAATAAAGGTTAACAACCAACTAGGTAAGATTTTTGACTGGTGTGTTGCCAATTGCCTTGTTCTCAACCCTAGAAAATCAAAGTTCATGCTAACAGGAACACGTAAAAGCTTGGAGACTCTTAAAACCATACAACTCAATGTTGGAATAAATGGAGAACCTTTGGAAAGAGTGGCAGAGGTAAGAAACCTGGGAGTGGTCATAGACGGAAACCTAAAGTTTGAAAGCCATATACTCGAGTGCACAAAGAACTGCTTTTACCGCTTAAAGATTTTATACAACTTGAGGCCCTATTTAAGCGAAAGCCTTAGAATATCTTTATGTGAGTCACTAGTATTGAGCAAACTTAACTACTGTGACACAGTGTATGGCCCGTGCCTGCTGGGTAGATCGTCACGTCTCATTCAAAGGGTACAAAACGCATGCGCCCGCTTTTGTTTCACTGTTCCTCCGAGATCACACATCACTCCATTCCTAAACTCATCAAACATGTTAAGGATGGCTGCTCGGCGAAGATTGCACCTGGCCACCATGTTGTTTGGCATACTGGATAGTGCGAGGCTTAAGTATCTGTTCAGCAAACTGGAATGGGCCCAAGCTCAGAGTAGATATCCAAAGAGGCTATGCACTCACATATTTGCTACACCCAAACATCGCACAGCAGCTTTTCGCGGATCATTCAGATTTGCGGCGTCCCGGTGCTGGAACGACCTGCCTCCTCCTCTGCGCGCCCTGAAAACAAAATTCACTTTTAAACATCATCTGAGAAAATATTTAATGGAATTGCAAAAGATTGACAATGATGGGTTACTTACCAACGGGTCATGCGCGGCAAGCGTAGGAGACCTATCAGGGCGTCCTGGCGCCGGTAAGCCGCAGTAAAATGATGGACAGAGGCCGTGATCATGATCATAGAGCGCTGGGTTCTTCCAAGGTTGCACCATTCCCATTCCTATTCCCCATTTTCATTCTCGGGGCCCTCCCTGCGCATGAGTGCATCCTATGGGGGAAAGTTAATTAGTATTATTTTTATTAAATTCGATGTAACGAACTAAACTTTATGTAAATGGTTAGCTTTCTCACCAAGTTACTCGCACTTCATGCCAAAAAACCAAGGCAATGGGTGGAAATCAAAACGCCGGGCACTCCGTTTAGCGTCGTCTTGGGCCTGCTTTATTTTATTTATTCTGTTCTCTGGCTTGACCTTTGTAGTGTGTAGCTATAAATCACTTTCTTCAAAATCAAAATCAGGAATCAAAGTGGTGAAGTCCAGTTCCAAGGGTGAAATCACGTTTTTGTTGCGTGGCAGCATGTGGTCGTCAATAAATCTTCAACCATTTTCTTTTATTTTTTTTATTTTTTTTTCTTTTCTCTGTTTTTTTTTTTCCCGTTTCACGCCTTTGAGTTTTGTGGCATTCACAGGGGAAGTGAAATAGCTTAAGGGTATTTAAATGGTATAATTTATTAAACATTTTTATAAAAGTTTTAAAGTTGAAATAATTTATTTTATGTTTGTCTGGTCGATCTGTGAATTGTGATTGTGTGATTTTTTGTTTTTGTCCTTGCATTGGTGCACACTGGGTTGGCCATAACCATGGCCATGACATTTATCCTGTGGGTCTGGACAAAGTGCACATTATATTTGCAAGTCAGTCCAAAAGCGATCGCTAAGCCTTTTTTTCTATGGATTTTTTGACAAATTCGATTTTTGATTCATTTATAAAAGTGCATTTTGTCTAGGGGGGCTGGCGTCATGAGTCGACTCCAGTGTTGTATCCTAATTTATTTTTTTTATTTTTTGTTTGTATTTTCTCAACATAGCAAAATTGGTGCGGTGAGATAGTGGCGCCCTCTTGTCAATGTCAATGTCTTGTTTAATGTTTTGTTTTTTGTATTTAAAATGTTGGTTGGAGAGGCACCCGCTGAAAACCAGCGTCGGGGCACGCGTGCATGCACGCGTGGCTCGATTAATGCTGAGCGGGCGCCTTTTTGGCACAAAATATTATGCGTGTATAGTTTTAAGTCCCTTTGTTCTGTTTTTCTGTTTTCTTTTGTGTCAAATAAAGTTTTTCTTATTCTTATTCTTATTCTTAAATAAATATAGGAAAGAAGGTGAAAGCTTATTTGTAGGAATAAAGATATTTTTCCTTTTTTCCGGTGCTGTTACTTATGAAAATCAAGATGTGCAGAGTATAGCTAATATTTTAGACTTTAGGTACTTACTTTGCTACTTATGAGTGTAACTTTATTTCTCAAATCTCAATAAACTTTCTGACTGCTTCATGTAAGTTGAATAATTACTGTAAACCTCGCATTATGGAGTAGGTGGTGGAGTTCGGTTATTCTGTTAATTTTGAAGACTTTATTCTTTAATACTATGGGTATGATTAAGAATTCTTCATTGTATTTCTTTAACTTGGTTATCTCTTCGTTTGATATATTCCGTACTTTAGAAATATTAAAATTATGACTGGAAACTCAAAAATTCAATTTTATAAACACAAACAAATACAATCAATCAGTCATGTAATGTCAACAAAATTGACATAACTTTTTTTTAATGATGTTCTCACTGCTTTAAGATATGTGTTTTAGCCGAATTAGTAGCAGAAATGAACGAGATTGAACGAATGAGCTAAAATATTTCAAGGTTGGCCAACATAATAACGCAATTTTTTCTTAATATGGCAACAATTGGGTTATCACGCGATAGCGGGCGATAGACTTATCTATCGATGGTTACATGTTAGGGAAAACGATAAAATTATCTACGTGATCGAATATTGTCATATCATATCATGTCATTGTCGATGCGCGCATCTTAGGCCTACTGGTCCGCTTCATCGTCCAGCAGGGCTAAGATGCGCGCCGTGATAAACTGCTATCGCGGCGTTATATCGATTTTGACGTCACTATATCGTTTTATCTACCGGCGCTAACATGGCACCCCGAAAATTATCATGTCATCTGTCAAAATGTGATAGTGATAGATTTGTTTTTTTTTGTGATAAACCTGGCAAACCCTATAGGAGATTAACTTTTTTGCAAGCTACTTTAACTCTATTTATTTATCATTTACAATGGTAAATGACATTTTACGACTAATTTGAGGCTAGAAAAATTCAAAGAAAGGAATCTAGCACCTTTGTGATACTTTTACTTCTAGGTGGAGATTGAGTTCTAGTTCAAGAGTTTATCAGAAGCAGCATTTTGTAATTATTGCAATGGATGTGAGGCGAATCTGGCGACAGTTCATAATCGCTAGCTGCAAAATCTTAGTGCTCCCACAGTCCCACCCACATTTATTACATTACTTACCTTGTAAAATAACCATTAACTTACTTAACTACTTAGGTAGGCAGTCAACAGTACATCAGACAATACATATTAAGGCGATTACATGGCCGAACGACCTTGAGCATTAGAGCGAGACAACGCGCCTTCCCCCGCGCGACCGCGCTTCTGCCCGATACCAAAGAGCGTTCAGAATCAGATGCGACGCGCTGCGAATTCTAACATAAATGCCTACAGAAATATTGACTCGATCTGAATTTACGCAGATCGAAAAAAATTGCGATGCTTATTAATTGGTGTACCTTTTTAAAAAAAACAAATAAATAATTTGTGAGTTTCAAAACCGAATTAAAAAAGAAACGTAATATTATTATTCTTATACAGAATAATAGTCATGTGTCTAAGTGGGCTTCTAAACAGTTTTTAAGTGTGAGTAAGAGTACCTAAATATAAATGTCTGTCGGTTCGCAAGTGCCAAAATATTGGTCAAAATTGAAAAAATATTTTTGAATTGATTTGGTTGAAATTGAAAGTTTCTAAATAGAAACTTGAAGTCGAATTGTAAGGTGTTTAATTAAATGAAATAGAAAATTAATTATTCATAACTTAAGTTTATTTTTAAATCATTAATAATAATTATTATTCTTGTTCCATGTTCATTTATCCAAATGGCTATAACTAAGTAAAGTTAAAAATAAAACTACAATTTCAGTCATCCTTTTAATTAATTGAACATCATTATACTTTAAAATACTAAGAAAAAAGCCTTTCTCTGTTATTGATTTTTGGTAACATCAAGGCATCGCACAGCAACATTCCGAGACTCGTTTAGATTTGCAGCGTCTCGATGTTGAAACGACCTGCCCCCGCGCCGTTGCGTGCCTGAAAGTAAAACACACTTTCAAAATACATGTAAAGAAGCATTTACTGATTAGTGATTATGCAAAATGACATTTATTGATAGGCATACCATCAGAGTATGCACGTCGTGCGTGCGGGTATTGGCGGGCCGTTCCGGCATTGAGAACGCTGCTCGTAGTTCCCATTTTGCTCTCGGGATGCTTGGATGCTTTCGGTGTTACGATGGAACTGCAATAACTATGACTTCTTTTTCTTGATGAATCCCTGCAAATAAGTAAAACGTTAACAAAATGGGAATGATAACTCTGACATCCAACAAAAGCCACTTACCATCAGTATCCCTGCTTACAAGGCACCTACTGAAAATCAGTGTCTTGGCAGCTATCCTGTCAAGATGATACTGAGTTTTAACCGCCTCTGTGGTCTAGTGCTAAATTTGATCCTTGAAGACTTTCTCTGTTATTGATTTTTGGTAACATCAAGGCATCGCACAGCAACATTCCAAGGCTCGTTTAGATTTGCAGCGTCTCGATGTTGAAACGACCTGCCCCCGCGCCGTTGCGTGCCTGAAAGTAAAACACACTTTCAAAATACATGTAAAGAAGCATTTACTGATTAGTGATTATGCAAAATGACATTTATTGATAGGCATACCATCAGAGTATGCACGTCGTGCGTGCGAGTATTGGCGGGCCGTTCCGGCATTGAGAACGCTGCTCGTAGTTCCCATTTTGCTCTCGGGATGCTTGGATGCTTTCGGTGTTACGATGGAACTGCAATAACTATGACTTCTTTTTCTTGATGAATCCCTGCAAATAAGTAAAACGTTAACAAAATGGGAATGATAACTCTGACATCCAACAAAAGTCACTTACCATCAGTATCCCTGCTTACAAGGCACCTACTGAAAATCAGTGTCTTGGCAGCTATCCTGTCAAGATGATACTGAGATTTAACCGCCTCTATGGTCTAGTGGTAAGACCACCTGCTTCAGACGCAGAGGTCCCGGGTTCGATTCCCAGTGGGGGCAGATTTTTCTGTTCGGTTTGGTTGGTGGTAGGGCTTGTTCTAAGTCCGCCTGGCTAGCTACCACCACCTAAGTCTGTCGCCGTAACAACAACGTTAACAGCATTATTGTGTTCCGGCAGTTAGAGGTAAAATATAGCCAGTTCCTCCGTGGTTGAGGATTCCGGGTGAAGCTCGTTTCCATCTTCGGCCTGATCGTCACTTATCATCAGGTGAGATACAGGCCAAAAGCTTCCTCGTTGTGGATAAAAAAAAGAGTGGCCTTTTTGACTACATATTTTCTCTCTTCTCAAACTGTTTCATTTTAATCAAGCTTTTTTGATGTTTAAAACTCGTTAAATTGCAAATCCCTAACAAATATAGATGGTAATTCAATAGTTTCATCTATTACGCTTTCCTTAGAATATGATTTAACTTCAATATTTTCTTTATCTTCGGTTTTCTGTTTCTTTTGTGTCTTGCTTGATTTTTCTTGTTCTTCTACATTTTTCCGCTTTCTCTTATTCTGATTTTCATCGATCGCATCTTGAATAAATTTAGCGTCCCTTATTTTCAAATTTCGAGGGATCCTGGGATCGACCAGTTCAGGAAGCAGACATTCTGTGTAAAATGTACACAATTTTTGCTTCATTTCCTTTTCCCAAAAACTATCGTTTTTAAAAATTACTTCTGTCTGTAGAGGTCGATCCTCTCCCGTCCAAATAGCAAACAGGCATCTAGATTTTTTGGTTATGTGTAGTTGTCCCTGTATTTGATAATACCAGGCATGCGTTTGGTTTATCACCATTTCTCCTCGCTTATTAATTTTGTAAAATGAAACTTTTTTATTTTCAACTGCTTCTCTGACGCTTTTATTAAATGCTGTTATGGGGCATTTAATTTCCACAATAGTGTCGTCTCCAATCAAACCATCAGGTGAGGCTCCAAGATACTGGATGTCTTCGTCTATGAAAAGTCCACACGGTGTAATCTGGACATTTTCTTGCAATGCTAGCTGTTCCAGAGCCTTTTTTTCATTTTCTTTGCCATGTTTTATTGAATTGACGTGAGATAGAGATTCCTTATATAGTATATCCTTTACAAGATTTGAACAGCTAGCCTTTCGTCTTTTGACTACTCTCCCAAAATTTGAAGCAGTTAAAAGGCTTCGCCTAAGCTCTAACCACTCACTGCAAGAACTTTGTAAAACGGTATCTCGCTCAACTTTTTGCCTTTCTTCTTTGTTCTTTTTCAAATTATGTAAGAAAGTTTCTTTTTCTTTTTCAAAGATATCAGCAGGCATATCAGGCCTATCACAATTTTCACCATAATTTTTGTCCTCTGCTTTGGAAAATAACATTCTGTTCTTTTTCCTCTCAAAACGTCTTATTGCTGTCATATGTTTTATTCGACTGTCTTCTAACTTTCTTACACTGCCACGAGGACTGCGCCCTGCGATAGATTTGTACACAGTTGTCAGCACTTTATGTGTATTAAAAGAGACTACAGCAGCATGGCACCTGGCTTGATACGAGCCACTCTTACTGAAGTTTACTCTTTTACCACCGACGAGCTTTGCCACGATGCTATTATAGCGTTCAACACTATTGCTGTCAACGTCGTGTATCAAACTTGGGGCATGGGCTGCCACATTTGACATCAACAAACAAATTTTTGACCACAATGTACTGGTACCAAAGTCTTTATAAGTATCTGAAGGCTGTGTATTTCCGACAGAACTACAAAAAAATGGTTTACATTTTGTGTGGTCATCGAACGCATGAGTATGAGCCAACATTAGATCGTTATATAATGGTTCTATGTTACACCGTCTTTCTGATTCTGTTTTTCCTTTGTGTGCTCGTATAATTATTCGGATAGTCTTTCTTAAAATCATTATTCGTTTTGTGGTGACAATTTTTCTTAGCCTACATAGGTATTTAGTATCCGTTTGAAGAGCCGTCAGTTTATTGCACAGATTTCTAAGAATGTGATTACGGCATTCAAGTTTTTCTATGGTAACATGAGGATACGGTCGACTTTTTAGTAACTTGGCATAGGTACTGGAATCTCCATCAGAAACCATCCTAGCGTATATCAGATTATGCATATCAATTGAACATTTAAAACCTTCGACGAGAATTTCAGACTCCATTGCCGTGGATGGACCACTATAGTTTTTGTAGCATTTGTGAGTTTTCGGTAGAAGTTTTTTATTTTCTGCTTGAGCACAAATTGAACAATATTTATTTTTCACACCTAAAAAAAGAACTTCTCCTGTTTTTCTCCCAATAATGGCAGCAGCACCAGATAAGGCTGAATAATTTTTTTTGTAAGTCCGCTTACACCAACATCCGTCGACTATAACGTCTATGATTGGTACGCCGTTTTTATCGACTCGATTTTCAGCTAAAGCTAGTTCTCTTTCTTTTGCTGCTGCTTGATTCATACTCTCAACTGAAACTTTTTCCCAATGCGTTTGAAGCTTACAGTGACAGGCTTTGTATATCTCTGGAGTCATAATTGGCAAATTAAGTGCTGCAGAAAACTCTTGGAGTTGAGAGTGTCCATTTCCAGTTGCGATTGCGCCAGCAACCGCACAGTGATTAATAGTCAGTTGGTTGCCAGGAGCGTCACTTTCTACGTAAAATTTTTCATTACACATCTTGCATCTTAAGATGAACATTGAATGCAATCCCGTTCTTTTTTCGCCCACAATTTTAACGCAACCCAAGCCACACTCCAAATTCCCATGGCCCGCTATCTCTTGCAGTTTTGCATAGAAATGATGCACTTCAAGTATTCGTCGACCTTCAATTGCAAATTCTGAGTGAACCTCTGAAGCAGGTGTTGTCTCTATCTAAAACATAAAGTGTTCAATGTTTCAGGTACCTACATTACACACACAATTATGTCATTGTATCGTCTCTATGTTATTTGTGGTGATGTATGCTTTAAGATTTAATTGTAATCTATTTATTATTTGGTATCAACAGATATGTTAATAGGATCTTTCAATAAAAAAAAAACAAGTAGGTAAGTTTTTACCTGGATTTCATCATTGATTGCGTTTTCATCCAATGTCGAGGTTCCAGCAAGCGTCAACGTGCTATTATTAACATTATTATCAGCTGATGGTCTAGGTAATCCATCCAAGCAATTTTTGAGATTTTGAAGCCTTTTGTCTAGATCCTCAAGTGTCATATTGTCTCTATAAAAAAATAACAAAAGATGATCCAACAGGCTATATAACTTTATCTACTACTTAGGTGACTTGTTATTTAACAATTGGCAAGTCAATATGTACTAAAATACCCAGCCGACATAGACGAAAATTTCATGTTTAGCTATCCTGATATTATTATGATTAAGATTTTATACTTTCGCGTTCAAATTCAACTAAAATAGAGATCTCAACGAGACATTTTTATATGAGTTACATATCATTTGTTATATATGAGTTGTGTGTCATGGTAATAGATAGATAGATAGATAGATAGATAGATAGATAGATAGATAGATAGATAGATAGATAGATAGATAGATAGATAGATAGATAGATAGATAGATAGATAGATAGATAGATAGATAGATAGATAGATAGATAGATAGATAGATAGATAGATAGATAGATAGATAGATAGATAGATAGATAGATAGATAGATAGATAGATAGATAGATAGATAGATAGATAGATAGATAGATAGATAGATAGATAGATAGATAGATAGATAGATAGATAGATAGATAGATAGATAGATAGATAGATAGATAGATAGATAGATAGATAGATAGATAGATAGATAGATAGATAGATAGATAGATAGATAGATAGATAGATAGATAGATAGATAGATAGATAGATAGATAGATAGATAGATAGATAGATAGATAGATAGATAGATAGATAGATAGATAGATAGATAGATAGATAGATAGACAGACAGATAGATAGACAGACAGATAGATAGATAGATAGATAGATAGATAGATAGATAGATAGATAGATAGATAGATAGATATTTCACTACAGTGTAACAAATGATTGTCATTTGAAAATTTGAATGAATGAGGGTAGTTGAAAATATTTACGCTCGCCCAAACGGACGACGCCGCGAGCCGCCAGTCTGTTTGTGGCCACCGCTCCAGCATAGGCAGCGGAAACATCAAGTCGCGAGTACCTACATAATTATGTAACTCATTAAAAATGTTGCGTCATTATGACACTTGTTTCTCTATCTTTCTGAAACTCACTAATTTGCCGTAGGTCATAAAAGGAAAACACGTCTTACCCGATTTCGTCCGCTTTATTTTCCTCAACTTCCTCCACCGCATGGTCTGTGGGTATTTTCTTCAATCTCCTGAAAACAAAATACTAATAAATATATTTTAAAATATTATTACCAGGGAAATATGTGGTATCAATTTACCTAAACTTCGCGACGAGACAAATGAGCTGGATGAACCATCCTTGGAAATAAATTCAATTTTTGTGGGGACCAATGAGATAAAAACTCATGCCAACTAAACCTGTAGATTAACAATTCGAAACGCAAAATGCACAAAAGTGATGTGATTGTTTCCAAGAAATTAATAAAATTAACACTTCTGCTAATTAAAGAATTTAAATAATCCTTTGTAGGTAGGTAGTCATGGAAGACAGCCACCGTCGAAGTACTGTTTCTATTGTTGTAACAGGTGACAAAATAAAAAGTACTTTAAAGGCATTTTTGTTGTCTTGTAATTTCTTATACCTTTACGTAAGCGAAAAATATAATTGTCTCGTCTCGGAAGTTTAATAGCATAAATTCAGAAAAACTAGATAATCAGATAAATTTTTATAGGTACTCACCGTAATTGGTTCATATGCGAAGCTTTATTAAAGTAATTCCCAGCTTTTTTTTTCTGGCGTGGCATCTCGTGTACGTGATATTTAAATTATCTCAAAATTTTTATAATGCTTAATACTTATTTAAAATTACGCACTCAGATCACTAATCATCATCTACTAACTCATAGTAGCTCGGCGGCTGAATTAGTGTCGTGCCAAACGTACCTTCTGCGCTATAAATTCTATAAAGAAAAACAATGGCAAAAAATAGGAGCGGAGCGGGCCGAAATGCGACACAGCCTCCCCGTGCGAACGCTAGGGACAGACTGAGCGGCCGCATTCGCGCGGCCCGCGTGTGTAAATTACGGGGTATTTTGATTTTATGACACGTAATACATTATTTTTGAAAAAAAAACGAACAACAATTTTTTAGATAATTAAATTTTCTATCATTTGGTGAAAGAATCATTAAAATCGCTTCAGCCGTTTAGGAGTAGCAGGAAATTTCTTTGGTGAAATTAGAAGAAAGTTAAGATTTTTTTCTGTCAAAACTAATAGTTGTAACAAAAAAAACGAACAACAATTTTTTAGTTAAAGATATTATAAATCTCACACATATTTTTTTTTCTTGTTTGGATCATCCATTTAGGAGGAGTAGGGATTCAAAGAGAGGTCTATTTTGCAGTTTTGCCTCACCTATCGCCTTAAGTTGCAAATGACGTGAGATACCCCACAGTGTTTAGCTTGATTTAAGTACCTACTGTCATCTGTACATAATCTTGTAAAATTATTGAAAATGGTGCGGAATGTGGTGACCGAGCTTCTTCTGTCTACATTATTTTCAAACAGTGGCAAGGTCATTGTCAGAAATTAGCATTGGGTGGGATGTGTAATCAATCTTGCTATAATAACAATGAGAATAAATGAATTATACTAATTTTATAACTTGACGGTGATACCATACATACATTCCACATTACTATCAATCTAATTCCTCCATTTGGTCTTTTTAAGGGCTTTAATGTGACAGGATGACCTGCAAGCTTTCAAGAGGAGAGCGTATCTTTATCTTAAAGGCCGGCAACGCACCTGTAACGCCCCTGGGTCTGCGGGTGTCTATGGGCGACGGTAATCACTTACCATCAGGTGATCCGTCTGCTCGTTTGCCTCCTACCACATAAAAAAAAAAAAAAAAAAAAAAAAAAGGATGATAATCTTGTACAATTTATTCCATTATAATAAATTCATTCATCATCATCTCAGCCATAGGACGTCCACTGCTGAACATAGGCCTCCCCCAATGCTTTCCATGTTGCCCGATGGGGCAGCAAGGTTCTGGAGTGGAGGCCGGGTACTAGAATACGAAGCGTGGGACATCCACCCACAAGGTGGACCAACGAAATCATAAAGGTAGCAGAAAGGCGCTTGACGCAGGCCGCTACCAACCAGGCAATAAATTCATTATTGCAGTGTAATTTCAAAATAATTCAACCATTATTTACAAAATCTTTATTTGGAAAACTTTTGTTTTACAATAGCTATTTATAATTTCAAATACTAACAGAATTCCATGAATTGGTTAGCCTAGCCAGTATCCTTGAAGTTTTTCTTGCTGATTGTTATGGTGAATTTTCATGACAGTGAGCGAGACTTGCTTATGTCTGCTTTAGAATGAAATAATCACTCATAATCCCACACTTCTTCATCCACTGTCTGAAAAAAGAAAGAATATTATTTAAACACAATTATAAATATATCAATTACATAAACAGTTCATAAATTGAAACATTTACTTAATCCTATTTGAATTTTAAGTTTACATACAAAATGTTGATCATCAATATTATTACACAGGGAAAGAACTATGTGAAATAAATATTTTTTTTTTCTCCTCTTATTATCTACGATCGGCCATCCATAGCCATAATTAGATGTGTTCTGGGAGCGGATTATTTGACTGGTATTCCATTGAATAGCAAAGTCCATCACTGGTAAGAGCTCTAATTTCTCTCGCTGAGCTCGAGGATGTGCCATCTCTTGAGGCGCTTTGTATCTTCGTCCATTAGCAGGTTCTTGGCCAGCGCGTTGCTATGTCTGTCGAGTCTCTGTCTGTACTTTTTGCTGTAGTTGCTCACTTCCTCCTTTACAGTCGGCATCTCAAGGTATTCGTGTATTTCTGTTTAGTTCAAACGATCATTGCAAACGTTGTGATAGGGATAGAGACATGCGATTTTTGGTTTTACGAAGGTAATACGATAGAGAATAATACAAAGTAATAAAAACTACCAGTTATAGGGGCATTTTTTGGAGTAATTTCTCAAATAACCAAAAAAACACGAATTTAAAAGCAGATTTTTTTCAAAAAGTATCATTTTTTATTATTTGTTGGCCATTTTTGTGTATTTTATGTATTTTTTTAGTATCGCCTGTTATTTAGCATTATTATTGTTTTTATTTTATCAGGATATACCACTTAGTTTAAAAGTTATTACGTTTTCTTTACAATAACTAATTGGGAGAAAAAAAAATCTATAAAAAATAAAAAAAAATCTCAAAAATTTTTTGACCTCTTTTTTGTCGATAAAAATAGGTCTAGTTTCATCTATTTTCATATGTACACTTTAACGTGACTCACACTGTATAGAGTAGGATAGTTGGTCGTCGGCGGACAGGCATTCTACACCTGCTACCTGGTCGCTAGCCTCAATTGTATAAAGAGTAGGTTAGTTGGTCGTCGGCGAACAGGCTTCCTACACCTGGTCGCCGGCCTCAATTGTATACAGGGTGTTTCAAAATACCCCCTAAAGCCTGAAAGGGCACAGAAACTGAAACAATCTGAAATAGAAGCCGTTGTTCCTATTGTCATATCTTGAACGGTTTTGGAAATAACGTACATCGAAAGTTTCCAAAAATATCGATATGAATTCCCTCACTTTCGATCAGCTGCAGCGGGGTTCATCGAACGCAAATCATAGACTTTGTATTTTTCAGAATGTCAATTAGCCGCATTTTTTGCCTACTTCCTTTATCGATGTGTTCAAAGCATGTTTGTTCGTTAAATAAACATTTTAAATAGGTACTCATTAACACTTTACATGTGTACGTACATTTGAAAAATTTTGTGAAAACTTCATCTATCGAAACCAGGCCACTCGATGGAAAAAAAATCGTAAGTAAATAACTTTTTCCGATAGCAACATCACTACTAATGATAGTTTTCAAACATTCTTAGACAACAGAAAAAAAATAAAAAAATCCGTGAAGGTAGGTTACGTTACCGTACCTTTAGTCGAATTCTGTTATTATTTATTCTTTGAAATTGCATTTCCGCCCATCTTTCCGCCCATCTTTAGCTTACTCCTAGTACCTTTCCTGGTACCACCAGGAGTAAGATTGAATTGTGTTCCGTATAAAAATAAGCATTTAGTAACCCGTTTGTAAGTTCACCATAAGCACCAATAAGGCCTCATAATTACGGAGCCGCAGCGCATGATAAACACAAAAAATATTGATGCGAGTCGGGTGAAGTGGTGTGCCAACCTCTCTTCCCGCGGTGAATCCTTCAGCGAGTATTGCCACGCATGCCGCAACAATAAACGCCGTGTGAGACGCATCGAAGCCATCCGCAGGATTCGGCTGCAAATAACGTTCCATTTCAAGAATACGCGTCTTAAATCGCTTTTCCGTAAAAGCACTCATGCACACACAATGCCAATGTTTGAACTCAGTTGGTCGCACAGCGTAAGATGCCCGGCGTCTCCGTAAATGAGGCCTTAGTTTTACTTCATTTTTTTATTTTAACAATTTGTTGAGTAGTCATTGGATACAGAGGCGTTCACATCATATTTTACAAAATCCTTGCAAAATGGGTCTTATTTAAGCAGCAAAAGGTTGATGTGAACGCATCTGTACCATTATTATTATTTTGTAATAATTTGCCAATAATAATAACATTAATAGCGGCATTTAAAAAAATGCTGAGAATTTAAAACAATTCTAAAATAATAATAATAACAACAACAAAAAACGTACATTTTGACAAACATTTTATTTAGTAAGGCAAGCGCTCAAAGAAAGGCCAACGTGGAAGCAAAAGTACTAGGGAAACATCAGTGCTTGAGCTTAAGCATTTTGGGTTTTCAGTTACTTTTACGAAACCCTAATAGACAGTGATTGTAAACATTTTTACTTAGAATTTTTTTTGGTGGCTTGTTTTGAGTTTGCACATTTGCATAGTAACGGTTGGCACCTTTTAAACCCGCGCGTTCGCGGGGGCGAGTGGGGCGCCTTATTACATTTTTCAAATATCCCAAAAATGAAATTTTAAGTTGGTATGAAGAACATGACGTCATACTGCAGCATCGTATCGTACAACTCCGTGTAAGTTTTTCCCTCCATTCGATAAAATTTGTCGTAACAGAAAATCAAAAAACATTAACTACTCACATCCATAATCATTATTTCAAAACACATAAATGCCTAGTCTACTAGTCAGGCATGATTCATGCATGATACAATATCGTAATAGGTACTAACTTACCATCAGGTGAGATCGCGGCCAAATGTTTAACTATTCATTTAAAAAATATGCTTTTATTTACTCATAAACCTTTCTTTAATAAATTTCAAAATCGTCTCGTACTTTTAAACTTAAAATCTTAAAAATCAATCAAAAATTAAAATAATACCCAAAGAAAATGTTGGCAACCTCATTAGTGAGTGGGCTAGGGAACACCACCCCCCGCCCTGGAGCCCACCACCCCCCGCCCTGGCGCCCACTCTAACGGCTAACTCGTGCGCAGCGCTGCGCGCCTGGTACACAATGGGCCGAAATATGCATTGCGTACTAATTCCGGACCAACAATATTTTTTTATACACAAATAATTTTAAACATTATGCCTTTTGTATGTTAAACTTTTGGTGGTACAAATACTCTTAAGATTGTGTATGTAATTCTAATTCAGCAAACTCTTACTGTAAACGTAAACTTATTACAAAGGTAATGCTAGAACATAATCACGGGATGCCATTACTTTAATATGCTTAAACTAAACAAGGCGGCTGAATAAAGGTATGGGAGAAATACTAAGTAGGTGCGCGTTATTGACACTGCACTGATATCAGAACGTGTAAACATTGAGGCTCAGTCAAAGAGAAGGTGACCTTTGTTCCTTAACTCGCCGAGCCTATTATTTACTTTGCGTGTTTGAACACATTCACTCAATGTTTTGTTAAATTTAAGTTTAGCCACTACCTACTTAATGGCATGTATTTAATCGTTTTGTAATTATCTCTTTGTCAAACAAAATAAATCAAAAAAATAGCAAAAAAAACTGACCTTTACACGAAAAACGCCATCTATGTAATTCAAACTTGGCATCAGCTTTCGTCTAAGCACAACTATTTGAATTGCATACTCATCTGTTTTCGGAATGCATATTTGGCTAGCTGATTCTGGTTTTACATTAATTGTAGAACAGTCATGTTTCTGATGTTGCAGTAAGTTTAAGAGGAAAGTTTATTATTAACAGAGATGCAATTAATGTTCCCGTGTAAACACGTTTAGGATTATTATCTAGTACAATACTGTCTAACAAGTCTGCAATGCAATGTCTTTTCATGATTGTAATTTGTAGTGTTTTTCTTAAATGAATAAATTAAGGTACTATTTGGAACCGAGCTGCCGACTGTAACTGCTGACAGCACGTGCAGCGTCCCGTTGTTGTCTACGTCACTCACCATCAAGTGACAATGGGACGCTGCATGTTTTATCATATTATTATTAAGGAGGTTAAAGATTAGTTCGGTCCATTGGGGCTTCGGTAGCTCAAAGGTTAGCCACCGGGATTGCGGAAAACGCGGGTTCGATTCCCACACGAGATCATCAAGGTTCGGAATTCGAATAGTGTTCTATCTTTAGATATTAGTAGGTACAGAGGCGTTCACATCAAGTTTTACAAATGATTAAGGCTGATTTACACGTAATAAGTAGGTAACTAAATTTGAATTTGCATGTCGTTTAAATGCAATTTAATCACTTAAAATTAAGTCTTAAAGGATGATTTTCACGTATTATGTAGTTAAGTAGGTAACTAAATTTTACCTTCATTTTTCGGGTAAGTTGGTGGGTGGGGCTTGTCACTTGACACCTTTTGATAAGCAGTTTCATACTAATTATGAGACATTTGGACATAGACTTAAAATTAAGTTAAAATTTAGTTACCTACTTAACTATTTAATACGTGTAAATCAGTCTTAGGCTGCTTTTGTAAAAGTGAAAATTATTGAGGGACGCTTTAGAATGTTGATATGAAAATAAATTTGAGAATTCAATAACATTTCTTTTATTTTAAAATGAGACGTAACTTGGTAGACAAAGTAGGTAAATAAACGACATTGCGACATTCCTTTACCTGCGAAATAAAAATTAGCGTACTAAAATCATTGTTAAAATGTTGTTGAAATGTTGCATTGTCATAATAAGAAGTTGCAAAAATTTGGCATGTGGCACGATCCCGTTCGCACCACTTTGCACTGCGGAAGCGCCGAAAGATCGCGACACCGGCCGTCGGCTCTTCTTTGATTTAGTCGTTCATATGCTTCGTGCGTGATCGGTGTGTTTTCCTATCGTTTAACTACTTTCGAAAGCTTTGTGTTTTGTGTTGTTTTGCTACAATGGCAATGTTTTCTAATTCCGAATATTATGAGATGATGTTGTGTGTGGGTCGAGCTGATGGAAATTTAACTCAAGCCCGTGAACTTTATCGGGAACAGTTTATCGAAGGTAGACCGGCGGCTGACCAGCGACGGCTTCCGTCGTATCAGTGTTTCCATGATATGGTGACACGACTCCATTCTACGGGCTCTTTTCATCGATCGGGTTCTAGTGGACGCCCAAATACAAACGAAATGCGTGCAGAAGAGGTTCTGCAACTCTTTGAAGACGAACCGACGACCAGTACAAGGCGCGCCGGGGCGCGACTTGGAATGAACCATGTTTCAGTTTGGCGAACACTGAAAGAAGATGGTCAACATCCGTACCACTACCGCCGCACACAGGAATTGATTCCTACTGACTTTGCGCCGCGAATAACCTTTTGTCAGTGGTACCTAGCGCAACTGGAAGCCAACCCGAACTACGTGAATCGTGTTATTTGGACGGATGAGGCTACGTTCACTTGGAGCGGGATTTCCAACATCCACAATGAACACGTTTGGTCGCACGTAAACCCCCGCGTATCTCGCCAAGGAAATTTCCAGCATCAGTGGCGCCTCAATGTGTGGGCCGGAATTTACAATGGCCATGTCATCGGCCCTGTCATTTTACCCGCGCGCCTGAACGGAGATAATTACCTCTCCTTCTTACAAACGGACTTCGAGGACGCTATTGACGACATTCCAGTCATCGAAACGGAGTACTTTGAACAGCAGCGAGACATGGTATTCCAGCACGACGGCGCTCCCGCACATTTTGCTCGTAGTGTACGAGCGCATTTAGATCGAAGATTTCCAGGAGGCTGGATCGGACGCTCGGGACCGATACCTTGGCCTGCCCGTTCTCCTGATATTACCCCGTTGGACTTTTTTTTGTGGGGTTTTGTGAAAAACCAAGTTTATTTTACGGACTGCCATACCGTGGAGGAAATGGAACAGCGTGTGAGGTCTGTGTTTGCGTCAATAACGCCTACCATGGTGCGAAATGCAACACAGGCCATATCAAGACGGGCAAGAATATGCGTGCAGCAAGGAGGACGTCATTTTGAGCCACTTTTGTAGGTATGTACCTAACCATAATTTTGAATGCTTGTTGTTTGTATTTTTTTCTCCGTAGGTATTAAATAATAATAAAATAATAATAAAAACATTCTGTGCGCCTAGTAAATACTAGGCGCACAGAATGTTTTAATGAGGCGTGGCCGGGGGCGTGAACATAGAAAGTTGCTCCTGGTCACTCCTGGTAGGACAATGAACCCAAATTAGTGATGGGAATTTTTATAATCGATATTTTTATTTTACATAAATTTACCCGAAATTTGAATATGTCGCTATGACTGTAAGAAATTAACAAGGGACTCTTTATAGACGTCTATTAAATACCCTTCAGTTATTAGGGGTTTTTTTGAAACACCCTGTATATTATAGTATGTAAATAGTTTTTGTACAGTCTGTACATATGTTTCTAATGTACATAATGATACTGTACATACTGTAAATATAGTCTCCGGGCCGAAACCACCCATTCACCTCTACAGAGTAGGCAGTGGTCAAGAATTGGGTCTGCATTTGCGGACAAACTGTATTGGTAGGGGCAAGCGGGAAAGGCTTGGCTACACCGTCATCCCCGCCACACAGAGAGATGGAGACTGGTAGATTTTTAGTGGGTAGGCCCCGCCCTTCTGGCGGGGAGAGCCCCACATAACCCGTCGCCTGACCCAGCGGCGGGTATGCAGTTTTATGCATTTTTACCACCTTAAAAAAAAAAAGGATGCACCCGACTTTAGAAGATGCTAAGAAAATCGAGTAGTAAGGTAGGTGCAATGATGTAATTGAGCATTGTAAAAGTAATTTATTTGTCAGTCATTTGGTGTAGTGGTTTCGATACGGACTACTCTGCCGAGAGGTCCCGGGTTCGATCCCCGCCCTAGGGATATAACTATAACGACTAACATAGTTATACTAAAGCGATTCATTACTAACTCACTAGGGATATACAATGTGTCCGGGGATGTAGTGATCAAACTTTAAGGGCGTAATCTATGGACAATTTTATCGATAAAAATACTTCAAATGGCAATGCCAGATTATGTATGGAAGGTGGCGTCTTTTTTAGGGTTCCGTACCTCAAAAGGAAAAAACGGAACCCTTATAGGAACACTTTGTTGTCCGTCTGTCTGTCAAGACTCTTTATCTCAAGAACGCGTGGACGTATCAAGCTGAAATTCACATGTAATACTCAGATCTATTGTCCCTTTAAGCTGTGAAAATATCAAACTTCTAAGCCAAGCCAATCAAAAGATACAGCCGATTATGTCGATATTTTCAACAAATTTTCGACACTCGCAAAGGAATCAAAACCTACAGGATACTTCCCGTAAACTCAGAATCTTGAAATTTGGCATGAAGCATTGTCATATAATGCAAATATATTAAAAATTGCGAAAATCACATTTTTTTAGTTATATAATATAATAAAAATATTTTAATAAAATGAAACTTACTACCTTATTTCTCACGAACGAATAAAGGTATCAAATTGAAATTTATACCAAATACCTAGGTCTATTGTCCCTTTAAGAGCGTTTACGCCGATTGGCGCAAAAACAGTACTTTTTCAACTCGTTACAATCATTAACCAGTAATATTACAAATATGTTATAGGCATAAATAGTTAGGCAATTTCGTCGTCTAAATAGTTAATTGAGAAAATATTGCGATTAGTTTAGTATTTAAGAATTCTATCAAGATAAGTCCACACAGGTTTTGTAAATTTCCACTTTAGCGTCAGTTTACAAGCTGAAATTTTTATAAAAATACTGTGAAAACGATTTAACAAACATTTATATCCTATAGCATAGATCCTTGGGCAAATAGTTATCTCAGAAAATTTTTAGATTTAAGCATTTTACAATAAGAAATCACAAATTAAAAAAACGTGAAATACCCAAAAATCAAAGTGATTTTTACACCATTATTCTTCTTTAATTCAACATAAAAATAGCTTAATATAATAAAATAACATCTTCTTTAAAATATTTACTTTGAAAAGATATACAATTCATTGTTATATATTCATGTTTTGCTATAAACATTTGGAAACTATTAAAAAACGCCGCGCGCGAATCATTTCCAATGATGACCCTTGAAACGCCGCGCTTCGCGTAAACGCTCTTAAGCATTGAAAAAATCAAACTTGTAAGTTAACGCGATCAAAAGATACAGCAGTTTATACCGACACCTTAGACGAATTTCCGTCACACACTAGGGAATCAAAACCTACAAGGTACTTCCCGTGAACTCAGAATCTTGAAATTCGGCACGAAGCAACGTTATATATTTGACGGCTGCGAAGAATTACAAATTGACGGCTAACCGATACAAAACAGAACAACTTAATTCTTCGCACATCGGACTTGAAGGTGCCAAGACAGAGATATATCTATCGGAGCATCTAACGCCGCACACAGGTGAAATTTACGTAATTTGTGGCCAAAATTAAAAAAGCAAAGTTACTCCGATTCTAAATTAGTAACCTAATATAGGAACAAGACATATGGCGCCATCTATAAATAATATTTAAAAAGTTTAACACTTTTTATCCAGATACCCACAACATTTGATTTAAACAGTTTTTCTTGTTGAATAATTTATTATAATTTTTAGCTCTTGTTTAACAACAACGTTTAACTTTTATTTAGTTGATATTTGGTATAAAACATATGGATTCTATACTTCCAGGTTAGTTTATTATTTCTGTATTACTAAACAGTCTACATTACTTACTATGTTATAGATATATAGGTTTGAATAGAAGTCTATATTTTAACAGTTTATTTTTTTAAACAGTGAAAAAGTTCATGATCAAGCGCGATCAACCCGTTTCTTTTACATATTTCGAAAGAACATATCTATGGCTTTCATATGACACCAAAATTAGCTGCGTCAAACTGCGTCACCTAAACAAAATATTTCAAAACTGTAAATTTTTATGAATTTTAAAAATACTCATAATATGTTTTTAGGCAGTTCCCAGAATAGCATTCCATTAGTATTCCCTATCCTTAAGATGTAATAAAACTTTTAAAAGAACCAAAAATAACTTCTGTATAGTAATTGTATTTTTTAAAATTTATCAAATTTTTAACAAATTATTAGCAAGACTAAATACATCAATGAAAACATTTGTTAGTTTTTCTTTTTAAATCACCTTTAAACTATTATTTTAGACAGACTACAGCAATATATAGGCATAAACACACTTAACGTAATTTTGGCCAACTTTTGAGCAAATTTCACCTGTGTGCGCCGCTTGCTTCTCGTTTATATTTTCTTGCGCGTGAATTCCGTAAAAGTATGGGATACGACTACTGTTGGACCTCGAACGGACTGGTTTACCTGCGTAAAAAACAAGGTGAGCCTAACATATTAATTAAATCCGAGGATCAAATTCAGGCCTTAAAAAAACAATGACTATCTAGCCAACCTGGTAATTTAGCACACCAATCAAAGATCGAATTTAACACAAAATTTTTCAAAATCGTCAACATATCGTCAGTTGCAGGTTCACTTGGGGTAACTGACAAAATACAGTTTTTCAGTAGAGCCGTTTAAAGTTTTTTTCGTCTTAAATCGGACATAACTTTTTTCCTATTTAACCTTTTTTGGATCTGTTTTTACAGAAATGCTTAGAATTCTACGCGGTTTAAGATTAAATGAAAAGAATTATCTAATATGTCTTAGTTAAGGAAATAAATTGCAGTTACACCAATGTATTTTTGTACTTTTGACAGTTACTCTAATTTTACACCATACTTTTGGAAAAAACATAGGTCAAATTGGTGTAAGTACTGCCCAAATTAAATTATTTGATGCATTTGCTGGGTTTTGTTTACTTAGTTGCTGTATAATTTATGTAAAAGTATTGAAAAATAAGAGAATTCATGAAAAAAATAACATTTTGTCGTTTTCTTTATGTTTTTTTTAAATTCTATTCATTAAAAAATGTAAAAAAAGCCACGAAAATCAAGAAAATATGTGTATTTAATTTTTTTAAGACAGAAATATTGAAATAACTAAAGTATTACTGTGAAACTAAGTAATTTCAATATTTTTTTAAGCTTTGACTTACCAATACCGTATTTAGCTCTACGGGGCAACTTAAACTGAAAACAAAATGGATTTAATTTCCCACCTCTTTATAGCAATGTTGAATTAAGGTCATGAGTACTACTACAATAAAAGTAACAGAGTAACAACAGGTTAATGTTAGCAACGCGCAGTGACGCCTAGATCGCTGGATAGTTTGCTCAATTTCAATATCTTTTTTTGTTGAGCTAACTTTAACTTCTTAAACTGATATTGCTGGTATAATAATAATGTAATATGCCTTAAAACTTTCTAAATTCCTATTTAATTTAATGTTATAAACCTTAGCAAATCAGTGTAATTGCAAAGTTTTGTAGCAAAATTTTTACATTATTACAGATACACCAAGTCAACCTGGTAAAATTATTACAATGTCAGTTACACCAAAATTGTTAAGGAAATCTGAAAAGTTCACACCTGAAAATGTCCGTATAATTGTAATTTTTTTAAAGCTAGAATTTTTTACGTATACCATTCGAAAGAGCAGAAAAAACTAAGAAAAACTGTATATTTAACTCAAAAACCGTATTTTGTCAGTTACCCCAAGTGAACCTGCAACTGACGATATTTTATTTTTTTGTCATTTCACATAACGATGGTGGAAATATCAATTACTGTAAGGGACAAAACACGACTTTTCAGGAGAGCCAAAAAACGATTTTTTTTTTCTTTATACCTCGATATCTTTTTATGTGATGTTACGATTTAAATAGTTTCTATGGCAAAGTTTCTTAGAATTTTCTGTTCTTTCATAATATAAACGCCAAATTTTCGAAAAATGGGTAGTTTAAAAGATAGCATGTCCCTTACATTAAAAAAACGAGCTTGACCTTACAATGTTGAAATTTTACAGTATGGAATGTCATGTATGTTGTAAGGTACATCCCAACTAATATTATAAATGCGAAAGTAACTCTGTCTGTCTGTCTGTCTGTCTGTCTGTTACGCTTTCCCGCTTAAACCTCGCAACCGATTTTGATGAAATTTGGCATAGAGATAGTTTGAGTCCCGGGAAAGAACATAGGATAGTTTTTATCCCGGTTTTTGAAACAGGGACGCGCGCGATAAAGTTTTTCTGTGACAGACAAAATTCCACGCGGGCGAAGCCGCGGGCGGAAAGCTAGTTTAAGAATAAATACGACAGTAATATTATTGTAACTTGACAATTTTAACATTGAAACCTGATGTAAGTAGAGGTTGCATTCGAGTTTTCATTAACAAAACGAAGAGAAGAGATAGAAACAAGACAACTTAGTGTTCACAAATGCAGTTGGAGGCATCAAATACACATCACCAACAAAACATTTAGTCACTGATGATGCCTACGTCTGCATTTGTGAACAAGTTGTCTTGTTTCTATCTTTTTCTGTTCATTTTTACGCAGTTAGGTTTTCTTTTCAATCATCGTTCGTTCGTTTTAGCCAAATGACGTCCATTGCTGGACAAAGGTCTTCCCCCAAGGATTTCCACAACAACCGGTCCTGCGCCGCCCGCATCCAGGCACCTCCTACAACCTTCACCAGATCGTCGGCCGACCTAGTGGAGGTCTGCAGCACATTACGTCTTCCAGGTCGTGGTCGCCACTCAAGAATTTTTCTGCCCCAGCGGCCATCAGCTTTGCAAGCTACGAGCTCCACTCACTGCCACTTAATTTTAGCGATTCTGCGGACTATGTCAGTCACTTTGGTTCTCCTGCGGATCACGTCATTTCTGGTTCAATTACTACGAGCATAGCACGCTCCATCGCCTTTGACCTTGAGTCTTCTTATGTCACAGTAAGCGACCACGTCTCAGATCCATAAGTTATCAAAGACTTTTGTCTTGAGACAGTGCGATATTTCAGACGTGAGAATATCGCGAAGCTTCCTGAACGTTGCCAGCCGAGTTGGATTCGACGATTGACCTCTTCCTCGAAGTTGGACCTACCTAAGGCTGGTTTTAGTGTCACGCGGACCGTCAGTGCGGATCGCTCCGCACAGCCAATCTGTATAAACTGCTAGGGAGCGAGCGATTCCTGCGGACGGCATTACTCTAAAACCTCGAAGTTTACAAATCGGCTGTGTGGAGCGGATCCGCACTGGACGGTCCGCGTGACACTATAAACAGCCTAACTGGACTGTTTGTACTAGGTATATATAATTGTCAACAACTGCCGAGTGTAGAGTATCCAACCTTTAGAGGAGTGGGTGCAACACGGACATTTGACATGATTTTGACTTGTCCATGTTTCATTTTAAGACCCCCTTGTTGAGGCTCGACTGAGGCCATTGTGCATTGTGCCTAGATCTTCCACGGTCTCAGCCATGGCTATGATATCGTTTGCGAATCGAAGGTGGGTTATTTACTCACCGTTGATATTTATGCCGAATCCGTTCCAGTCCAGAAACAGTTCTCCAGGTGGTGAACAGTTTCGGAGTTTTCAGTTCCCCCTGTCTGCTGCTGCAACTGATTTCGAGTCTTGATCCTGGAGACGGAACGACATTGTGGCGTTTTCGTACAAGCCTTTCAACACCGATTTTCACCTTGTTAAATAAAAACCAACCAATATGTGTAAATTCCTGTAATCAGTTATAGCATATTTAATAAAATTAACGTTTTATTTGTAAATTTTAATGGATGTTGATTAAATTCGTATTATTAATGCTCTAGTTTACAACCATACCAAAATGGGTACTTATTTCGGGCTGTATCCCGGACTTGCAGGGCACACACTTAAGCATTGAACGAATCAAGCATCCAACTTAAAATAAAACGTTAAAATTATATACTTACAACATGTTTGTGGGTATATAGGTAATGCCTTGTTTACAACCATACCAATAGGGGTACTTATTTCTGGTTGCATCCCGACTTTTAGGGCACCCACTTAGCATTAAAAAATATCACCACAATAAATTAGCACATAAAAATATTCTAAACAACGACTACTGAGACGTAAATTAACTCTGCATGAAAAAGAAAAACAATTCAGCCCCCTACTCAATAAATGATGTTAATATAAAATAAACGATTTAAATAAAAATGTTAATACTAAAAGCAAAGTTTTTGAATATTTCAATTCAACTACACAATCACACACTACTGATCGGAACATTGCTTCAAATGAAAGAAACATGACATCACGGGTTACTTGCTCGTGTACGTTAAGGCGAGGGCACACTGTTTATAGCCAACCATACATAGTTACTTTACTTACGATGATGACAATCCACAACCGCTGTGGTCGATAGGCGTGCACATCGGTTATCAAAGTGTCGACAGCTCTGAGATCACGGGTTTGATTCCCGGACAGAACAATATAGAAAAAGCACTTTACTGTCTCAAGTCTGGATGTTCGTTGTTTCTGATTCCATTACACAAGAAGCGCTTAAAAGTGTAATGATTTTAGAATTTATATTGTATTTTATACGATTATTGGTTACTTTTAAATAGTTATCGCAACAATTTTAGTATTTTTATTGTATTTTAGAAGAACCCAAAAACCCATTATTAAATTAAAATACTTTATTTGATTACTTCCTAGGCATTTTGCAGACATAAGAATGATTTTAGAATTTATTGTGCATTACATCCAATTATTTCATATTTATTATTTAATTTAATTATTTTAGATTTTTATTGTATACATTTTAGTATTTTAAAAATTAAAAAACAGCTAATTATGAAATAAGTATTGCATTTGACTAGTTCCGGGGCATGCCGTCGATAAGTCGTTTTGAACCGGTCGACTTTCACTCATGGAAGGGGAAGTTACCTTATCGCTGGCATGCCGCTGGACAGTCAGTTCGATTTGAGCGTTCAAAGCAAGAGGTACTATTAAGATGACGTCATAATGTCGGAATTGTGTAAATCAGTGGTGCTGAAATACAAGTTAGAACAACCTACAAGAGTGTTTCATTTCAACTCAGAAGTGGTACGTGATCTACAGCTCATAAGGTACGTTTTTATTTATTTGGTTAAAAAGTAATTGATTTTAAAAGTTCAAGTAGAAAAACGTATGAATATTTCGTTTAATGCATGAAATAGTTATTTTTAAAACAAGGCTAGACGCGCCTTCAGTTTATCAGGCTAGATGCGCCTTAGACTATGACTAAGACTATGACTATGACCATGACTATGACCATGACTAAGACTTAGTATAACGATGCTAGACGCGCCTCCAGTTTATTAAGCTGGATGCACCTTAGACTATGACTATGACTTAGTATAACGAGGCTAGACGTGCCTCCAGTTTATCAGGCTAGATGCGCCATTGACTATGACTAAGTATGAGAGACTGGACGCGCCTCCAGTTTATTAGGCTAGATGCGCCTTAGACTATGACTATGACTATGACCATGACTATGACCATGACTATGACTGTGACTGACTTAGTATATCGAGGCTAGACGCGCCTCCAGTTTATTAGCCTAGATGCGCCTTAGACTAGATGC
Source organism: Ostrinia nubilalis (assembly GCF_963855985.1). Taxonomy (NCBI): domain Eukaryota; kingdom Metazoa; phylum Arthropoda; class Insecta; order Lepidoptera; family Crambidae; genus Ostrinia; species Ostrinia nubilalis. The sequence goes on along the minus strand of NC_087118.1, from coordinate 5,786,377 downwards.
GCCTTAGACTAGATGCGCCTTAGACTATGACTATGACCATGACTGTGACTGACTTAGTATATCGAGGCTCGATGCGCCTCCAGTTTATTAGGCTAGATGCGCCTTGGACTATGACTTAGTAAAACGAGGCTAGACGTGCCTCCAGTTTATCAGACTAGATGCGCCATTGACTATGACTAAGTATGAGACATGTAGAGGTTCCTTAAGAACAAAATATTCGACCATTTGTAAGTACTATTAATTAGTCTAAACGAATGAAGATATTTTGACTTTTGACTTTGACTTTGACTATAACTATGACTATGACCATGACTATGACTTAGTATAACGAGGCTAGACATTCCTCTAGTTTATCAGGCTAGATGCGCTTTTGAATATGACTAAATATAACGAGGCTAGACACGCCTCCAGTTTATTAGGCTAGACGTGCCTTGGACTATGACTATGACTTAGTATGACGAGGCTAGACGTGCCTCCAGTTTACCAGGCTAGATGCGCCTTAAGGGCCCCATTGTTTAGGATGTCTCTAGAATAAAAAGCCTTCTATTGCTGACATAACAAGGAAGCCGTCCAGTTGTCACATGAGTTGTGTGTGTAGGTCGCACTGAATAAAATAGAAATATAAATACAAAATCTTTATTTGTGATGCATAAGTATAATAGAAACATGTCACAATGGTATTTTACTACACTTTGCTCAGGGAGCATAATATTAATTGTCAAACAAAAGATTTTTTTAGATTTATTTTTGAGATTTAGATTTTTGGAAAAGAAATGAATCAAACTTTTGCTTAATATAACATGAACATAGCTTCCATATGATGTTGAGTTGATGCTGGTCAGACACAGTTTATTTCGTCGAGTACTTTATTTCACAGTTGAGTACAACGACGACTGAAGATGGAGCTCGTATACCGTCAGCTGACGATGAAATAAGCGTGCTAAGCGGAAGAAGTTGTCGTCGTCGTCCAGTAAGATGGCGCCACCACGATCGTCTTCTATGGGGCCAAGGTTGAAGAAAAATACGCGAAGGAGCTCATCTTCTTCCAGCTCTACTGAAAGAGCAGTGCCACATGTGGTTCGTAAAATTTCTGATAGACTCTAGTGAAGAAAAGTATTTTTTTCATTGGTAGTCTTTTTTATTGTGCACACATTATTGAATATTACGCATACCTACAGTAAAATGGGAATATTAGCTTATGTAGTAAATCTTTAATAGTAATAATTAAAATAATAAATTATTCGATTATAATGTATAAAGGAACGTTAAAGTAAATGTGCTAAAAAATACATTTGAAAGAAAATATTTTTACACAAGTAAAGTGAATTAATTAATGATTCGTTTATTTTAAAATTGTCATCGGTTCGGACTTTCGGTAGGTACTTTTGCCAAGTACAATATCTTGTCTATCTATAATTCCACTTCAAAAATATATTTCGAATTATTCTGACCTCTGATTACATTAGTCTGACCTAGATAGGACCTGTTTCTAGGTGAAGTAAGGTTTTTCTTCTAATTTAGTTTTCTCAAAGAACTAAATCAGTTAAAAGAACTAAATCAGTTAGCGACTTCAAATAAACACAATATTATTATTACTGTAAGAAGTCATAAAAAAAAGTCATGCAATTTGTAACTATAAAAAGAACTTAATACCTGTACCAAGGTTTCATAGATAGGTTATGTTAAGTTAGGGTCACTTTTCATTTTTTGGTAGAGCAAAAGATATGAAACGTCAAGGTTCCATAAGAGCAGAAGTTTAAAGTTTTTCTTTTAGTAGTCTTACATTTTTTTATGACAATTTTGTGAGCGCTATTATAATAGCTAATGCAAATAAGAGAATTTTGTCTTTAACTTAGACATTGCAAAAGTTAATTGGCTTGGCTAAGAACTACGGACGTCTGTTAGAGGAAATTTTTAATCCTACTACTTGAAAGGATGAACAGTTTACGTAATTATTTTAATGACAGAAAAAAGAAATATGAGACTGTTTTGGTAAATGAAAATTCCTTTTAAATGTTGGTAGTGAGTGCACTTGTTGACGCAAAACCGATGCTGAAACTAAGTATATTTTGGCGGATCATTTCAATATCAATTCCAATTGTAAAAGTTGTGGTCAATCATCAGTCATACCTCTGTGTTTAGAGCGAACATAAACAAAAATGTTGATGAGATTGACGCTGTTATAGAAGTGTTAGTGATTGATGATGCATAGCAGACTTCACTGACAATAGACGATTTGACACCATTCCCCATGAAATGACCTGTAAATTACCGTTTTTGATCGCATTGTAATTAAGAAAAGTAGTTTGATTAAATTCACAAAATAGTGACGTCACTTGCTTGTCGTGCCATACAAAATCTATGGGAGTTTGATTTAACAGTTTTTAAAAGTACGTCAATTGACTGGTGGTGTCAACACGTCTATTGGTCAAAACTTCACGTAACTGCAATTTCTCACGGTTTGGAATACTGACATTCTATAAAATTCCTGGCCAGAATATTTTCGAGAGCCACGAAGATGACGGACACAGGTGAATACCAGTTATTTCTAATTTTACAGAGGATAGTTTCTGGCTTTTAGAGTTGCCTTTCGATTTAAATTTTTTGAATAACTTGACACCTGGCGAGCTTAAGGCCGTGGGTTCGATTCCCGCCTTAGGCGGTTCTATATTATCAAGTGATAAAAAAATATATACAGGGGATGTTTAGATAAACTAATATTTTATAATGCGAATAGCTTTCCGCCGAGGGTTCGCCCGCGTGGAATTTTGTTTGTCACAGTTGTTTGTTTTGTATGTCCTTCCCCGGGACTCAATCTCTATGCCAAATTTCATCAAAATCGGTTCAGTGGTTTAAGAGTGAAAGAAAGTATACAGAGTTACTTTCGCATTTATAATATTAATATATAAATTAAACTGGGGGCCAAGTACCGGGTGTTTAAAAGAGCCTTTTTTTAATTCACAACGCCAAAGGTGAAATCGTTTTTAGTAATTTGTCGCCTAGTCCAATAACACTTAAAGCAAATGTTTTAATAGCTACTTCAATGCTTTTTGGAGCATGTCCAATATGTCATGTAAATCGAATTGTAAAAGACCCCTCAGCTATGGATACTCTCGATAGAGCTGATATTATGACTAAGCCCGGACTTAGTTCCGACACGTTCTGGTTAGTTAGATAAGCTGTATACTCTTTTGTGAAATTATCGCGATTGTATTGCTATAAATCTGACTGAGATAGGACGTAGGTACACGTGCAGTCTTTGATGTCAGGATGAAAAATAATGTACAAATACCACCATTACCTACCACTTATCTCATTACAAAAGGGAAAAGGGTTCAGAAATCCATAGATGACTAACTTGATCCATAGCTGCTTATCAATATTATTCAGGACTCTTAAATCATATTTAGGTCAGATCTTGATGATAAAGAGAAAAGTCTTTAATGTTCTGTAGCAGTCACTTACTTTAGTCGATGAAAGACAACTTCCATGAGTTGGAGACACTAGCTGTGGTGTGTGTGCTAAAAAAAAGGTGTATTTATCTTTTAGGACTTAAAAGTTTTTACCGGTTATGCTGCCTTAAGAACCACGTTAAAAAAAAGAGAAAAAAAAAATAGTTCCGCGAATAGTCCAAATACCAAAATTTAGTCATAGAATCTGACGACAACCCATCCAAACATCATAATTTCTTCAAATAGCAGATACAGTAAGGTTGATACCAAATTATTTTTAGTGGTCCCACGTACAGCTAGATGGCAAATATGTTGCGCTAATCGTGATGAAATTGAGCATCACAGACATTCAGAAACACATAATATAAGAACACTGTAATTGTACCTATTGGTTTCAAAAACTTGGAAAATTTGTAGAGAAGAAAATTATGTTAAGGCCTTAGAAATACATAATTCTGACGAAAGTACCTTTAGTGTAATCATAAATCGTGACCATAATTCATTATTTGCCAGATTACGGTTACAAATGGATATAATTGGATATAATATTAACGTTTTGACATGTTCTTATAAACTTACTAACTTTCACATGGCAGTCATGGCAAGATACACTGTAATTAAATTGATTATGTACTAACATTTAATGGACGTGTATTTATGTGAAATAAAAATTTAGATTTAAAAAGAGAAGTTTCCAATAATTCGATATGAGAAGTTTTGAGAAAATTATAAAGTAAAACGATTAATATCTAAATTTCATGCAAATATCCGTTATTGGTTATAAAATAAGTCATTACGAATAATATAGATCAGGTGAAAATGTATAAGTACTTACCTACAAGATAACATTTGTTACTGGTTTAATATGAAGAATATAGTTTCTAAAATGCATTATTAATGTTAAAACACTTGTTAACAAGTTGTCATAGAATTGTTTATCATTCTACTATATATGCTCCACATTGTTTTGAAAAGTAATATGAATGATTTTAGAATAAATCCTTATTAGACGTGAATGCCGGGAGGCATCACGGTGTCGGATGGCCGAATGTAATGATTTTAGAATTTATATTGTATTTTATACGATTATTGGTTACTTTTAAATAGTTATCGCAACAATTTTAGTATTTTTATTGTATTTTAGAAGAACCCAAAAACCCATTATTAAATTAAAATACTTTATTTGATTACTTCCTAGGCATTTTGCAGACATTAGAATGATTTTAGAATTTATTGTGTATTACATCCAATTATTTCATATTTATTATTTAATTTAATTATTTTAGATTTTTATTGTATACATTTTAGTATTTTAAAAATTAAAAAACAGCTAATTATGAAATAAGTATTGCATTTGACTAGTTCCGGGGCATGCCGTCGATAAGTCGTTTTGAACCGGTCGACTTTCACTCATGGAAGGGGAAGTTACCTTATCGCTGGCATGCCGCTGGACAGTCGGTTCGATTTGAGCGTTCAAAGCAAGAGGTACTATTAAGATGACGTCATAATGTCGGAATTGTGTAAATCAGTGGTGCTGAAATACAAGTTAGAACAACCTACAAGAGTGTTTCATTTCAAAAGCTTCTTATTTGGATTAGAGCAATGTATTGGACGTTTGGTATATTTATTTAATCAGACGAATGTTGCTCGATGCTAAGTGAAACGTATGCTAAACTGGATTATCATCACAGATTATCTACTATATTAACATAGTATACATACGTACAATCTAAAACAAATTAATATTATAAACACCTAAATAACTGAGTGTATGCACAGCTTTATAATCAACTTTGCTTATTTAGCACACACATAGCGTGCGAACCCATTTCTGTCAACTTAACATATCTTATTACACAGTACACTTGCGAGCAATGAATTCACCTATAGACCTCCATGGTCGAGTGGTGTACGCACCGATTTTCATGACATCGCTAGTTCTGAGGTCCCGGGTTCGATTCGTTTACTTTGGGATCAGAACAATGTATGACGTGATGTTGTCCACATTTATTATTATTATTTATTTTATCATTTACCCAAACTTTATATTGGTAACTAAGAATGTTAATGGCGTAAGTCTTTAATTAGATTCTGAGATATTTGTAACGTTATGGAAGTCTGAATACTTTTACCATACATACTGTAAATTATGTTCAGATGGAATTTGAGGTTTTCTAACAAGTGATAAAAGTAGTTAAGAATATGATTGTGGTTATAAAGAATTAAAAAAAATTACGTTCATATTACTAGTTTTAAAATGAATCGTAAATACAGTTATCCATTATTTTGCACTCAAGTGTACCTATGTACAAAACTGTTATGTCAGTTTCTTATTATCGACAAAGGTTTTCATCGCGATTAATACAGGGCGAGTTTGTAAACAGTATCCAAATTTTTTTAATAAGCTCTAAAGATCAATTCAACAATACAACTTTATCTTAATTATTTTTAATCACAGCAGTTTGCGCAAATCAATTTTGAAAATCTAATTCGCGGGTGCCCATAAAGGATAAGGCTTATTTTCGGGCACTATTATGTCTATTAAGCTTCGCAGTTAACTATAAATTACGTAATTTTCTATGAATAAAGTGTGTCCATTTTTAAAACACGCGTAAATTTATAAATAATTAAATAAATATGAAAAAAAAAGTGTTTTCTTTATGCAAATTGATTAAGTTACTGATTCTGAGTCGCTCCTAAAAATTTGGACACTGATTGCAAAGTCACCCTGTATAATTTTATTTTATTTTTAAGTTATGTTTTTCACACATATCTTGTAGGTATGTGTGTAATTATGTTCATGTTTTATTTCTTACCTCGTATCTTCCAAACGGATTGATGGATTTCGTATCGAATTATTGACTTGTTTACTCATAAAGCTTTACCGGCTGAACGGATTTAGATGAAATATGGATTTAAGATAACAAATTGTCAAAACTGTAAGCAAAGCTAGTAAATAATCTATGTAGTACATTATCAGGAATGCCTTATATAAATCATTTCATCACAACGCTGCTGGATCCTATACTCCCACTGTTGGGGAACATATTGTCTGTAGGTACATGTACGTTTTATAAAACTGTAACAGAAGCGTGCCTGCAAATTGGAGGTGCTCATTCCAGGAAGCTCTGAATTTGAAATACCTATTCATAATAATACATAATTATTATTGATTTGAGCGACTAATATTATTACTAACTACATCAAATGATTTTGAGTCATATAAAACCATAAATAAAACCATAAGTGTGATTTGGTTGAAACTTTGTGAAAAATCAAAAATGTGCAGGTGGAGCCGCGGTCAATCCCTAGTGATTGAAATAATATTTCGTAAATTTAAAATAAAAGTTGCTGATGGGTAAATAATATTTTAAAGTAATTTGATAAACTTGTTTGTTCAATCAATTGCTGATCGGCATTATTTGGTGTGTGCGTTATTTTGACTGTTTTACAGTGTTTGTGTGAGTGAAAATTTGGATATAAAATAAGCGGTAAGTGAAGTAATTATCATTATTTTTCTGCGATTCATATCTGATCATCTTCGATTCTTCGTGCTGTAACTCTGCGCTTCAGCTTTACTTCTGGGAAAATGTTCGTGAGTTATTTTATTTTAATAAATAATATTTTTGGTTCTCAAGGTTTAGACATAGTAGACTCAGTGCAACTGTTTTGTTTTGGTATCTGAATTTAGGGTTTCAGGTCGTTGAGACTACTAAAATACTCAATCCCCAGTACTGTCATTGTTTATTTCACAGTCCGTTCAGACATACACTAGTCTTTGTTATTTTTCAAATAATTTACTTACAGGTCGGAATCCGAGTACAAGAATCGTAGCGCTGCTGCAGCTTGCTTGGAGTCAGAGTCTGAGTACTCGTCAGAAGATAATACTTGGTAAATATTGATTACTAAATTGACTGAAATAATGATTGATAAAAATACGATGAAACTTGCTTTAAAACCTAATTATTTTTACTATAGCCCTCCAAAGAAGACGACCAAAGGCAGCGGCAGCAGCAAGGCTAAGGTGATAAAAAAAAAGATAAGGTTCGTAGCTTAAATATTAAATTAATTAAATGTGTTAGGTTAGCGTACAATTTACTATTTCACTTATTACTGTATTAACTCCTAAATGTATATTTTACAGGGCCGAATCAGACTGTAAGAAACGCAACGCTGCTGCAGCTGGCCTGGGTTCTGACTCGGAGTACTCTTCGGACGAAGAAGAAGATCTAAGGTACATACTCGTATTATGACTTACCTACCTTCTTTGTATGAAAGATTCGTTATGAATAAATGATATTCGTCTAACTGATAATCATCAAATTTGTTACAGTCCCTCCAAGAAAACTAAGGCCAGCAGTCAGAGCAAGATCAAGGCTGCAAAGAAGGAGACGTCCAAAAAAAAGGCTGGGTACGTATACTTGTTATAATTACCCTATAAAATAACATCGTTTCTATAGCAACTTGCACTTTCTCACTTGCACTTTGATTCTATTTTACGATAATTTAAACATAATTAATCCTATATTGTTTCTTTGTTTAGTGATAATTAAATAACATTTTCTTTAATAAACTTTCGTGAACGACTAGTAACTAATCAAGATAACATTTTTTTCAGGAAAAACAATAAAACTCTCAGCGGCATTTACGAGGAGCTGTTTGGAGACGCCTGCGAGCCTGCTCCCAAACATCAGCCGCTGTGGTCCTCGCTGTCGCGGCGGGTCGCGGGCGGAATCAGCCGCCAGGGCACGCTGCAGGCTGACGGCGACGTGTACATCGACCTGCGCGTGTTCGATGTAGCACAAATAATTGGCGTCAACCCGAGAGAGCGCTTCGACAAGTGGAACGGCTGTCTGAGAGTCCGGCTGAGCCACGACGAGCCGTTATGGGCCGGTATTAAAAAAATATTTAAGGATAGTAGGAGGTTATTTAATAATATAGAACCAACATTTTATGCAGATAAAAAAAAGTAGATTTAATTTTATTTTCTGTTTAGCTAAGTTAGTTAACATGTGATTTCAAATGCATTTGTTTATTGATGAATAATAATTTGTCTAAATAAAGTATTTTTAATTATAGTTCTTACTATTACATCTATCCTAAAATCTTAAAATGACAAATTTTAAAACGATCTTCTGCTCAGTATGTCAGAAATCCATACTCAGAAAAGCATTTCCAGGGCACTTGCGCAGTAATGTCCATAAGAATAATACTGTAATGTATTATGATGTTGGAGTTGAGACAGTTAATTCAGCCTTTAAAGGCCGCATTGTATCATATCGCATCAGTGCCGAACGCGAGCGTGCGCCTAATGGTGAAGAGTTGGCAATAACGTCACCATTGCACTTCATGCATTCTATTTCGTCTAGACTGCGCAAAGTACTTGATTCCGCTATTGCTTCCCACATCAGTGTGAAAGTAAACTTTGAATTGTTTGTTAAAGTTATTTTGCCCAGAGATGATTCAATGGAAATCAAATCATTTGCAACAGAAAATATTCCTATCTTTCAAAATTACACGTTCGATGATTTATTAGAAAACGTTTCTCAAGTAATCTGTAAAAAGATAGATGAGTTCCAAGAAAAAGGAAGTGGTTGGTCCCTTTTAGATATTCTTTATATTGAAACTAATATCACAGAATAAGTAATAGTACAGGTACAGAAGGATTACTCCGCAAGACGATTTAAATAAATGCGAGTCTTGCTACGACGCGATACAGTGGAATTCAGCTCGCACAGCACTACGTACCTACAATTTTATTCACCTACAAGTTTTGTCTCTTTCTATCGCGTGCCTCTGAACTCTTCTTACGCTGTTAGGGTTGCTGTCTAGTGAAAAAATAATTAATCTACTTATTTGTAATGAAGTACGTATGTAGGTAAGTATGCATTCATTATGGAAAACCTTGGGAGAGGCCTTTGTCCAGCAGTGGACGTCATTAATTTGCTGAAACGAACGGACGCATTCTGAGCAGTAGTCATGGTAGGTTAGGTTCCTATACTATCCTAAGAATTATTGATTACCTACATGGCCAACATACCTTTCAGCATCCATCTTTGTGAAGCGAAAAAAAAAGATAAATCCGGTAGATTTCTTTTCGAATTTAAACACCCGAACGCCGCACAATATTTCTTTCTCTTTATGTCCATTTTTAAATAATACTTCGATCATAGAATTATAATCATACTACAACGCACGCCAGCGTCCTGACGGGCGCGCGCGTGACACTCGACTGATATAATACCCGCCGGCGGGGCGCTTCGCTGTAGGTAATTATCGGATGTACCGCGCGGAGTGAGCCAGGCCTGCTAATATTAACAAATATTCACCATTAGGTGGTTCTAGTTATATAGATTTGCCAAAAAAAATCAAAGTTAAAAAAGCTTGTTTAAATGTTAGAAACAGTGATGAATACTGTTTTGCCTGGACGGTAATGAGCGCTTTATATCCTGATGTAAAAAATCCTAACCGAGTATCATCATATCCATACTTCACTGATGTCTTGAATGTTGATAATATGCATTTTCCAGTTTCATTAAAAGATATTAAAACTTTTGAAATAAATAATAATGATATCAGCATCAATGTGTATGGGATAGACGAGAAACAAAATATTATCGGTCCGTTATATAAAACGTTGTTACGAAAAAAACACCATGTTAATATGCTTCTGTTAGAAAAGGACTCCAAATCCCATTATTGTCTTATAAAGGATTTAACAAAGTTGGTTCGAAATCAAGTTACGAAGCATCATGGGAAATTACATTTTTGTGACGAATGTTTGTTATTTTTTAAATCAAAACGAGATCATGATGACCATGTGTGTGGTGGAGTGGTCACGTTATTGCCTCAAAGTGGTACTACGATGCAATTTAAAAATTATCATTGCATGCAGGATGTGCCATTCATCATCTACGCAGACTTTGAGACCATATTAGAGCCTTGCTCCGAAAGTACAGGCGCATACACTGCGAAGATACAAAAACATGTGCCAGCAGCGTTTGCTTATTACATTGTTTGTAATTATGATAATTCGCGTAACCATCTGGTAACGTATCGAGGAACCGACTGTGCTACTGTATTTGTTAAAAGGTTACAAAAAGATACAAAAAGAATTTACAAACTTATTCAATCTGCGTCTGAAAGTCCTGTTCCTATTATGTATAATGAGGAGGATCAAACAAACTTTGAAAGAGCTGAGAACTGTTATTTGTGCTCTCATTTACTAATTGATGATAAAGTACGGGATCATTGTCACTTTACCGGTAAATATCGCGGTGCTGCTCATTCGTCCTGTAATCTTAAATTTAGGATTCCTAAATTTATCCCGGTATTTTTTCATAACTTATCAGGTTATGACTGTCATTTGTTTATTCGCGAACTAAGTAGTTTTCCTGGAGAAATAAAAGTTATTCCTAAAAATAAGGAAAACTATATTTCTTTTACCAAGTTTATCCAGATTTCAACTACTAACTTTGTTGCTGTGCGTTTTGTTGACTCATTCAAATTTTTGGGTACAAGTTTAGAACAATTAGCTAAAAATCTACAGCAAAACGATTTCATAAATTTGCGTGCACATTGTGACAATGAAAGTCAATTGACATTGCTAAGTCGAAAAGGTGTATACCCGTACAGTTACTTGTCAAACTGGCAGGTTTACGAAGAAAAGAACTTGCCCTCAATAGAAAAGTTTTATAATCATCTCACTGATGAGGCTCTAAGCCAATCGGATTATGATCATGCAAAAAATGTTTGGCGGTGTTTTAATATAAATAATCTCGGAGAATATACGGATTTGTATGTAAAGAGTGATGTTTTGATATTAAGCGATATTTTTGAAAAGTTTCGTAAAACATGTAAAATCAATTATGATTTAGATCCTGCATTTTATCTCACAGCACCAAGTCTTAGCTTTGACGCCATGTTATTAAAGACAAAAGTAAAATTGGAGCTGCTTTCAGATTTAGAAATGATACGAATGATACAACAGGGAATTCGTGGAGGCATTTGCTTATGTTCAAAAAGGTATGCTAAATCAAATAATCACTATCAGCATGATTATGATCCCTCTCAACCAAACAGATATCTGATGTATGTAGATTGTAATAATTTATACGGCTTTGCAATGTGCAGTTATCTACCTTATGCGGATTTTAAACTTATTAATGAAAAGGAATGTGAACAACTCAACATAACAAGTATTCCTAATGACAATGATTATGGATATATTCTCGAAGTTGATTTGGAATATCCTGAGAATTTGCATGATTTACATAATGATCTTCCATTTTGTGCAGAAAACTTTACTCCACCCGGTGCCAGAAATGTAAAACTTACGCCAAATTTGTACAATAAATATAACTATATTATCCACTACGTTCATTTAAAGACATGTATTCAACATGGATTACGCCTAAAAAAAATTCATAAAGGAATATCGTTTAGACAAAGCCCATACTTAAAGGAATATATAGATTTAAATACTCAGTTGCGACAAAATTCAAATTCGTTATTTGAGCAAGACTTTTTCAAATTGCTTAACAACAGCATTTTTGGAAAAACATTAGAAGACACTGAACGAAGAGTAGATGTAAAACTTGTTAGCACGTGGCAGGACGAGCGGAACAAAACCAAGAAATGTTTTACCGCTGAACAATTGATATCACGTCCTAATTTTCATAGTGTGTCAATATTTGATGAAAATTTAGTAGCTATACAATTAAAACGTGAAAAAGTTATTCTTGACAAGCCCATATACATTGGTTTTACGGTCTTAGAGCTCTCCAAAAATCATATGTACGATTTTCATTATTCAGTAATGAAAAATTACTACCATGATAAACTGTCTTTATGTTATACTGATACTGATAGTCTTTTGTACTCTATAGAGACAAACGATTTTTATTCAGACTTGAAAGAAAACTTTTTGAATTACTTTGATACTAGCAATTATGTATCGAACAATTGTTTTGATATCATGCCTAAAAATAAAAAAGTTCCTGGATTATTCAAAGATGAATTAGGGGGCAAAATATTACTTGAGTTTGTAGGACTACGATCGAAATTATACAGTATTAGAACAAACAGTCATGAAGTAAAAAAAGCAAAAGGAGTAAAAAAAAATGTAACCAATAAACTGAAATTTTCTGATTACACCAATGTTTTATCAAGCGGTATAGAGTTACGAGGTAAAAATATTCTTTTTAAAACAATAAAGCATCAAATTTTTACCACGGAGCAAAACAAAGTGGCTTTGTCCCGAAAGGATGACAAACGTTTTATTACGAAAGATAATATTTCTACTATATCCTGGGGACATTATTATATTACAGTTTAGTTAATATATTTTCTTTTTCTGAGACGAATTATTATTCATCAGAAATTCAGTTGCTTTCGACAAAATGTATTTACTAAGTGTATTAATTAATCTCACTAGTTAGTAAACTACTATGTATTCAAACCTATTTAGCCTAAAAAATATATTTACTGTGTAGATGTAGTGTAAGGGTACATTTTATTATTTTTATATGATTAAAGTTTAAAATAAATTAGCTAAACAGAAAGCCTAAGTTTTTTATTTATATTTCTACCGTAAACAAGTTATGTTGTCACTTTTAGAAGAAATGTTAGTTGTACTTACGCTCCCATAGTAACATGCATTAAACAAGTCGTAACTTGTCCAATGTATAATGCTGATAAAGTATCATTTTACAGCATATGCACTGTATGCACTAAGCAAGTCGTAACTTGTCATCATCCTAAATATATTGCTGATTGTGAAGAAAATGTCTCTGGATACCTAATATCGTACACGTGCATTACTTACGTCAACCGTAAGAAGTGCAAAGTTAACAGTTTTTAATAAGCATCATTTTAGTAAATGAACAAAATTATTGTCTAATAAGCTGTTTCTTGTTGAAACTCGAATTATTTCTGAGTAAACATTAATGCACGTGTTGACAAATATTACCAGCTCATCAATTTTGTTAGAGGCAGGCATTACTTTTGTGCGGCATTTTTCATCATTCGATAGCCGACCGCTGCGAAAGCCACTTGGTACTCACTACACTTAGTGACAAAACAAAAGAAATGGACAGTACGTTGGAACAATACGCTCAAGATCCTCTTGCTGGCTTTAATTCAATGTATCCAGAGCTAGCCAGACAACAGCTGGAACCAAAGAAAAAAAGAAGCAAACGTCCTGCTGAAACTCAGGAAAATCCTACGCCACCGAAGAAACAGTGTCTTCAAAGTGGATCAAATTATGTGTACAGCAATGAAACCAGGCGAGGTCTTCGACTCATCAGGATAGAAGTCGTGGACTTGGACGGTGCAGTTCAAAGTGATAGTGATAATGAAAAAATACTTTATAGTGCCCAATACATTGTTACTGACAATTTTAATCCAATTATGGAGCAAACGGAACATTTAATAACCAATATATGCAAACAAATTTGTAATGATAATATTTAAAAATAAGTGACTTTTGTTTTTAAATTAAGTTTAAGTGTAAGTAACTTGTTTTTATGTTTTAATAGGATAAGTAAAATAAGATATTTGTGTTTAGTTAAGTTATTGATAAAATTAAATTGATTTAAACTTAATGACTTTTTATTTTCTTAAAACATAATTTAGGTTTAGGTAAATGAGACAGTTTATTTTATTAAACACATTTATTCATCATTTTAAATAATCATAATACAGTAATTAGCTTTTATTAATTTACACAATAATTAAAATAACACTACACTAAATAATACAATAAATTCATATTGCAAAATTTCTTTCAACACACCATTTCTTTATACATATAACATTTTTTAATGCACAAATTTTCTCATGGTTAACACAGTTAAATAATTTGGGATTATCTGAACAATAAATTTTGTAAAGAGTATTTAAACTAGGAACACCTAGATAAGTTATGTCCATTACACTATTTTGATTACACAAATTATGCACCCATTTAATCTTTTCATCTCCTTTTACCAAAATATATTTACCTTTTAAATAAGGTACGATAATTCTTTGAAACTCTCTATAATCAATATAGCCTTCATTCCACCGATAGCCTCTGTTCTTTTCGATCCAACAAACTTGTCTTTTCTCTTCAACAGTTAGTGAACTGAACGGGTATGGAGGCTTGATCAAAAATAGGTGGGTATGCTCTTGGGTAGCTATAGCAAATTCTTTTATTATGAATTCATTTCTATTGTTTTTAAATCCTTGAAGATCTACAACTATATTGCTATTCATGATATTTTCTTAACAATGTTACTCAAAGGTTTGTATTCGAATATACAATCGTTTAATATCAAGCAATAAGCAGATGTCTGATCTGGTATTTCTTGGTCTGTTTCGATTTCAACTCTCACGTCGATTGAACCTTTTAAAGTTTCGTGTTGTCTCGAACAGTCGATAACAATTAAAGGAGCCACGTCTCTGAATTCTTTCAAACTTAACAACGGCTCTGACCGACGTCCGTGATATGACTGTTGAAATCTTGCATACTGTTCGTATAATAAAGAAAACCTATCTTCTGAAAAACTAATATTTAGACCTTCATACGGATAATATGATGAATTTAAAAAGACTCTTACATCACGGACGTGACAATGATCAAACTCTGCCATTGACAATGCAACGTTATGTTTGCGGTTGGTTTGTAAGGCAATGACAACAAATCGCGGTTTCTCTACTTGTGAAGAAGTTTTTATAGACCAGGTATGCTTACGTGTTTTAGGCAGTAATGGGTATTCATACAGATCCCAATTACGAAACGTTAATGGAATAGCTCGATCTTTCTCTAAATGTTTTAATAGGTTAATTCTTTCTCGGTCCGAAACTTTGATGTGTGGAACTCGCCATATAATTTTATTTATTATAATGTCATCTACAACTTCACCCGCGTTTAACTTGACCGCATTAAGATTAGTATTACTTCTCAGTAATACTAACTCGTGTTTAGAGTTAATAATAATTTTTTCGTAGTCTTCGGCAAATCCTAGTATCCTGTTTAATGGTATGGATGCAGAAAATGATCCACCACTGGCATTGTTTGTTCCTGCGGTTGACCAGCCCCAAACTCGACCACACTTAGATTCATTGTCATTTAATGACAGGTAAGATTTTATTGTTGTAGTAATACCAGCATTCTTAATTTTGTCTATTTCTACTCCATTTAATTCATATCTTATATCTTGGAAGAGAAATAGGGCAGGATTATTTACGAAGTGTACATTTGATACTTTTTCTTTGGTGGTGCTGTTATACACAATTACTTTTCCTTCGATATATAGACTACTAAGTGAAGGTAACACGTACAAGTCTTGTTGGTTGATAGGTATTCGTATTTCATCATTCTTATTGAAACTTGTCACGTATGGTTTGTACGAATGATACTCGAAACTTTCAATGCTGTTATCGTATGATGTTTGCTGAGATATATTTAAAATATTCATTTTATCAAACCAATTAACTTCAGAAATTCTTTATTAGTCTTGGTTAGCTTCTTCTTCAGCTGAAGCGGTCTGTCTTTGTGAAATGATCTTTTAGAACTGACTGAAGTACTCGATGTAGAAGAGTTTTTATTGAAATTAATCATTTTTTTCTGAAATGTAAATACAGCTGTACTTCTTCACCACGTAAGTTGATTTCTTTGTTTTCAGCGTCCAACAGCCTGATATTGATAGCACTTATAGAACTTTGGTTGACAGGAAAATAAATTAAATTTTTAGGTATTTCAATTATTCGATAACCAGGTGGTACATTAGGCACGAATTCATAAATTATATGACTTGCTTTCCCATTCACAAATGAACCACTAACTACATCGCATTCGATCCTCACAATGGTTGTTGATAGAATGCTCACAGGATACTTTGATTCAGTACTTATATTTGAATTTATTTTTTCCATTCCAAAACCTAAAATTTTACCAATTGAACCACTTTTATCGAAATGAACGTCTTTAGAACAATAAATATTTGTTTTCAATGTGTTATTATTGCAAGTGAGTTTTAATTTAGTGTTCTTAATGTTGTTTTTTAAATAATCACAAATATCCTGAACCTCGTAAGACCCTTCAGGAATTTCAATGATCTCATTTTCACCATAGTAAAACTTGTTGTTTCTTTCATCAATGTTAGGAATTGAATTGAAGGTTGAAAAATATAAAAGACCGCATTCATAGTTCTCTCGAAGCTCCAAAGTCGGTGAATAGTTTGTTGTTAAGGAGGCTCCTGTCCCGGTTATAGACACAGTGAAAGACATTATTATACTGACACTTTTATTAAACAATATTATTTATTTATATAACCCTTTCAGCACGATAGAAAAATTTGACGATTTCTAAAAAATCGCGTTAGTTTCTGGGGTCTTTAGGATCTTAGTAAATAGAGAAAAATAGCGAAAAAAATTAGGGGGTGACTTTAACCCCCCTAAACCCCCCCGCACGATCGTATCAATCCGTCATGAACCTATAAATAGCTATTTCATTACAATTACAATTTAAACTAATTAAAAAAAGACATCTAAATATATAAAAGGAGAAACTGACTGACTGACTGACAGATCAACGCACAGCCTAAACGGCTAAACGTAGGCACTTGAAATTTGGAAGGGACGTAGTTTAGGTACCGTAGAGGTGCACTAAGAAAGGAATTCCCGAAATTCCCACGGGAACGGGAATTAGCGGAAAAATCCTTTTGTATGAACAATCTAAACCGCTTAAGTTAGATGCTTGAAATTTGGTGTGCAGGTACCTTAGTAAACTTAAAGCTTAGGTACAACAGGATATCGTAAAATTCCCACGGGAACGGGAGTTACCGGGAAAAAACATATGTATGAAAAAATCTAAACTGCGTAAGATAGACGCTTGAAATTTGGCATGCAGGTACCTTAGTAAATTTAAAGCTTAGGTACAACAGGATATCGTAAAATTCCCACGGGAACGGGAGTTAGCGGGAAAAAACATATGTATGAAAAAATCTAAACTGCGTAAGATAGACGCTTGAAATTTGGCATGCAGGTACCTTAGTAAACTTAAAGCTTAGTTACAACAGGATATTGCAAAATTCCTACGGGAACGGGAGTTAACCGCTGAAGATAGATGAAGGGGGTAAAACGGGATCCACGCGTACGAAGTCGCGGGCGGCCGCTAGCTATCATCTATCTATCTATTTAAATAAAAATGAATTGATGTTCGTTAGTCTGATTATAACTCGAGAACGACTGGGCCGATTGAGCTGATTTTGGTTTTAAAATGTTTGTCGTAGTCCAGGTCTAAACGATGAGTAAATACGCGCGCGATATTGTTTTTCTGAGACAGACAAAATTCCACGCGGGCGAAGCCGCGGGCGGAAAGCTAGTTTTAGATATAAGGAGCTTTATTATTCTTCATAAAGACATGATATCGTAATTAGATACTAATTTCTGCAAAAAAATTCAAATATAGCTCATGGCCCTAACCTAGAACTCTGTCAAAACCTGAATTTTGGGGGTAGTAGCATCTTAAAATTGAACATGAGCTTTCGTTTTTAGTAATAACTTATTTTTTTTTTGAATCCCAGATGTCGAGGCTATTATTCAATAACATGGGGTTAGATATTTTCATAAAAGGGATCATTTTGGTTCATCTATTGGTACTAGAATCCTGGTATCTTCTCGATATTTTCACTGGTGGCTGTATTTTCTACAGCGGATTTGTACTATTTGGTGGTTATGTGTGTCGGAGACAATCTTGAGTTTATTCTAGAGTAAATCTGATGTTCAGGCCTTTAAAAGATTCGAAAGGTTTCCATTACTTACATTACCAAAAATTCAAACATCGTCCCGACATGCACGCTCGTGTTGTAGAACTTTAGGAGTACCTGGTACTCGGCTTCATCTAACTTTTTATAAAATTAAAGCGAATTATATTTTTTAAGGATATAATTTAAATTAATACGCACAAAATTCATTGAAATCCACAAAAGAAGTAATTTAAATAAATTAATACTTTTAACGCCTCCCGTAGTCAGGTACACGTCCATCTTTGTCACTCAACACAGCACCGACTGAACGCCATTGAAAGTTTTTGTATGAAAAATAGCAAATATATCGAACCGTACGATCGATCGGAAGCGTCTTGGCGCGGTAAAATTGATTTACCAATTCACTAGATTTTTTCAAAGTCGAACGCACTTTCGTATTATTCTGTGCTGAAAGAGATAAAATGTTTGTTCCAATAATTCCTTAAAAATTTCAAACACAAATGACCACAGTTCAACGTTCCAAAGGCCTGATGTCGTACATAATTATAGTTTATAGGTAAGTTACGAAAATATTTGACTAATTCTAATGGTGGTTTTAAATTACCAAAACTGTCATAATATTCAACGTAATCATATTGCTTTACAAAGGCTACCCAATGTGTACCAGGATTTTTGTTACTATCCAAATTCATGATTGCACATTCTATCTTCTTAGGCTTCGCAGGTAATATATCTCTCATGAATACACCACGAAAGAATGGAATATCACTAGCATGCTCTAATATATCCAGGTTAGTGAGCGCACGTCTAGGTAGCCGCTTAATTAGTTTTTTGTCGGATTGAGATATAAACCAGCTCCTTTTTTATGAGGTTTTATATACAGTCCTTTTCCAAGGGCTACCGCTTCCATCATTCTGTTGTGCCTTTCTGATTCCATTAGACTCTTTTGTGCGGCTTTAGAATCATTAACAGCTTTTGCTATACCAGCTGCACCTCCCGCAAGGGAACCTAAAGCCGATAACCCCGCAAATATAGGAATAAGTGGTAAAAGTCCTCCACATTTTGGAAGAGGAATACATCGAGGTAATCGTATTCCTTTTTTGTTGCTGAAAAGTTTTTTTGCAGCTGCAGCTGCGTATTTTATAGCAGAGTGATTATCTTTAGTTTTAAGTTTTTTTAATCCTAATTTTATTTTCTTAATCCCTTTCTTAAATGATGTTGTGCCTCGACCGGCTCTGATTTTGGCTTTCATCGCATTTTTAACTATCCATGAAGCAATTTTTTCTCCTTTTCCAACATCTTTTGATTTTAGCCTTTTCTTAGCCATATTTAACAATTCTAAGTCAGCCTTTTGTCGAGTACCAGAGTCTTTATTCAAGTAAGCAATATCGTGGTGCATACAAGCCTCGTCCAATTTGTTAATCCCACGGTCGCCTTGAAGTAATCGTTTATGAAGTTTAGTTCCAGGACCACAATATTGATACCCAGGTAAATGTAACTCAAACGGTAAATGATCTATCAAGGTATTAATTATACCACTGCCTTCCGTCATCGATAATCATAAAGTGAGTTTAAGGAGAAATAAGTATGATATTTATATACCTACACCACAATTTCACTTTTGTCAACCCAACTGTTTTCCTTAGCACTTAAACCCAGCCATTTTACAAAAAGTTTGTTGCCGTTCCTTTTTATAACTTTTTCGATAAGATAAAGGTCCGTCAATTTAGTTTTTTGTAATTCATATCCATAAAAAGAACCAAGAATAATTTGATTGTGTTTGTCTTCAATTTGATACGTTTGAGGTACTGTTTGATTGACTTTTACGATACGGAAAATTTCTGTAGACCAATTGGGCGTATAACCTTTATAAAAATCTCCTTTGAATTTACTTATACGAACAAAGTTGCCGACTTGAAAATTTGATCGTTGACGCATTTGTGGCTTGTGGCTTTTAATAATATTAGATCTAACAACAATCTCATTAGAATGGTTGACATCTATTGGTTTGAATTTTGTAACGTGATGCAAAGTGTGGTTATATTGCTTTACAACGGTATCTAAATTATTTTTAAACCATTGATATCGACCGCATAAACTAAATACTTTGTAGAGATGAGATTTTAATGTTCTTATTACTCGTTCCACAATGGCTGCCTTTTTAATCGAGAACGTAGAATAATGATTTATGATAAATCTTTTAGTTAACTGTTTGAAAGAATCGTTATAAAACTCAGTACCCGAATCTGTTTGCAAATTTTTAGGTTTTCGATTTGATTCGATAAATATACTATGTAATGCATTAGTAACATTTTGTTTGGACTTCGACTTCAATGGTTTAACCCATACATATTTTGACAAAGCATCAATTACAACTAAAACATATTTATATCCTTTATTAAATGTCGAGTACTTCTGAAAATCTATGAGGTCAGCTTGCCATAAGTCATCAATTCCTCTAATAATCGTATGTCGACGGATGAAATTTCTTCTTGCTGGTTTGTGAAGCTCATTCACCAGATCTTGTTTACTCATTCTTGATAGATTTTGCAGCAATCATCTGATCAATTTCTTTTTTTGTGTAATAATGTGCAGTTAAATTATTAGTAGTTATTTTTTCCAAATTATTAAGATACTTTTTTATATTACTATGAATGGTTTTCAATTCATTTTTTACATCTTGGACACATTTATCCACATACTCTTTATTAACAGCCTCGTCATCTTTTTCTGGAGTTAGTAGTCCTTTTAGTCTCGATGATTTTAAGTCAAAGTCACCTGCATCTGACTTTACTATCGTGTCAGTAAGAATATTCGCAAATTCAGACAGTCGTAAACGCTTATGAACGTGGTGACCAAATTTATCTATATTCATTGCCGTCTGCTCGGCTTCTGTAGTGTAATGGTACTGCCAAACCCTCCCGTTGGAAGCTTTATATATTTAATATCTTTTATAATACCAGCTTCATGCATTTCCTCTATTATTGCATAAATTTCATTATATACTCCAGTGTTACCAGCTGCCCATGATCCAAGTAGTAATTTTAACCTTTCCACTAATTCATTCGGATCATCCCAATAAACCACATCAGTATTCTGCTTAACTTCTTTTAATATATCAATTCCTTCACCTTGTGCGAGACTTTCTACACTACTTGTATGACTTCTTGAGAACTTAAACAAAGGTTTGATCACGTTCATATATTTAAATCCTTTGTTACTGTTTATAGGTTTAGATGGATCGTAGTTACGTTTGTGTGCATTGGTATCCATAAGTACTAATTTGTAATTTTGTAAGTCCTCATTTGTAATATTTTTTAAATTTGGTGTCTTTTCGTACAATAATTCTTGTAAGCCTTGAGTTTTTTTAAGGTTACGATTTCCAATTTTTAAAATGCGGTCATCATCATAAACACGCGTATTGCCAAGCATCAATTTTCCCTTTACATTTCTAATACCATAAGGCACATCTTTCATCACTTCAGATGACACCGACCAGGATAAAGAATCGTTATTGATACTTGGTGATGATTGAAGTGATTTAAATGAGTTTTCATGAACATCGTGATCCACTGAGGGTGATGTAGTCAAGGTTTTGTCAGATGATTTGTAATTGTCTTTATCGATGTTATATTCATCGTCATCAGGTTCTTCATAATCTTCAGTAGACGTATTTGATGCTTCGGTTTCGCTGTGTTTAGTTCTTTTAGCTTCAGCTATTGGATAATGCTCTGATCCTTCATTTATAGGACGTTTATCACCAGTTTGATTTGTTAACAGTTTTAGTGGGTTAACGATAGGTTTAAATATCGCATTTAGAGTCATGTCATTTGAATTTTGTACATCCTTTATCATTTTTACCTTTCTTTTTACAGCTGCAGCAGATTTTACTATTTGTTCCTTGAGGTTTCGTTCCATTGTTAAGAATTCCGCTCTGTTTGACTTCTCTAATGAAACTGAATGGTTGGTAACGTTACAGCTATATAAAAAGTTTAGTCCATTACTATGAATGTATCAAACTTCATGCGATAACAGCCTTTGTTTCGTTCACAATCCTTATTGATGACCACATAACTATAAGGTTTACTCCACACAGTTGAACACATTTCACGAAACTGCATCCATGACATATCAGACCCAACATGTTCATCGTAAACGTGTCTTAGATTTACATCATCTTGCTTGAACAATATAATAAGATTAGCATTATCTCTTACTAGTTGTTTGGGTATTTTAGTGTAAGTTTGATTCACATAAAAACAATCAATGTTCTTATGTCGACCCATAGCGAAATAATCGCGTATATTGTTTTGGTTTTCACAAGCAACATCGTCAAATATGATAATTGAGTCAGGCAACGCTTCGTGGGGACTTAAAATTTCACTGTTATGATTATACTTGTAATACGATGTGCCGGCAACATTTTCCAATACTTTTTCTAAAAATACGTATTTGGGTTGGTATAGTGACTTTGAGTATACATAAAGATTACGAAAACGTGGTCCATCCTTATGTAACAAAAGACTAATAACTAAATTAGTCTTCCCACAGTTCGATGGACCACACACGATACTGCGTATAGTATTTGGCAATAAATTCCCATGACGCCTAGTTTTATTCGATTCTGCAGGACAGATGCATTCTAATTTGAGTGATTCTTTTTGTTTCAGAAATCTCATTACAGTTTTACTCGACCGTTCTGGTTGATGGATTTAAACGAAATGATGGAAAATCAGACACATCAATAAATTAAAACTAGGTAATGGCTGTCCACCGATATTGTAGGTATTAGTTACCATATTGTATAGAATGAACAGAACATAACAACGAAAGTATGTAGAAACTTATTATGTTAGTTGAAGGAGTGAACGCAAAATCCATGAACGTCTTGTATAATAATGGACAGGATGGATCAGCGGAAGGTTGTGTAGGCAAACGAGTTTTTGAAATAATTAGTGTATGTGTGTACGTGTGTGATATTTTTCAATTGTGCATCGTTTTTATCATCAGTCGTTGAAAGCATTTTATCATGTCATTAACCTAAATTGGGGAGGCTAAATCGCGACGCCGTTTTTAAAGGCGTACGCCGTTTTTAAAGGCGTCGTGAGCTAGCCTTCCCAATTTATTTACTACTCATACCGTAGGCGTTTTTCCTTCGAGGATGACGGAATTGAACAGCTTCTGAAGAGCCTTCAGCCCCTCGGTCAAAAACCCAACTGCGTAAAAATGAACAGAAAAAAGATAGAAACAAGACAACTTAGTGTTCATAAGTGTAGTAGGAGTGGGAGGCATTAAATGCATATCACCACCAAAAAAAGTAATTGATATCCTATATGCATATTAACGTAAGGGCCTAATTATGATAAATCAAAAAGTTTAAAATGAAGTAAGGTTCAATGAGTTCAAAAGTTAAAACCAACAGTTTAGGGTAAGGGCTGAATTGTATTATTAAAAGGAATTTACGTCCTTTAAATCATTTTTTTTCCCAAAAGTCGTATTCAGACGACTAAAAATGTTTAAGGTAAGGGACATTTTTTTAAAGATATCAACATTTCAAGTATACCAATCGATAGAGCCGAAAATTCTGAATGCGTTGGTATATATAACTCATTTTGGCCAAAATGTCCCTTACATTAATTGATACTTCCACCATCGATAAAATGAACCAACACGTGTATCTTATTGTTTTAGCATATCATATTGCAAATCGTAATTTTATTATCTTTGTAGCTGTCATTATTGTTATTCGGGTGACTTCAATGCACAATTATATTCTGTTTTACCATCCTCATTTATCAAACCAAAAAGTTATTAGTACCAATAATAATGGATAACCAAAGTTTATTCGACGAAATAGATAAATCCTGTTCCAATCTATGTAAACTTATCGAAGACCCTAAATTCCTTGAATCAGATATCAATTCTACACCAACAAATGCAAACAAACTTAACATTATTTCCATTAACATAAGGAGTGTAAACAAAAATTTGGATAGCTTTCTTGTATATGTCAACGTGAAATTGTGAACTCTGTCAGTTTATAATATAACGTGTTAGATTGTAAACTAACAGTGGGTTAGGTTAGGTTAGATTGTAATTTAACTACGTCAGATTATAATCTGACAGAATTCACAATTTTACGGTGACATATACATTACTACACTATAAATATCCAAATAATAGTACTTTCTGAATGTTGGTGTGACGGTAACTCAGTTCCTCCAATAATTAATGGTTTCAACATTTACTATAGCCAAAGAACTTTTAATCAGAACGATGGAGTAATCATGTATATCATGAATCTATAAAAGCTACTGTCTATGAACTCGAATTAACCGAGGCTAATTGTCTTGCTGCTCAAATTTTAAACATGACTGTTTTGGGTATTTATCGACCCTTTTGTTTCAAAAATCCAACTGCTTTTCTTGATTCCTTAGATTTCCATCTAACTCATATTAAAACACGTAACGTTGTCATCACAGGCGATATTAATGTGAATACACTTGATACTTCTAATTCTTATGTCAGAGACTATCTTGAGGTAGTGGGGTCACATGGATTGCAAAATACTATTGATATCCCAACTCATGGACGTACATGTCTGGACCATATCATGTGTAAATTGGACGACTCATTTCAATCCTATGTTTTAATGTCAGATATAACTGATCATTACCCCTTGCTGCTATCCATCTTATCACCACCCACTAAAAATTCTAAAGTTCCCACTTTAACTACCAGAACAAGAATAAATTATGAATCGCTTGCTAATGAAATAAAAACAGTAGACTGGAATCCTTTTCTGGCTATTGCGGATCCTGATCTTGCTGCTGTTACATTAGTAGACTCACTCCAGGAATTGGTGGCCCGTCATTCTAATACGTTTAACATAACCAAAAGAAAAAGACCACTGAAACCATGGATTACAATGGGGGTCGTTAAGTGTTTCCAAAGGAGGAACCGTATGCATTTATTGGTGAGAAAAAATCCAGATAATATTAGCCTTAAAAATACTTTTATAAAATATCGTAATGTTTGCAATAAACTAGCAAAAGACCTAAAAGCTAATTATTAAAGGAACAAGCTCAATCTAAATCACAAAAACAATAAACGAACTTGGACAGTAGTTAAGGAGTTGTGCAACATCAGAAGAAAACCTTCGCCGGATACTGCTTTGCTTACTTTGTTGCCATCGCCAAGTGAGTCTCTTGATCTTGTTAACTCCTACTTCACTTCCATTGGTGAAGAGCTCGCAACCGACATTATGACCAAACTAAAGACGAATGAGGCTTCGCTTGTGACGCGCCCCGCGACGCATCGACAGCCCTAGCACCGAGCGCAGAGATTTTGACAACCCTACGGCTGCGCGGCCGCACGCCGCACGGACCGAGCTAATATAAGAGACGGCGGCGACCGCGGGCGCCTAGCTCCCTCTCCTCCCCCCGCCCCATAAGAGCCGGAGTCCCCCAGGGCTCCGTGCTCTCGCCCATCCTCTTTTCATTGTACGTCAATGACATCCCCAAATATCCGAATACGGATTTAGCCCTCTTTGCGGACGACACCGTACTCCACAAGTCCGGACGTAATCGGAATTACGTCATCTTGGCGCTCCAACGCGCAGTCACACAATTAGGCGAATGGTTCAGGAAGTGGCGTATCGAGGTAAATCCCGAAAAAAGTGCAGCAGTGTACTTTTCTAGGGCTTTGTCTGCGAAACGTCCTCCGGTTCGCACTCGTCCTAATGTCCCCACCCATCTCACCTTATTTGACCAAACTATTCCTTGGAAAAGTGAGGCCAAGTATTTAGGTGTCACTCTCGACCAGAGATTATCGTTCGCTCCGCACCTCAGACGCGTCTTGAGCCGTGCGAACCACTACATCCACCGACTCTACCACCTAGTTGGAAGGAAAAGTAAATTGTCACTTAGAAATAAGTTGACAATTTACAAAACCTGCATCCGTCCAGTGTTGACTTACGCCAGTCCGGTGTTTGCTCACACTTCCTGCACAGACCTTAAGAAATTCCAGACCCTCCAAAACAAATTCTTACGCCGAGCCGCGGATGCCCCGTGGTTCGTGCGTAACACGAATCTCCATAGAGATTTCGAGATCCCATCGATTGATCACTTTATGAAAGAAGCCTCTCGCCGCTACTTTGATAAAGCGATCAACCACAAGAACCCTCTTATCGTTAGCGCCGCCACGTATACACCCCAGAAAGATGTCGCTGCCCAATACCGACGACCTAGGCATGTCCTAGACGACCCGGACGATCCTATTACCGAATTTCTGAACACAGACATCACTGCCTTAAGCACGCCAACTACTCCACAACACAGTAGCTCGTTACACCGTACTCGCCGGCGAGTACGAGGCCCTGCTTTCCATTTCGGACGGTACAGACATGTACCGGGCCGGTTCTCCCCTATCCGTCCCCCGGACACGGCCTGAGCCGAGGTCCGAGCCTACCGTGGCGCCCTCAGGCCGCGTCCGTAGTCCCCTCGATCGGGCCCACTAGAGTGAGCCCGCCGTAGGCTGGACTTTGGTCCAACACCGCGGTGGGCAACCCTCTAGTTGGGTTCGCCACTGATCGGGCGCCTTATGCGCTCGATACGGCCCGATCGCGAACGTCGGTCTGCGACCGACGCGGACGAGCCTGGGCTTCGCTACGCGAAGCCCACACTCGGCCTCGTCGGCACGCGCACCGACGATCGCCAAACGGCTAGAGTACCTTCTGTAGGTACTCGCCACTCTGCCCGGTGAAGCTGGAAAAGCTCCTCAAGCTACCAGCGCGCGTCCCTTCAAAAAAAAAAAAAAAAAAGGGCGCCTAGCATTCGCTCGGGAGCCATTGCAACAACCAGACGTTCGCGCGCGCGTCTATTGTTCCCTCGGTTGCATTGCACAGAGTCCCTAGCGAATTGCTACCCACACTGTTCCCACTAACTTGGCTTGACTCGATACCTCGTTTACCTCCGCGGAGCCATAAAGCTTCGTGTTGCTGTTGAAACGTTCTATCGTTGATAGCTACCTATTCTCGTCCTTACCGAGTAGTGCATGTGATACTCATCCCGAACCTGCGGTAGCAATCCTGCTGCCACCCTTCCTGAACTTCACACCCCCTCGCCCCGTAGGTCCAACGCCTTTCCCCAGTGGTCGCGCTCACTATCGAGGCTTCGGTCCCTGGCTCGAGCTAATCGGACCACATCCTACCCCCCTAGTTATAAGTATCCAAACTAACACTCGCTAAACCTCGCACAGGGCGCCGCCCCTCTCGCGGATACGTAAACTAGTTTCGGGACGCGAACCGGGCGCGTCGCTATTCCTCTCATTGCCATTAATTTATAATTGTAAAGTACTCGCTCGTAGTAATAATAAACTTAGAGTCAGTGAAGTTAGAATAAGGAACCATTGTGGAACTAGAAATACAAAGTGTCATTGTGTTATTGATTGTGCGTTTCCTTGGTCGAATATCCCTGTAGGCATCCTGGATAGGTACACATCCCTCATCGCAGAAGGCGAACTGGGACTTAGTACTAAACAGCGGGGTGTCAGACTGAGCTAGCTTAGACGCCCCGTTGCAATGGCGCCCAACTAAATAACCCACGGAACCTACAGGGACCACCAGATCACTAGACACAAGCGAAAGACCAAAAGGAAAGCAAAACTTCGCACCAAATTGATAATCACACATGTCAGAACCGACATCTTGGATATACAAACTGAAGAAGACAGAACTTGAGAACGAGTGCAAAAGAAGAAACATAAAAACAGAGAACAGAACCGTACAAGAACTGAGACAGAACCTCACAGAAGTACTCAGAACCAAGCAGTCCCGTCAACCCGTCCAGTCCGCCAGTAAATCCTCCGAAGAACAGTCAGTCAGAAACCGATTTTGAAGACACAGAGATGCACCAAGAACTAGACAACGACAAACCAACCATGTCGTACATCATGGATCAGACTGAAAGCATAACATCCAGATGGAACCTGAGTTTTGACACATACAACGACCCAGTGGAGTTTTTAGAGCAACTGGACGAACTCATGTCGTCGGGCGAGGCCAAGCCAGATAAAGTGCTCAAAGTGCTCCCCAGATTCCTGAAAGGAAAGGCCGTACTGTGGTATAGAAATAATAAAAACTCGTTCACTACATGGAACGAATTCATAGAACTCTTCACGTTGACATTTGTGAGCCGTGACAATGACCTATTAGCTAAAATAGTGAACTATAGGCAACGTTACCGCCAAAAATTCACAGACTACCTGATTGAAATTCAAACACTCATGCGCAGATACGCAAAAATGTCAAAAGAAGAAGAACTAAATAGAATCTACGAAAACATGAACGCAAAATACAAGTACTATATCAAGAAATCAGAAGTCGACTCGATAAGCAAATTAATTCAACTGGCAAACGACTATGAAAATGTCACAGCAGAACGTCAAACTAGCTTCACAGAACGAGAACCACGAAATAACTACCACGAAACAAGCCCAAATCAAGTACAGAAGGAGACGGCATCATACATACACAATTACAACACAAATACTTGCTGCTGGAGCTGTGGAAAACAAGGTCACTCAATGAAAGATTGCAGAAGTAAGAAAATACTATTTTGTAACGGTTGTGGCAAGATCGGCAAAATGAGTAAACAGTGTTGTAAGAAAACAAGTGAGTACACACAGTCCATGACAATAAACACAAGTCCGCAACTTAAAGATAACCGTCCATTCGTAGATGTATCGATACTAGGCGAAAAATATCAAACACTCGTAGACACCGGCGCCACAAGATCATACATCAACGACCAAGTATACAAGAAATTCGTAAAAATAAACCTGAAACCAAAAACAGTAAGCATAACAGCTAGCATGACAGATGGACACACAACTCGAATAAAAGAAGCACTAGACTTGGAAATAAAGATAAAAGGAAAAACAATTAACCACCAAGTGTTATATCATCCACAAATCACGAGTATACTGATCGGCATGGACATATTAAATAGAATAGGAGCCAAAATTGAATGGCCCAAAGATAGTACCAATCAAGGGGAACAAGTGGGAACAACGTCAAGAAAAACTACAGAAGCCAACATCGTACCTACATACGAAATGGCCGAAACACCGACAAATAAGAAAAAACACAAGATCAAACTCGCACACGAAAAACCAATCAAGAAAAAGGACTGAATAGTCCTTGAATATGGAACCCTAAAAATCAAGAAGTAATAAATAAACACGTAACACGAATAATCCATGAATAGTAACTGAATAGTCCATGAAATATGGAACCCTAAAAATCAAGAAGTAATAAATAAACACGTAACACGCATAACACAAGAAACAAAAGAAGACTGGATCCAAAAGAAAACTCAAGAAATACAAAAAACCGGAAACAAGGACTATAAAATGTCAAACAACAGATTATATAGGAAAATAATAAATCACGCATACGGACCAAGAACAGAAACATCACCAGACTGGAAATTATGCATAAACAATAATGAAAAAGACCAGATCCTGAAAGAAAACCACGATACAACGACCACAGGCCATCTAGGAACAGCAAAAACACTGAACAAAATATCACAGAGATATTATTGGCCCGGTATGTACAGAGATGTGTCAACGTACGTCAAGAACTGCAAAACCTGCCAAGTTAACAACGCACGCAAACCCTGGAGTGCAGTGTCTATATACCCAAATAGACCACTACCCAGATCATCAAACCGGCCCACAGAGTGGACCGAAATCCTCGATGTCGACACCATCGACTACCCACAAGACCTGGACTGGCGCGAGTCCAGCCCTGGAGAGGAGCCGACCCGAGCTGAGGACCAGACCAGGAGGCGGCCGGGGAGAAAGAAGAGGCGCGGCCAAATCCAGGACCAGCTAAACAAGGCCAGTAACATTTACTCGTAGCTTAACTTTATACCTAAGTTAGGTTTCTAATAGATAGATACAAAGTACTTAGTAATTGTCTAGTCAGTTCTCGTTAAAGTAAATTCATCAATATTAAAAACAAGTCAATAATGTATAAGTATTAATTAACATTACATAGTAACCCTGTATAATCTGGGGTGCAGTCCTGTTGTCCCCCCTGCTTGGCCCCCCTGGGGGAGCCAACAGGATTTCGAAATCCTGTTGTCCCCCCTGGCTAGGGGAGACAACAGGACTAGATTTTTAATCAATGATTCGAGGACTGTTGTCCCCCCTGGCAAAAAATATTTTAAAAGCCATACATTTCTATACCATAATATTTATGAAAAACCGAAGTATTTGACTGAATGCCAAATTGCCAAACTGAATACCTAAACGTTTGTCAAGTAGGTAATAATTACAATTTTGATAGGTATTGGTGCCGCCCGGTATTAACTAACACCTACAAACTTGAAATTTGGCCCGGTACTATTTTAGACTATTTCAAAATCTGCTTTACTTGCTTTTAACAGATGGTTTTGAATTATCCCTACTAAATAATATTATAAATGCGAAAGTAACTTTATCTGTCTGTTTGTTACGATTCACGCCTAAATCATTGAACCGATTTTGATATTTAGATAGTTTTGAGTCCTGGGAAAAGTCGTTGGACAGTTTTTATCCCGGTTTTTGAAACAGTGATGCGCTCTTTATTTTTTCTGTGACAGACAAAATTTTACACGGACAAAGCCGTAGGCAAAAGCTAAGTAGGTACCTCTATTATGCTATTCTCATGTATAAAAAATATTATCTACTGTAAAGTTTATCAAGTGTAAGTAAAAATCCGTTTAGTAGTATTTACGTGAAAGAGTATCAAACATCTATACTCACAAACTTCCGTATTTACTTACAACATTAGTAGGTAGGATGCTAAAACTGAATAATTTTAAATTAATCATAATATTCAACAAATTACTTGGTCAGTGACAGTGATTCAACTAGCGGCCGCCCGCGATTTTGTCATATTATTTTCTATCCTTTAATAAATAAATTCCGTTCTTAGTGGATGTCTACACTCTATAAGGAACCTACCTGCCAAATTTCAAGTTTGTAGGTGTTAGTTAATACCGGCCGGCACCAATACCAAATACCTATCAAAATTGTAATTATTACCTACTTGACAAACGTTTAGGTATTCAGTTTGGCAATTTGGCATTCGGTCAAATACTTCAGTTTTTCATAAATATTTTGGTATAGAAATGTATGGCTTTTAAATAATTTTTGCCAGGGGGGACAACAGTCCTCAAATCATTGATTAAAAATCTAGTCCTGTTGTCTCCCCTAGCCAGGGGGGACAACAGGATTTCGAAATCCTGTTGGCTCCCCCAGGGGGGCCAAGCAGGGGGGACAACAGGACTGCACCTAATCTGGATCATTCAGTTCTTGCATTTAATCTCGTTAAATATCATATATCAATAACCTATAAGTATTAATTAACATTACATAGCAACCCTGTGTAATCTAGATAATTCAGTTCTCGAATTTAATCTCGTCAAATATCATTATATCAATAACCTACAAGTATTAATTAACATTACATAACAACCCTGTATGATCTAGATAATTCAGTTCTCGAATTTAATCTCGTTAAATATCACATATCAATAAACTATAAGTGTTAATTATCATTAGATAATAACCCTGTATAATGTAAATCATTCAATTGTTCTATTTAATCTCGTTAAATAACTATTGACGCAAACCTCACTATTAATTACTCGTAACTCACAACCTAAACTCACATAAATAACAAACCGGTTTGCTACGCGTCAATAGTACTACCAGTTTCTCGATAACTTTTAAATACTCGTAGTAAACAAACATTGTAAGAACGATTCACCGAGCGAACTCATTTGCATATTATCAGTGGAACGCATTTTTTCTATACGCCACGGGCGATCAACAGCACTCGCTTACTAAATGAATCATAACTAGATTTTACCTGCCTAATGTTTGCGCGCCGCGCCAGGCTGCATTCCATTTACGTTAAGAAATAATATTATTGTAATTAAAACTTAACCCCTTAACTGCCATTGTCTCGTATAACTTTTAATAATTATAGAAATTATTAACATTAACCAGATGCCTATTCTGAGTATGGTAATTTAAATAATTAAACTAGTAAACTAGAAATAATAATAACAAGTGCCATGCATACTATTATTGTATTAAATAAATATTTTAAGTAATAATTGAATACTCGTAATAACAAAGTAAACAACAGACTCGTTTAACCCTCGCTGTACGAGGTGGGGTGTGACACACCCCAGTCCTTTAAAAATAGCCACAATTTTTAAAATTTGCAAGAGCTGAATTTGAAATTCTCAGTAGCTGGAATTATGACACTGCTGCTTCGATCAGCGTTACAAAATCAGTCCAGCGGTGACTACCAACTGAGTTACATGCCTTTAAAGTGCGTGTGGGTGTCACACACCCCACCTGGTACGGGAAGTTGTTAAAAAGTTTAAAAAAAAATCTAACAGTTTTGGTGCAATTTATATATTTTTAGTTTTGTCAATTGAATAAAATTCAATACAAATATTATTTTTCGTGATTTTTACGGTATCTGAAATTTTCAAGCACTTTTAGTCAAATGAGACGACTTTTAGTGCGAATCTGGAAGTTTAGTACTGAGATCCGAAGATGTATGTGAACATACACTTATGGGCTACAATTTATACTTGGTGATACAATGTATGGGCTACTGAAATGGAATAACATATTTTATAAATAAATAAAATTGTTACGCTCCCATTTTATGCATTGAGCATACTCATTTTCTTTCATCAGAATTGTGGTAAATTGAAAACCGATGATCAAAACAAATTTATATCCTTCCAGTTTTAAATTTACTTTTAAATTATAAGTAAATACTTGTACCTTGTTAAATAAAAACGGTTGTCATAATTAAAGGCACTAATTAAAAATTATACATAGGAAACTGATTCCTAAATTACAAGAATAACGGAAATTGTGTCTTTTTGTTTTTTTATGATAAAAATGTTATAATACATATTTTCAGCTCAGAGCATTTCTTAAACCTAATTAGCATACGTAAATAATAAATATTAAATATTCGATTCGGTCGAGCATACTCGGAGTGGAAGGACCTTGCTACCGGCGTACCTCAAGGGGGCATACTCTCACCTATCCTTTTTTCCGTCTTCATCAACATTCTTACTTCTCACCTTTCTTCATCCTTTCATCTCTACGCTGACGACCTCCAACTCTACGTGCAGGCTGACCCTTCTGAGATATCTGATGCGGTTTCGCGGCTAAATGCTGATCTACACAATATCGCCGATTGGTCCGGGAAGTTCGGTGTGAAGGTCAATCCTGGCAAGTGTCAGGCGATAGTGCTGGGGAGCTCCAGGCAACTGGCTAAACTGGATCTGGGATCGGTCCCTAGTGTTGTCTTTGACGGAGTTGTCGTTAACTTCTCTCCATACGTAAAAAATCTCGGACTCTTCATTGACAGCACTCTGAGTTGGTCCCAGCATGTCAGGGAAGTCAGTAGGAAGGTGATCGGCTCAATGCGGGCACTCTACCGCTTTAAAAATTTCCTCCCTTCCAGCACTAAGACCTTACTTGCTCAGTCTCTGATCCTGCCTATCCTCGACTATGGTGATGTATGCTGTACGGACATCTCACAGGAACTTTTAAACAAGCTGGACCGCCTCTTGAACAACTGCATCAGATTTATCTTCGGTCTCCGCAAGTTTGACCACATCTCACCTTTTCGCTCGCAGCTTGGTTGGCTTCCCATCAGACAGCGTAGATATCTTCGTTCACTTTGTATGCTTCATTCAATTCTTTTCAATCCTGACTCTCCATCTTATTTAAAAGATAAATTTCAGTACCTCCACTCCACTCACAATAGAAATCTTCGCTCTAGTCAGTCTCTTCAGCTTGCCACCCCTCATCATAGCACTGGCTTCATGTCCAACTCTTTCTTAGTCTCCGCTGTACGGCTCTGGAACGGCCTTCCGGCCAAATTACGCAAACCTTCTTCCAAATTTACTTTCAAAAAGGCTCTGCGCAAACATTTCAAGGAATGACCTTTTTTTCTCAATTTTCTCGCTATCTCAGACATGAGTGATGTGTACATCTATAATATTATTATGTTTATGTATTTATGTGTATGTCTATTATATTTATTTGTATTATTTGTATTATTTTATTTATTTTATTTAATCTTATGTAAGTAGGTTTATTATCAAAAATGTAAATTTTTTGCACCGCCTTACTCTTTCTGCATGACCCGTGGTTGACTGGCAGAGAATGCCATCCGGCATTAAGTCCGCCACAGTGCATTTGTTACTTTGTGTGCTGAAGTATAAATAAATAAATAAATATTAAATTCCACCTAAAAAAATTTTGAATGAAAATTTTATCACTTTGTATATTGGGGTGTGTCATACCCCACCTGGTACGGGACGTAACTTTTAGTCACCTCGTACACGGAGGGTTAATTAGTTCATTGTAAGCAAAACAAAAATTAAAGGTATCTTAATAACATTGTTTCAAAACTAAGTTAGCTAAAATTAGCGGTTAATTAGTTCATTGTAAGCAAAAAAAAATTAAATGTATCTTAATAACATTGTTTCAAAACTAAGTTAGCTAAAATTAGCGTTTAATTAGTTCATTGTAAGCAAAAAAATTAAGGGTACCTTAATAGCATTGTTTCAAGACCAAGTTTATAGCTAATATTGTTATAAGTAAATAAATGTACTGTCATGTTTTAAATAAAGAGTTATTATTGGGCTAATGATCAAGTACAAGTTCAGTCATGTTTTATATTTTAATTCTTACTCGTTATGAAGTTACCCAAGAATAACTTATTATGAACATGAATTGTAGTTGTTCTTATAGAACCTTTATGTACCAGACTTGTGATTTTTCCAGGTAAAAATCTCCAAAACAAGGGAGGATGTGATGCGCCCCGCGACGCATCGACAGCCCTAGCACCGAGCGCAGAGATTTTGACAACCCTACGGCTGCGCGGCCGCACGCCGCACGGACCGAGCTAATATAAGAGACGGCGGCGACCGCGGGCGCCTACCCACCCATCTCACCTTATTTGACCAAACTATTCCTTGGAAAAGTGAGGCCAAGTACTTAGGTGTCACCCTTATCGTTCGCTCCGCACCTCAGACGCGTCTTGAGCCGTGCGATCCTAACCTAACCTAACCTAACCTAACCTAGTTGGAAGGAAAAGTAAATTGTCACTTAGAAATAAGTTGACAATTTACAAAACCTGCATCCGTCCAGTGTTGACTTACGCCAGTCCGGTGTTTGCTCACACTTCCTGCACAGACCTTAAGAAATTCCAGACCCTCCAAAACAAATTCTTACGCCGAGCCGCGGATGCCCCGTGGTTCGTGCGTAACACGAATCTCCATAGAGATTTCGAGATCCCATCGATTGATCACTTTATGAAAGAAGCCTCTCGCCGCTACTTTGATAAAGCGATCAACCACAAGAACCCTCTTATCGTTAGCGCCGCCACGTATACACCCCAGAAAGATGTCGCTGCCCAATACCGACGACCTAGGCATGTCCTAGACGACCCGGACGATCCTATTACCGAATTTCTTAACACAGACATCACTGCCTTAAGCACGCCAACTACTCCACAACACAGTAGCTCGTTACACCGTACTCGCCGGCGAGTACGAGGCCCTGCTTTCCATTTCGGACGGTACAGACATGTACCGGGCCGGTTCTCCCCTATCCGTCCCCCGGACACGGCCTGAGCCGAGGTCCGAGCCTACCGTGGCGCCCTCAGGCCGCGTCCGTAGTCCCCTCGATCGGGCCCACTTAGAGTGAGCCCGCCGTAGGCTGGACTTTGGTCCAACACCGCGGTGGGCAACCCTCTAATTGGGTTCGCCACTGATCGGGCGCCTTATGCGCTCGATACGGCCCGATCGCGAACGTCGGTCTGCGACCGACGATCGCCAAACGGCTAGAGTACCTTCTGTACTCGCCACTCTGTCCGGTGAAGCTGGAAAAGCTCCTCAAGCTACCAGCGCTTAAAAAAAAAAAAAAAAGCGGGTGCCTAGCATTCGCTCGGGAGCCATTGCAACAACCAGACGTTCGCGCGCGCGTCTATTGTTCCCTCGGTTGCATTGCACAGAGTCCCTAGCGAATTGCTACCCACACTGTTCCCACTAACTTGGCTTGACTCGATACCTCGTTTACCTCCGCGGAGCCATAAAGCTTCGTGTTGCTGTTGAAACGTTCTATCGTTGATAGCTACCTATTCTCGTCCTTACCGAGTAGTGCATGTGATACTCATCCCGAACCTGCGGTAGCAATCCTGCTGCCACCCTTCCTGAACTTCACACCCCCTCGCCCCGTAGGTCCAACGCCTTTCCCCAGTGGTCGCGCTCACTATCGAGGCTTCGGTCCCTGGCTCGAGCTAATCGGACCACATCCTACCCCCCTAGTTATAAGTATCCAAACTAACACTCGCTAAACCTCGCACAGGGCGCCGCCCCTCTCGCGGATACTTATTTATTTTATTTTATTTTTTATTTTATTTGTTTAACAATGTTTCAACAGCATTAAATTGTACATAAATGTGCAGGAAGATACAACTTGAACATAAGCCAATTAAAGAAACACATTCTATTACTAAAACATTTTTAAATAAGTTAACGTGGGTAGGTAGGTGAACACTAAAACAATTCAAAACTAAGTAAGCAAATTACATGTGAACTGGGTGTGAAATTCCGAGTCACTAATCAAATAATAATTATGTATTTACATAAACTTTATAAATGTGAAAAGAAATATTATAAATTAAATTAGACTAAATTAGATTAAAGTAAATTAAACAAGCATTATCGCATGGTCAGTGTATTGCAAGTGTGTAGTGTATGGTAAAGTGTCATAGTGTGTGTGATGAGGTGTTACGGTTGGTTTACATGGACGCTCGTAATGGTGGTAAAAAGATGCTAAGTTTAACACGATAAGTTTTATGACTTTTTCATTATTTATTTATTACTATCGGCATTTTAGAGCTTGTTCGTAAGCTGCTTCTTATACGTAGGCTGGAGAGTATCGGATTCCGTGGATCTGCTCTTTCCCTTCTCAGCAGTTATCTTCAAAACAGAAAGCAGGGTGTAAAAATCGTCAACTTTCTGAGTGACGAAGAGAATGTTACGTTTGGTGTCCCTCAGGGCAGTGTTCTCGGCCCGACGCTCTTTTTGATATACAGGGTGGAAACGATAAGTGATCTCATTCGATTATTTCTAAACTATACAAGATATCGAAAAACTGATTACTGATCCTGAAAGTACTTCACGAGCTCTTTCAAACGATATCAGTAATAGGTTACTGAATTAACTGGATCTATCCGAAAATTCAATGTTTTCAGCCTCCATACTAAATGTATGCCACTTTGCCCGGCACACAATATAAGAAGTGTTATTTTTTTATTTTAAATCATAAACACTTT
The DNA here is from genome assembly GCF_963855985.1 of Ostrinia nubilalis. Taxonomy (NCBI): domain Eukaryota; kingdom Metazoa; phylum Arthropoda; class Insecta; order Lepidoptera; family Crambidae; genus Ostrinia; species Ostrinia nubilalis. The sequence continues at coordinate 5,748,728 of NC_087118.1, read as the reverse complement.
AAAATTAACTCCTAAATTGCATTCTTATTTAAAATTATTCACTGATCAGGGGTATTTTTGGGGTGTTTAGAGGGGAGAGGGGTAAAATTGTTAGTGTTTGTTTTTAACTAGATTTTTTGACTGACAGCTTTACCACATTTTTTGAACCAAAAAACAAAATGGCGGCACTTTTTGAAACACAAACTTTTCTGTCTTTGGTCCTGATTTTTTTCTTTTTTAGTGGTTTGTTGGGGTTGCCAAGGTGTGCTAAAAAATGTGAGAAAAAAATGGAAAAACAAAATGGCCGCGCCGCCATCTTGGATTGAAAACGCGATTTCAGGGGTGTTTTTGGGGAGTCGTAACTTTTTGATGCGCAATTGTTTTTGAAAATTTCTTTTGAGTTTTTGTGACATGTATAGTCTTCTTAAGAGACCCATTCACAGATTATCGAAAAACAAGATGGCGGCTGAGCCGTCGGCCATTTTGTTGCGATAAAAAAATTCCCAAATTTTGGTAGCAATTTTCCGGCAGATGGCGACACCGGAGTGGGGTACAATGTTCCGGGCGATTGTTGGTCTGTTATTCGAGTGTTGCCATGAATCGGAAAAAACTACCATTTTGTTAGAAAATTTTCCACCACGGCCCCGGATAGTAGAAAATGGAAATTTCCAAATATTCCAAAAACTTGGTATGCAGTTTGGTGACGTTTGGGGACCCGAATGACATTTCACCATTTTTATGAAAAAATTCTGGCAACACTGAAAGTTATGGGGAAAAGTTTTTTTTGCGACATGGGTGACTTTAAAGTTAAGGACAGACAGAAGGAGTCATGGCAGAAAAAAAATAAAAATGACGTTTGGTTGGATATACGACCCAGATTATGGGAAAAATCCGAAATGTCAAAAAATCAAGATGGCGGCGGCGTGGGCGGCCATTTTGTAAAAAGTTGAAAATTTCGAAATTTTGGAATTCATTTTTCGAGTAGTTGGCAACATTTTGGAAAGTCGAGTTGTATGAGGCGGTTATGTATCCTGTCGAGAGGTTTCACTTGGGTGAAGAAATTTCTCCAGTGTTGCCACACTTTGGGAGATTTGGTCCAAAAATGTCGAAAGTAGAAATAACGACTTCCGGTCAAAAATTTGGATGACGCCTCCTGCAAAGGGGTCGTGCAAATGACATTTGACCATTTTCATCTCGATCACCTGGCAACACTGGGAGCTACGGGGAAAAGTATTTTTTTCGACATGGGTGTCTTTAAAGTTAAGGACGGACAGAAGGAGATATGGCAGAAAAAATCTAAAAATGGGGTTTGGTCGGTTATACGACCCAGATTATGGGAAAAATCCGAAATGTCAGAAAATCAAGATGGCGACCGAGTGAGCGGCCATTTTGTAAAAAGTTTCAGATTTCTGATTTTTCAAATGCATTTTTCGGGCAGTTGGCAACATTTGGGAAAGTCGAGTTGTATGGGGCGATTACGTAGTTTGTCAAGGAGTATCGTTTGGGAAAACAAAAATTTCCAGTGTTGCCGTACTTTGGAAGATTTGGTCCAAAAATGTAAAAAATGGAAATAACGACTTCCGGTCAGAAATTTGGATGACGCCTCCTGCAAATAGGTCAAACTAATGACATTTGACCATTTTCAACTCGATCACCTGGCAACACTGAGAGTTACAGGATTTCAAAATTTCAGGACATGGCTGGTTAGAAGGAATTGTAGAAACAAATGAATTCGGGATTGGGTGAAGTTAGAAAAAAAGTAAAAATGGGGTTCGGCGCGGAAAATAGTCCAGATTAAGGCAAAAATGCAAAATTTTGGAAATCCAAGATGGCCGCCAAGCGTTCACCCGTTTTCCTAAAGGAACTAAATTCTCCATACAAATTGTATGCAGGGGGGCTCAGCTAACGTAGAAAAAGGCGAGGCCGAAGGCCGAGCGATATTTTAAAGCCTGTGAGTCGCCACAGATCTATTTTTAATGCGTCAAAAAAGGGCTAGAGCCCAGTGACAGACAGAAAGGCGAGGCCGAAGGCCGAGCGATGGTTCAAATCCCGACAGTCGCCATAGATTTACTCGTGTTCCGTCAAAAAAGCACAAGAGCACCGCGACAGACAATAAACGCCCCCTGTAATTTTTGCGAGGCCGAAGGCCGAGCTCCGAATGCGAGGCCGCAGGCCGAGCGCCGCGTAGGGCGAAGCCCGGAGCGGCCAGCATCGCAGATCTAGCTTTTGTAGCCCGCGTAGCGGGCGACCAAAGCTAGTCTATCTATCTATCTATCTATCTATCTATCTATCTATCTATCTATATATCTATATTATCTATATATATCTATAATATATATATATATATATTATATAAAGCTCGATTCCTACTCACTGACTCACTGACTGACTGATCAGGGGTATTTTTGGGGTATTTAGGAGGGAGGGGGGTAAAATTGTTAGTGTTTGTTTTAAACTAGATTTTTCGACTGCCAGCTTTACTAGATTTTTTGAACCAAAAAACAAAATGGCGGCACTTTTTGAAACTCCAACTTTTTTGTTTTTCATCCTGAATTTTTTCCTTTTTGGGAGTTTCTTAGGGTTGCCAAGGTGTGTTCAAAAATGTGAGAAAAAAATGGAAAAACAAAATGGCCGCGCCGCCATCTTGGATTGAAAACGCGATTTCAGGGGTGTTTTTGGGGAGGTGTCATTCAGAGATGCGCCATTTTTTTTGGAAAATTCTTTTGAGTTTTTTTGACGTATATAGTCTGCTTTCGAGCCTCATTGACAGATTATCAAAAAACAAGATGGCGGCTGGGCCGTCGGCCATTTTGTTGCGAGCATAAAAATTGTCAAAGTTTGACAGCAATTTTCCGGTAGATGGCGACACCGGAGTGGGGTACAATGTTCCGGGCGATTGTTGGTCTGTTATTCGAGTGTTGCCATGAATCGGAAAAAACTACCATTTTGGTAGAAAATTTTCCACCACGGCCCCCGATAGTAGAAAATGGAAATTTCCAAAAATTCCAAAAACTTGGTATGCAGTTTGGTGACTTTTGGGGACCCAAATGACATTTCACCATTTTTATGAAAAAAGTCTGGCAACACTGAAAGTTATGGGGAAAAGTTTTTTTTGCGACATGGGTGACTTTAAAGTTAGTGACAGACAGAAAGAATTATGGCAGAAAAAAAATAAAAATGACGTTTGGTTGGATATACGACCCAGACTATGGGAAAAATCCGAAATGTCAAAAAATCAAGATGGCGGCGGCGTGGGCGGCCATTTTGTAAAAAGTTGAAAATTTCGAAATTTTGGAATTCATTTTTCGAGTAGTTGGCAACATTTGGGAAAGTCGACTTGTATGAGGCGGTTGTGTGTCTTGTCGAGAGGTTTCACTTGGGTGAAGAAATTTCTCCAGTGTTGCCATACTTTAGGAGATTTGGTCCAAAAATGTCGAAAGTAGAAATAACGACTTCCGGTCAGAAATTTAGATGACACCTCCTGCAAAGGGGTCGTGCAAATGACATTTGACCATTTCCGTATCGATCACCTGGCAACACTGGGAGCTACGGGGAAAAGTATTTTTTTCGACATGGGTGTCTTTAAAGTTAAGGACGGACAGAAGGAGATATGGCAGAAAAAATCCAAAAATGTGGTTTGGTCGGTTATACGATCCAGATTATGGGAAAAATCCGAAATCATGGAAAATCAAGATGGCGGCTGAGCGGGCGGCCATTTTGTAAAAAGTTTCAGTTTTCTGATTTTTCAAATGCATTTTTCAGGTAGTTGGCAACATTTGGGAAAGTCGGGATGTATGGGGCGATTATGTAGTTTGTCAAGGAGTATCGTTTGGGAAAACTAAAATTTCCAGTGTTGCCATACTTTGAGAGTTTTGGTCCAAAAATGTAAAAAATGGAAATAACGACTTCCGGTCAAAAATTTGGATGACGCCTCCTGCAAATAGGTCAAACTAATGACATTTGACCATTTTCATCTCGATCACCTGGCAACACTGGGAATTACGGGAACACAAAATTTTGTGACATGGGTGTATTTAAGGCGTTGCTCCTCGGGACTGGGTGAGGATAGAAAAAAAGTAAAAATGGGGTTCGGCGCGGAAAATGGTCCAGATGAAGGAAAAAATGCAAAATTTTAGAAATCCAAGATGGCCGCCATATTTTCAGCCGATTTCGTAATTGAACCAATCTCTCCATACAAATTGTATGCTTAGCACGATTACCACTCAATGACTGACTCACTGATCATGGCCATTTTTGGGGGGTTTAGAGAGGAGGAGGGACGAGTAACAGCACTTGTTTCGAACTAGATTTTTCAACACGCAGCTTATCAGATTTTTTGTACTAAAAAACAAAATGGCGGCCTTTTTTGACACACCAACTTTTTCGTTTTTCGTCCTGATTTTTTTATTTTTTGGGGGCCGGTTGAAGTTGTCATTTGGTGTTCGAAAATGTGAGAAAAAAACGGAAAAACAAAATGGCCGCGCCGCCATCTTGGATTGAAAATTAGATTTCAGGGGTGTGTTTAGGGAGTTGTCATTCTGAGTTGCGCAATGGTTTTTGAAAATTTCTTTTGAATATTTGTGACATGTATAGTCTTCTTAAGAGCCACATTCACAGATTATCAAAAAACAAGATGGCGGCTGAGCCGTCGGCCATTTTGTTGCGATTATGAAATTCCCTAAAGTTTGACACCAATTTTCCGGTAGATGGCGACACCGGAGTAGGGTACAATGTTCCGAGCGATTGTTGGTCTGTGCCTCGAGTGTTGCTATGAATCAGAAAAAACTACCATTTTGGTAGAAATTTTTCCACCACGGCCTCGGATAGTAGAAAATGGAAATTTCTAGAAATTCCAAAAAGTTGGTATGCAGTTTGGTGACGATTGGGGACCTGAATGACATTTCACTATTTTTATCAAAAAAGTCTGGCAACACTGAAAGTTACGGGGAAAACAAATTTTCGCGACATGTCTGACTTTAAAGTTAAGGACAGACAGAAGGAGTTGTGGCAGAAAAAAACTAAAAATGAGGTTTTGTCGGATATATGATCTAAATTATGGGAAAAACCCGCAATGTCAAAAAATCAAGATGGCGGCTGAGCGGGCGGCCATTTTGTAAAAAAGTTGAAAATTTCGAAATTTTGGAATTAATTTTTCGAGTAGTTGGCAACATTTTGGAAAGCCGAGTTGTATGAGGCGGTTGTGTGTCTTGTCAAGAGGTGTCGCTTGGGTGACAAAATTTCCCCAGTGTGTTGTCATACTTTGAGAGATTTGGTCCAAAAAACTGGTAGAAATAACGACTTCCGGTCAAAAATTTGGATGACGCCTCCTGCAAAGGGGTCGTGCAAATGACATTTGACCATTTTCATCTCGATCACCTGGCAACACTGGAAGTTATGGGGAAAAGTATTTTTTGCGACATGGGTGTCTTTAAAGTTAAGGACGGACAGAAGGAGTTATGGCAGAAAAAGTCTGAAAATGGAGTTTAGTCGGTTATACGACCCACATTATAGGAAAAATCCGAAATGTCAGAAAATCAAAATGGCGACCGAGTGCGCGGCCATTTTGTAAAAAGTTTCAGATTTTTTATTTTTCCAATGCTTTTTTCGGGTAGTTGGTAACATCTGGGAAAGTCGAATTGTATGTGTGTTTTGTCAAGAGGTGTCGCTTGGGTAAAGAAGTTTCACCAGTGTTGCCATATTTTGGGAGATTTGGTCAAAAAAAATTAAAAAATGTAAATAATGAGTTCCGGTCAAAAATTTGAATGTGAACTCGTGCAAAGTAATCCTAAAAAGGTTATTTGACCATTTTCGTCTCGATCACCTGGCAACACTGGAAGCTATGAGAAAGAGTATTTTTTGCGACATGGGTAGGTATCTTTATAGTTAAGGAACGGACAGATGGAGATATGGCAGAAAAAATCTAAAAATGGTGTTTGGTCAGTTATATGACCCTAATTATAAGAAAAATAAAAAATCATGGCAAATCAAGATGGCGGCGGAGCAAGCGGCCAAGTGGTAAAAAGTTTCATTTTTCTGATTTTTAAAATGCATTATTAGGGTAGTTGGCAATATTCGCGAACATTGGGTTGTATGAGGCGTTCATGTGTCTTGTCAAGAGGTATCGTTTGGGTAAAGAAATTTTTGCAATGTTGCCATATTGTTGGAGATTTGGTCCTTATATTTTATGAAAGAAATGGAAATAATGACTTCCGGTGATGATTTTTTTTACTGAAACGTGTGCAAATAAGTGAAACTAATGACATTTGACCATTTTTATCTCGATGACCTGGCAACACTTGGAGTTACAGGATTACACCATTTTTGGACATGAGGTTTTTAAGGCATTGCTGTTCGGAACTCGGTAAACTTAGAGAAAAAGTAAAAATGGGGTTCGGTGCGGAAAGTAGTCCAGATCAAAGAAAAAATACAAAATTTTGAAAATCCAAGATGGCCGCCAAGCTGTCAATCGCTTTCGTAACCGAACTAAATTCTCGATACAAATTGTATACAGGAACTTACTAAGGCGAGACCCAAGGCCGAACGATAGTTCAAAGAACGAAAATCGCCACACTGAAAACCAGCGTCGTGGCCTCCCTCACCGGGGGCCACGGCATATGCTGAGTGGGGTCCCATTGCGATAGACATTCCTATACTTTTTGCAGATGACGTATCAATCTTAATTAAGTGCGAACAAAACTCGAACCCCGACATCCTTATAAGTGACACATTAGCAAATATTACACATTGGCTGGAACTACATAACTTAGAAATTAATCTTAAAAAAACAAAAGTAATACAATTCCGACCATATACAAAAGCCCCCTTAGACATCAATATAACACTTGGAAAAAATGTACAATTAGAATCAGTAGAAACTTTTAATTTACTAGGACTACACATAGACGCAAACATTAATTGGAAAACGCACATAGATCAAATAAGAACCAAAATATCAAAATTTACATACGCCCTATTTGAAATAAAACACAGCACAAACACAGAAACAGCACTAACAGCGTATTACGCCTATGCATACTCCTGGCTTAAATATGGAATAATGCTATGGGGCAACAGCGTTAATGCCAATGATTTATTTCTATTGCAGAAAAAGTGTATAAGAATCATAGCCCAAATAGATAACACACAGAGTTGCAAACCTTATTTCATAAAATACAAAATAATGACCCTAACAGCAATATACAGTCGTGGTCAACTAATTAGGGACGTTATATGACTAAAACACAAGACCGTCTCTCCAGTCCGAAAAAAAAATCTTCACGAGGCTTTGTAGCTTGTGCCTATTAATAACAAGTAATTTGGCTAGTATTCTAAATATTTAAAGGCCAGAAAAGAAACTAGCTAGTTGCGATCAATATTTTTAAAATAAATAAATCATTGCCACCTACACACTTATTGACCTAGGGATGGATAACTAATTAGGGACACGTAACACTTTCACTGTAAATGTAAATAAATTGGAAATTATTTAAGTGTTTCTTACATAAAAAGTTTTCATTAATAAATATAGAATACAAAACAAAATCATCAAACGTATTTTTATAACCAATATGGTTGGTTTTGTTGGTTATAACCATTTGACATCGGCGCGGCATGGATGCAATCAAATCATTACAGGTTTCTAAAGAAATATTATTCCAAACACCATGAAATGCCACGAAAAGCTGATTTTTAGTGCCAGTACGTTGAGCTGCAACTTTTTCCTTCGTTTCATACCATAAGTTCTATAGGGCTTAAGTCTGAGTTGTTTTCGGGTCAATCTAGTACCGTCACTGACTGTTGCGCTAGGAACGATTAAACAGAGTACGCGGTATGTTTTGGGTCGTTATCGTGTTGAAATGTTCATAAGACTGGTAAGACTTCTTCAGCATACGATAGCATCGTTTTCTCCAATATTTGTTTGTATTGGAATTGCTCAAGTTTAACTTCAGTTCTTTTTATAGGTTACACTCTATGTCCAAAAAAATATCCCCAGATTTTTATATTGCCGCCTGTATGTTTCACCTGCTTCTTCGTTTACTTTGGTATCATTTCGGACTTTACAGGTCGTCGCACGTATTGTCTGTCATCGGATGAAATAAGATTTATCTTGATCTCATCAGAAAACAGCACATTTATCCATTGAGCAAAAGCCTAATGTCCATACTTTCTTGCAAACGCCAATCTTGCTTCTTTGTGTTCCATCTTCAGTAGTGGAACTTTTCGAGGAACTCTTCCTACAAGCTTTGCCTCCACCAGTCGCCATCTGACGGTCTCGCAGATACTCCAGCAGTCGGTTCTGGTCCAAAAATCTCGCTCTTGATCAGAACGAAACCCTTAAAGGGGTCTCTCTTTGCGAGAGTGACCATTCTGCGATCATCTTGTGGGGTTGTTTTTATTGGCCTCTTCCTTCTAGGCATACTTTCTATGGTTTCATGATTTTGAAATAAGCCACTGCATCGTAGATTCATGTTTTTGAACATTTCAGATGATCTGCAATTTACCGGTATGGCCATCCACACTGATAAAGATTGATTATAACTTAGCGCATTGTTGCTTTTCTTTCAGCCCATTACCTTTAATAATTTGATGAGTTTTTAACTCGCAAGATAAGAATATCGCTTTTCAAATTGACGCCGAAATTACAAATAAACAGAATAAAAGTTATTACTTTTTATTTTTTTTAATTTAGAAGGAAAAACTTAAGCGTCCCTAATTAGGTGGCCAGACCGTCCGTACCATAATTACCGATTCATGTGATTTGATTTAGATTTTTTATTAAGTTAGTAAGATTTTTTTGTTGTTATTGTATTCTGTTAAATAGAGTACTTGATAGTCAATATGTTTACAAAGTAACAGCCAGTAATATCGAATGAAGCTCACAATAATAGGATATGAACACTTAGTATTGCTTAGTATTCTATCTGTCCCAAATTAGTTGACCACGACTGTATATCCATGACCTATGCTCATTTGTTTATAGAAATACACATTTATTCAAAAAAATGCAAGACACACATAACGTTAATACTCGACACAAAGAAAAACTATGCCTCCCATACTCCAGAATAAAAATGTTAAATACCAGCCCATATTACATGGCCATCAAGTTATTTAATAAACTACCACAAGAAATAAAAAATGAAGAAAAGTACACAACATTCAATAAAAAGTTGAAACAATACTTAATGAATAAATGTTACTATAAATTAGATGAATATTTAAATAATAAATAAAATAATAATACAGGACTAATTTTGTGATACAACTAATACACTAACGTAAACTGAATAACTTTTAATAAATAAATACTTAGAATATAATATTATACTTACCTACAAAATAAATAATTATATAGCATGCATGCAGCCCTCAAAAAAATTTGCAATACCTAAACTAGGTTACTAAGTTGTTTTAAGCACTGTATTTAGTTATAAGACCTTATGTACCTACACTTAGTGAGCAAATAAATGAATATGAATATGAATATGACATCGCTGTGCGACAGGGTGGCACTGCTCAGTTTACTTTCACTTTCATTGTATGTTTTATGTCACCTATGTCTTATTTACTTTTTTTTCTATTATTTACATCTTTTGTCTTCTGTGATGTCCATGGCAATAAATGTTTCTTTCTTTCCATAAATTTAATTTTAATATTTAAGACAGGACTGCAGCCCAGTGTTATAAGAATATTACTTGCGCATATAGCAGATATTTCCACAAAGTTTTATTGCTATCTAAAAAGAAATATCAGTTAGGAGAAAAATTTCGAATGGAAAATGTCCACAGGAAATTAAATCGATTTCTTAAAAAATTGTAGTATTGTTAGTTAGGAGGTATTGCCACTTTACCATTGGTATGTATTCTAATCATGCCGACAAAGTAATAAAACAAAATTTAAAAAAATATTTTTTAGGGTAGCTTCCCTATATAAAGTGGGGTTTTTTTTTTATCTTCTACCCCATCTGTGGGGTATCGTTGGATAGGTCTTTTATAATGGCTTAGGGGTTTCTAAGACTATTTTTTTATTTAAACGGATCCCGTTTGCAAAATATTAAAGTAGCACTTTATTGAAGCCAATTTTTGTTCGAGTAACTTAGGGCGTCCCCCCATTAAAAGTGTTAAGATGAAGTACTAATTGCTTGCTTCAGAAATATATTGCGGTAACGACGGGCAACTACGAAACCCTACACTGCGCGTGGCACGACACTGACGACACGCACTTGGTTAACTGGTTTATATCTATAGATTAGAGGGCAGTGCGTTTAATTACACTAAGGGTAGTTTCACAGGACGGCTCCGGAGGTACCAGTGGCGAGTGGTGGAGGCTGTCTAGGCATAGTGACTGCGACATTGGGTAGCATGGTCATTTGCCAACCGGATGACACTAGCATTGACGGGCTACGGGTCATAATACCGCTCCAGAAAGCCCACTTAGGTAGGTAACGACCATTTTCTGCCGGCTGTAGTCTTCCACATGACCAAATGTCCCGCGTTCTCAACTCATATAGTCCTACCCATCTGGCAGGGTGATAAGCCCCACCACATGGGAGCAGCCCTTGTGGGTAGTTATATTCTACACATTTTTATAGATTTTAATTCTTATTATTTCTAAAGCAATAATCAGTAACTTGTACATAGGTTATATAGGTACTTGTGCGAGGCAACGAGCGCGCATTATGAAATAACTAGCGGCCTCCCGCGACTTCGTACGCGTGGATCCCGTTTTACCCCCTTTACCGAAATTTCTTTCAGTCATCTCACTAACTTTTGTGTGTTATAAATTGTAGTTATTAATTAAATAAATAAAAATTATTGGATATACAGGGTGGAATTTTGTAATGCCACCTAGAGGGAAAGTTTTTTTTTATGCTAGACAAGGCAGGTATTTGACCGCAATCGCACCTGGTGTTAAGTGAGATGCAGTCTAGGATGGTACATATCAGTAAGTACTCATAATACTATAGATAGAAAATTTTACTGAAAGAAAACATTTCTTCGTTTTTGAAAAGAAAGAGAACTGCATTGAAAGATTTTCGAAAATTGTCTACCATACCATACAATGTATTCTGTACATAAATAAAATAATTTAAGATTTCATGGTTTTCATTTCATTTGATTTATCAAGTTTGTTAAAGAGATTTCATCCTTATACTTAACCCTAACAATTGATGCAATAAAAATACAGGTTGTAATTTTTAATAGATTTCAGTTGGTTTGATTCTGGGTGTGGCAAGAAAATGTTTGTAAATCTTTGAATGTAGTTCTATTTCTTTTCAAAAATAAAGGAATGTTTTCTTTGAGAAAAAAGTTCTATCTACAATATTAAAAGTACTTTCCCTCCAGGTGGCATTATAAAATTCCACCCTGTATTGCGCCATCCAGTCCCAAAATAATTTTTAAAAATATAAAGAACAGGACTTACTGAAGTACTTACTCGTATTATTATGACATTTGTTGAAACTAAATGTGGTAAGTATTGCCTACTTACTACTAAATGAAGTTAGTGTTATAGTACTTCATTACACAAAGAAAACATCTCTAAGAATAAATCTGGATATGAAAAACAAAATTCTAACAGTAAGAAGGATAAAAGTATTTACTTAATAATTTATTTGATGCATTTAGCTGCATACCATGCCTGTAAAAGTAAGATTTTATGCACAAGAGCCAAACAAACAAGTTTAAGCTTGTAAAGAACTTCCAAACCTATTATTATGTAGAATAAGTTCTTAAAAGTGACATAGTATTTAAAAGTTTTCATCTATTTTTATTTATGAAAATAGCCTTGTCTCCGTCTGTATCATTACCATAAAAATATTACTATTATCTTGAACTCCATTAACATTGATGATTGATTGATACACTTTATTATATATTTACTTAGTTCAGTTGATAACATTCCTATATCATTTTTATCTCAACTTATTAGATATTTAATATTAATTAAAACCCAATGAATTTTAAAACACTCATTTATTAAGAAGGCTTATTTAAAGATAATAATCAATTTATGTTCAATTAAATATTTTGGAATTATGAACAGTTTACTTTGGTTTGTTAAGATTTTATTAATTTTCATTAAATATTGGTTTTCCGGGACAAGTTGTACATCATTATTGATCACTTTAACATCTGAAAAGTAAAATATATAACTTTAATTAAATTGATAGATATTGTGCTTACATTTTGTTGTAAACATTAAGGCTCAGTTGCATTACCTAACTTTGACTGTAACTTTAACGATAACTGGTGTTTTCTGAATGAAGTTTGATAGATTTTTGATGTTTGTTAAAGTAAGATGGTGCAACCCAGCCTTATAGTTAAACAATTTCATCAAAACTGTACAATACTTTTAGAGTGCAAGAGTAAAAAACATTCATCCTCAAAAACTTTGACCTCTTAAATATTATTGAATAATTAATAGTGCCATCAATTATCAAACGTTTCATAGTTATCATCAAGCATTACCTTACGCTGCAATCACCATTCTCTTTATTTTACACAGGCAAAATATGTATAGAGTTAACGTAACAGTATCACATTGAAAACTCAGATATTGTTGCAATATTGTACAAGGCTTCTGTTACTATTATTTTTAAGATCACTTGTTTCAGCTATAGATTATTTCTTTGAGATATGTATGTAAGTAACTATTCTTATTAATTTCATTCGAACAAAACAACACCAACCAAATCAAAACAAACTTTTGTTTGACAGTTTGTCAAGAGGGGGGGTGTAGGGACCATAGATTAGAGAGTGATAGGATGTTTCGTTCGGAAATTTAATCAAAAGATTTTGAAACGTCAAAGGACAAAAATGTGAAACCCGTGTAGCGCCCTTTTTAACCGACTTCAAAAAAGGAGGAGGTTATATGTTCGACTGTATGTATGTTTTTTTTTTTTCTATGTATGTTCACCGATTACTCCGTCAATTGTGGACCGATTTTCAAAATTATTTTTTTGTTTGATAGGGTACACTTCTGAGGTGGTCCCATTGTCACCAAGTCAGGATCTGATTATGGGATCCTAGGGAAATCGAGGGCAACTCCCAAATTTTATAGGGACGTATATCGTTTTTCAAACGTTTTCTTAAGTTATTCAAGTATTTGCTCCTGGAAATCATCATATCATATTGATGAGCTGATGATAGAAGGTAAAACTCTTTAATGTTTAGGAGTTGGAGGATAATTCTTTTAATTTTATAGATAAGTATAGTTTCTAAAGTTATTCAAATGTTAGCATTAGATAGTCATCATCTCATCATGATGAACTGGTCATGGTACGTACAACTCCTTAACGCTTAGGAGTTGGAGGATAATTCTTTAAATATTATAGGTACAAATAGACCAATAGTTGTATTTTTTCATGTTTTTAAGGTGGGCTGACGGTTTAAGGTCTTTTTAGGTTGCCGATATGGTAACCTGTATTTTGTAGGGAATATTATTTTACACTTGACATGAAGAATATAGTCTCAATGTACTGCTTACCTTCAGTGGTAATACGTGGTATAATAATAAGTTAACTAAAAAGCAAGAAATAAGTTAATTTTTATAAAAAAAAAAACCGACTCCAAAAAACATACACTAAAAAGTAGAAAAATAATTACTAATTACTTATTTATTAGGACGAATTAATATTTATGTATACCATGATTGATACTTTTGGAGTCGGTGCAGGCAAACTTCACACGTTTCATAATCTTGGCACCGACTCCAAAAGTATCAATCATGGTATAACGGGTGTAAAAAAACCTATCCCGAAGCCGAAGACTACTTATTCTCCACATCATGGGGATCATTTTTTTCTTTGGGACCATACCTGGGAAACTTGTGGTTTAGGAGATATTGAAGGTCAAAGTCAGAATATTTTTTTCAAGATTTTTACATTATCAATTTCAATTCGTTGTTTAAAATTTTTTTTTCTAAGAAACCTTATTAAAATTTTGAGTATTTTCGTCACAATAAGGCTTTTGTCTTTACAATAAGAAATGGACAGCAGCGCGCGCACACACGCTCAAGCGCTGCCCCCACGCCCCGAACCGCAACCCGCGCTCGCCCATGAGTCATTCAACTCTACTGTGAGTTCAACGACTACGACTGGACCAACTGAACTGAGCTTAATCCAAATCTACCTAGTTTGTAAAAATGAAATGAGTACTTAAATTAGTTACTTACACCTTAATATCACCTTACCAGTTTAGTTTTTATTCTAAAAAATAATAAATTACATTTTAATTAATAAAAACCCTTTACACGAATTTGTTTCTTTCCGCAAATTAAATAATCTTACAGAACCTAGGTTGTTAACTAAACCGTGCTTTTACGCATAACCGTTATTCTATCACAATGTAGTATCACAGGTCTTATTAGCTACGCAAGTGTGATAAGCGTAAGTAGGTATCATTAAAAAGTACCGTAAACAGATGAATAATGATCTTTTGAATGAGGCCTGTCATTCTTTACATTAATAACTCTCTACTTCAATAACTTAAGTCTTTACGATAGTAATAAAATTCATAAAGTAAAACTCAAATTATTGCTTACACCACACCGCTCTAAACGCCTAGAGTAAACACCTGGCAATGTTACTCCTATCGTTGATTAAGGCATTCACTTTCGATAGGAGTGATGATTGTGTGTTCTTAAACTTAATTGATTTCAGCAACTAAATAAAAAGGTCTCTTTTTTCAGTCTTCCTTCCATACTCATTACTTCCTTTCTTCATAATTTACTTGAAATAAATAATGGTTATGCACGTGATTCTAAATAAACGTAATTTTAATCGTTAATCACAGGCAGTAAGCAGATGTGATAAACTTGTATCATTAAAAAGTACTGTAAACAAATGACAAATGCTCTTACACACAGGTTCATTATTTCTAGCTCTCTAACTTAATAAATTTTACGTCTTTACGATAGTAATTAATAAAATAAAACTTAACTTACTTATTACTGCAATCTGAACGCCTAGAAATAACACACTGGCAAACTCTTGCTCCTTCACTTTCGATGGGAGATTAAAAGATAAGATTTTATTTTTAAACTCGATTGATTTTAGAAAATAAACAAAATTTCATATCTTTTAGCACTTCTTTCATACCAATTACTTCCATTCTTCAACATAAAAAGATTCATCGTCTTGTTCGTGATTATTTTAAATGAACGTAACTTTATTACACGGAATAACTATCAAAATGTATTGATATTCTTATTGTTTTATTAATAACGATTGCGCATCTACAATTCATTCAAATTTGAGTATTTTGGAAGCTTGCTTAAAGCATTAATCTATACTTATAATAAATCTGTAGAGAGGTCAATTCTGTACATGAAATATATTTTCAAAATAACTATCAGGGGGTGATTAGTGATCGATACTGATGCCAAAAATGCAATCAGTAAAATTTTTGTCTGTCTGTCTGTCTGTCTGTCTGTCTGTATGTTCCTTATAGAAACAAAAACTACTGGACGGATTTTAACGAAACTTGGTACAATTATTCTTCATACTCCTGGGCAGGTTATAGGATACTTAGGAATTCCCACGGGAACGGGCATTAGCGGGAAAATCCTTTTGTATGAAAAATCTAAACCGCTTAAGTTAGACGCTTGAAATTTGGCAAGCAGGTACCTTAGTAAACTTAAAGCTTAGTTATAACAGGATATTGCAAAATTCCTACGGGAACGGGAATTAGCGAGAAAAAACATTAATATGAAAAAATCTAAGCCACGTAAGATAGACGCTTGAAATTTGGCATGCAGGTACCTTAGTAAATTTAAAGCTTAGTTACAACAGGATATTGCAAAATTCTCACGGGAACGGGAGTTAGCGGGAAAAAACATTTGTATGAAAAAATCTAAACCGCGTAAGTTAGACGCTTAAAATTTGGCATGCAGGTACCTTAGTAAACTTAAAGCTTAGTTACAACAGGATATTGCAAAATTCCCACGGGAACTGGAATTAGCGGGAAATTCCTTTTGTATGACTGACTCACTGACATACCCACGCACAGCCTAAACGGCTAAACGTAGGCACTTGAAATTTAAGCTTAGGTACCGTAGAGGTGCACTAAGAAAGGAATTCCCGAAATTCCCACAGGAACAGGAATTACCGGGAAAATCCTTTGTTATGAAAAATCTAAACCGATTAAGTTAGACGCTTGAAATTTGGCATGCAGGTCCTTTAGTAAACTTAAAGCTTAGTTACAACAGGATATTGCGAAATTCCAACGGAAACGGGAGTTAGCGGGAAAAAACATTTGTATGAAAAAATCTAAACCGCGTAAGATAGATGAAGGGGGTAAAACGGGATCCACGCGTACGAAGTCGCGGGCGGCCGCTAGTTATTATTAAGCATGCTAGGACGGATCTTTAGTTAACAAAGATTAATCAAAGTATTTTTGACGACGCTTTTACAATCTCATTCGTTGATAGACTTGCCTGTACTAAAGTGATGAAATTACATTTTTGTTAAGTTAAAAATTACGTAAATTTGTAGTTGAAAATAGCAGCGTTTTACCTGAAATAAAACGTATATTAAAATACTTACCTAATTCGAGGCTTATAAATTGAGATAGGCATATCCGTTTCCCGTAGTCTTTACCAATTTTAGTACTCTTTTTACACTATAGAGGGCGTGTTTCCGGTCTCACTAGGCAGTGGCGCCACCTATCTAAAGTTTCGTTAGTTTTAACCGCGCCATTTTTACTCATTGGCTTCGAATAAATGCACCAGGCAGAGTTAAAAACTAAGCCTCGAATTAGGTAAGTATTTTAATATACGTTTTATTTCAGGTAAAACGCTGCTATTAAAAGTACTTGACCGTAATTCGAGGCTTATAAATTGAGAAGTGTCTGTTATCGCCTGGTGAGACATGGAAACACCTGAATTATACGCCAATGTGACCTAAGATTTTATAATAAAACAATTAATATTCTGTTTACATTTATTTATTAACATAATGTATAATTTATACAAACATAATATAAGATTCTAATCCGAGTGTAAATCATGTTAGCAATTGCACTTTAATTATTAATTATTATTGTATAATTGTATATCGATCAAGTTCTAATTTATTTAATCAATAGGATGAAATAAACGAGATACTTGTGTATTTGTTGGGTTCCTATTAGGAATAACTTCGCGCCTATAATACTTTTGAAAGGTATTAGCGGACCTCCAATTCCCGCGCGCTAAAATTTCATCTAGAGGATAACTTAACAAATTTTTTGAGGCCACCGCTGACCGCACACTACCAGGGGAAAACTGAATATTTGCTTCTTTAAATAAATGTTTTATCCAACCTGCTATAACAGTTCGAGATGCTGGTTTAGCAGGACCCCTAACAGTCATAAACAAATTAAATTTCTTAGCTGTATCCCGTCTAGGTTGCAACAGTGATATAGTGTGCTCAATCCAGAAAACTGGGTTAAGATTAACGTTGTCATTATTTGTCATTAATTTCCAACCGGATTGCCTATAGTCCATATTATCCGTTTTGGATCCAAATTCTGGCCGAAATATAACATAATTATCTGATTTTATAAAATGATCAGAATCAACTCTAAGCAACGTTAAGTCATGAATCCGCCGCCCTGAACATAATAGCAAGAGAATAGCTGTGTGTCGTGAAGTCTGGTAAGCGTTGTTTTTGTCTATCGAACAATTGGACAAGTATTGAGCTAAAATATCAACATCCCAAATATTTGATTTTACTACTTTTGGATTCTTTAGAGATATTGATTTAAGAATATGCTTGACCAGGACGTGGGAACTTAACTGACTGGACATATCCGCGTTACACAAGGTGGATACCACCGATTTATGCAGCAGTATGGTATTATATGACAAGCCATGAATTAGATGAAGATCAGCTAAAAACTGTGCAAGTTGAGAGCCTGTGGGTTTTTTAGGGTTTACCTTATTCGATCTTGCCCATCCTAACCAGCGCTCCCATGCTACTTTATATGTTTTGAGAGTAGATTGTCTCCAAGAATGTTTTAGTAGGGATACCTGACTATCATTCCAGTCCGTTATTTCGTCGGTCCACCCCCACATTTCCAGACTTCGAGTGTCAGGTCCTCTATATTCGGAGGAGGAAGGCCTGTTGATGTGTCCACTAGGTTCATTGACAGGTTCTTCAGAACAACCGGAGCTGCAAGGGCTCTTGCTTTGAGGTCTGCCCTCCAAAATACCTTCTGCCACCGAGGCACAACTATTAGGAACACACCTGTCGATTGGTTCAGATGTGCCAGAACTTTGGGCACTAGGAATGGCGGAGGGAATATCCACGCTAGAGGATAATTCCACAACATGCTGAACGCGTCGTAGCACAGTGCTTTGGGGTCTGTCTGGTCTAGTGATACATAATTGCATACTACGTGAGCTCTCTCCGACGCAAACAGGTCTATCACAGGGGTCCCCATTTTTGTGAATATCCTTTCTAGACATTTTGGCAACAGGTGCCATTCTGGTGGACGTCGGTGTCTCGATAGGTGATCGGCATGGTTGTTGTATCGCCCGGGAATGTAGTGGATAGTAAAAAATATTTGGTGTTGGTCCAGTAATGTCAATAACTCTTGAGTTAAGTTCATCAGTGGTAACGATTTCGTCCCCCCCTCTTTTCGAAGGTGAGCTACTACCGTTCTGTTGTCGCATTGTATTAAGAGAGAACTGTGACTCAACTTGTGCGCATATAGCCGAATGACGTGTAATATAGCCAACATCTCTTTCATGTTGCAATGGAGATTTTGTTCCTCGGGTAACCAAGAGCCTGTCAGAGGTACATTGTCCAGTTGTGCACCCCACGCGAGATCCGACGCGTCCGTCGTGAGGAAATGCGACGGGGGAGGGAAATGTAGTAATGACGAGTTGTGGCAATTTTGAATCCACCACTTTAACTCGGTTTGGACTTCTAGGGGTAATGCAAATCTGGCCTTTGGTTGTTTTATTAAGGCATTCATGAATCTCAGGAGATGACGATGATGAAGTCGGCCTCGTGGCACTGCAAAGCTGGCAAAGTTTAAAAGTCCTACGAGACTTTGTATTTCGCTCAGTACTACATGTCCCTGATTTAGAATTTGACGAACCTTTTCTATGATTGTGATGATCTTTTCTATTGGCAACGACTTGAGGTTGTCCCAAGTTCTCCACAATACGCCTAGGTAAGTTATGCTCTTTTGAGGAGTTGTTATTGACTTCTCGAAGTTGACACACCAACCGAGAGTCTTTAGAAGTGCTAGGGTTATTTTTACATGTTTCTGGAGCATAACAGGACTTTGATGAGCGATAAGGAAGTCGTCTAGATAGACTAATATTCGTACTCCCTTTTGACGCAACGTCTGGGCTATCCAGTTGGTGAGTATGGAGAAGGTCTTTGGAGCCGTACTCAAGCCGAACGGTAGGCAGGTCATTTCTAGTAGTTGACCGTTGTAAATTAGCCTCAGAAAGCGCCGATGCGTTTCCGTGACCTTCAGGTGAAAATATGCTTGGCTCAGGTCTATTTTGCAAAGCCAGTCGCTTGGCTGGAGGAACTCTGGAATCCGGTACATGTTTATGAGTCGAAATGGCTCTGCTTTTACATATTCGTTGAGTTTCTTTAAATTGAAAATCGGACGATGCGATCCGTCTGGTTTGGGTATTAGAAACAGGTGTGATACGAAACTGGGTGTCACAACATGTACTGGATTTAGAATGCCTTGAGCTTTCATTTTTTCGACAATTATTGTCATTTCTTCTGATACTTGAGTGTGAAACAAGTTGTTTGCATTTGGCATGGACAGAGGAGGCTTCGAAATGAACGGTATGCGATAACCTTGTATTAATTTTATTATTATTTCGGAAGCGCCCATTTTTTGTAAAAGTGGACTAATTGCCCGGCTTGGAATGACCTCGAGTCATTGATCATTACGTTTGAATTGACCTCTAGAGGCATGAGAAGATGCTCGTCCTCTTCCTCCTCTTTGTGAACCACGAGACCTCGAGCCTCGGTATTGAAATGAACCCCTTACATTTTCGTAAGCCATGGTGTTGTGGCAGTTGTGTTGATTCATATTGTTGTACGCAACCCTCGAGGTTGGTACTGTATTGTGTGATTGACAAGAGGTGCCAGAAACACAACAAGGAATTTGAGGACCACTCGATGGTCCCGTAAATTTCTTGACGCCTGTTCCCCTCGAGGGATGGCGTTGATTTTTATTAATTCCCCTTTGTGAGGAATCGGATTTAAGTGGCCAAAAGGCCTTACGTACCCCCCCGGCTTTTTCTAATGCGGACGCAAAGGCATCAGCCTCAAAAATGTGTGTATTCGAAGGAGGGATCTTATTGAGAGATACTTTAACCACAGGATCCTTAACATGTTTTAGAATCGCATCTCTTTTAATTTCTATAGTCTCAGATCTATGGCCGCATACTAATTGTATCAGGTCGCTTGAGATTTTATGAAAATCCCCTTTTAGAAATAAATCTTCGATTTTGGCATTTAGGTTATTTAAATTACCTGAATCGGATTTAGCCCAAGTTAGTAAGCTTCGAATATTCTCTTGTAAACATTATTTTTGTTTGAGGGCACAAAAAGTTATTGCGGCATAAGCCTTATCGGCTTTGGACAAATGAGTAAGGGAATCGTAAGATCGTATTTCACCATTAGTTTCGAGTTCCACGAAACCCGGGGTATGGTTGTAAAGTTTTTGTGTGTCCGCATACCTAACTTCAGACCAAGTTGAATTACCGAAACGTTGAACATCGGCTAACATTTTAACATAATTATCGGGGGCCTTGGGAACAGAAGGTTCCTTTAGTTTAGTTTCTAAATCAAAAATAAAGTGTGGTTCCGGACCATCAACAATCGTATTAAGTTCATTACTGCCCACTTCATCCTCATAGAGATCCCCACTGACCCGCGAATAAATTGACACTTGATCATCTAAATCACAATTATGTTGAGTAGGAGGCTTTGAAATCAAATTGCGCAACTCACTAATATCTTTTGTTATCTGACGCCATTTCGAATGACGGGTTTTATTTTTCTTATGGCGGTGTCGCCGAGATCGCTTACGTTTTCCCGATGAGGAAGAACTCGAGCTGGAGCTACTGGAGGTGCTGGTAGTATCGGTGCTACTGCTGCGAGCCCGCTTCCGACGCACACCACTTGGCCCAGGCCTCGGTTCCTCTTCAACCAGTGGAGACTTTGCATCACTCATTCTGAAATTTGCTTTATGTTACAAACCATCCAAGGAATTCAGGCCGAAAAATTGCTATAAGTTTGTATTTTGAAAAAGTCGAACGGAAAATCCGTTAAAATAATTTGTTAATAATTATTTCGTTCATTTAACGTAAAATTTAAACACTATTTTGTAATTAGATAAAAGAATAATTTACGTAAGAAAATTATTTCACTTTGAGGGTAGTAAATTATTTTATAAAAAAAAAAGGTTAATTTCTTAAGAAATAACACACTAAATATTCAATTCTAAATACATATTTTATAATTCACTATGAGGGTGAATATTCGTACGTAATAATTTGAAATTTAATATACCAATAAACATTAAAAACGAATAATCCTTGCAAAAATGTTACTTTGTAGGTACTTACATTTTTTCCTGTTAGATGTTCCAACACTTCGCACACCTAGATCTAAACTGAGACAACTCAAAAATTGTCAATTTTGACTTATACTTGTATTCAAATACTCGGTTATCATACGCATCTTTCCAACATAACAGGTTTAATAAAGCCTTAATCCATTTGCCGCTAGATGGCGATAACTTACTTTTGTTGAATCAACGCTTGTCAACCCCTTCCACCTAAACAAGCGTTTTGTCAGTTGACCTTCGCTAGTATCAGAGAGTGCACGTATTAAAATAAACGAAAACGCGGATATTTAGATTTGTTACAGTTAATCAGAAAATATATAATGAGTTAATTTGAGTAGTAACAGTATTGATGAATTGTTCTGCAATAGTTAACCAAAACATTTTGACTTGTTCCAGTTTTGTTTGATAAAGCAACTTATATTTTGTTACTATTTTGAGTTGAGTTGGTTTTGATGAATCAACTTGTGAATTTCTAGTTGGCGTAGTTTTGTTGGAACTAATTTCATTTCAATGTTTTTCTATACACAACGTGTAGTTTTGCATATTTCACCTAAAATCAGGTACAGTATGATAATCCCTGTTTCTCAATAGTGTTAGTTTTATTCAAACTATCTCCTGTTTTGTTTGAGAAGAGTGTTTTGAGTTAACTTATTATTGTTGGATAAGCAAAACTTACAGTGGATATTATTTTTATTTTCCGAAAAAAATTATGATGGGTCGTTTTCTTGTAAATATTTTAAGAGAACAGTGTAAAGATAATTAAAAGGCAATGTACAGACGACGGCACTTCAAGTTAAACACTGTAGTAACTTATGTAGTTGTAATACAAGTGTATAGTCTGATATTCTGTTGTCTGCACAAGAGATAAAACCTTCTTTATAATGTAGAAATATAAAATAATGTAGTAAAAAGGTCTATAATAAGTAAATAAATTAATAAATAAACATATCGATCGGTTGATGCTAAGAAAAAGTGGCTGAAGAAACTCAAACACCTATCATGTTCACCATGTCATGAAATCTTCATTTTTATCTCTTATGATGATCCAGATCGTATTCAAAATGAACTGTTTTCTCAAACAATTCCTAAATGGATCATTTAGGATATCGAAACATTCAATGAAAACCACTTTAATAGTGCAGGAAGAGGACTCAATCACATCTTGAAATTTTGAAATACAGAGGACCAAAGAACGTGTAGAGATGACATTTGAAAAGTTTTATGACACTAAAATCTTGCAAAAAATGTGGGCAACTAATTTGGTTTTAGACGAAAATTGGAATCAAGTTAAATGGCATGATATACAAATTTTAAGAGTGGAAAAGGAGAACTCAAATCTTAAAATGTCCAAAAAAAACTGATTCAAGTCTAAATGTACTTTATTATTTATACAAAGTCATTCTCCTAAAATGTAACAACTAAAAAAACTGCGATTAAAGGTAAAAAGGATAGATTTTTTGACCCAGTTTATATACAGGATTCTTTCACAGCCTATCAATAATCCAAAATAAAACTGAGTTTCATAACTTCCCTAACAAAAAATGTAGTAATACGTTTTTTTCGCCTCCTGAAAAATGCCCTTTTTTGAGTTGTCTCAGTTTAGATCTAGGTGTGCGACTTATAATTTTAACACTTTATTTTTCCGTAGGTAATGCACTAGGTAACTCACAATTTTTTAAGAAACGTTTGTACGCTTTTTAGCGAACAACTTTCTGCTACGGGAACAAGAACGCCAATGAGTAAAAATGGCGCGGTTAAAACTAACGAAACTTTAGATAGGTGGCGCCACTGCCTAGTGAGACCGGAAACACGCCCTCTATAGTGTAAAAAGAGTACTAAAATTGGTAAAGACTACGGGAAACGGATATGCCTATCTCAATTTATAAGCCTCGAATTACGGTCAAGTACTTTTAATGAAGAGTTACCGAGCGCTACCGATTCACGACGACACATTCGATAGACGTATTGCTTGACTGTTATTGGTCAGTCAGTCTCGCCGCGCGGGGCAGTACCTTTGTTGCGAGGGGCCGCTCGCGTCTCGCGTTGCTCGCACGGCCAGTTCGGTTTCTTCGGCCGTCGAATGCGCTTGCGACTTTTGATTGTTTTCTCGTGCGGATAGTTAGTGTGTGAACGTGTGATAGTGAGTGTGGTAATAGTGAATGTGTGTTAGAAAGATGCCTAACCATACGTACAGTGCTCGTGAGTACGTAAACATGGTTTACTGTTATGGGAGGGCACGTGGAAACGCATCTGAAGCCCTGCAGGCTGTAGGTATCGGGCTGAACATCCTACAGCGCACCACCGTACTGATGCACGTATTATTGTTCTGGCTGTACAACGTCTGTTGGACAATCAGCCGATTGTGCCTTCGTCCGCCTCGTCTAGGCGTGTATTGTGTCGGATTTGAGGAACTTAAATACCGGTCTGTACGTGAAGGAATAATACTGGAGCGCGCATCAAAACACGATTTACCTGGCACGCGTTTGCTTGCACGTGGAAGGCCGTCAGTTCGAGCCACAACTTGTCCGGTTGGAGCGGCCGATTCCAGACGACGTCGAAGGGGATTAGTCGGTAAGTACTTAGTTCTAAACCTAAACAAATGCTAAAGGAATGTGTTTTTTAAATGTAGGAAGTGAATAATCTGGTAATTTTGTGTACAAAATACTTCTGCGGTCGCGGTAGGTAGTGGCGGGAAAGCGCGTACGCTCCAATACACTCACACACACATAGGCACGGTCATTGCGTTGCGTGGCGCGCTGTACATTGCGGGCTGCGGAATATTGTATTTTTTTTAATCATAAAAATAAAAAATATTTCCCACCAATAATATTTTGTAATATTACTTGGTTGGGTGTACAGAATGCGTAGTTTCAGTCTTCGTGATAGGTTTTTTTACACCCTGTACATAAATATTAATTCGTCCTAATAAATAAGTAATTAGTAATTATTTTTCTACTTTTTAGTGTATGTTTTTTTGTCAAATTTTGTTTTGTACGACTGAAAAATTAAGGTCCCTCGAAAGTAGGTAAAAGTGGAGCAGGCATAATTTACTTTTATCTTTATGAGATAAAAATAATATTTTTTTAACGTTGTCATGTCATCATCATGTTTAAAAAAAAAAAAACTTCTATTATGGATCGATCGAAAAGCGAAATTTTGGACAGCGTTTTTTTTTCACAACTTCTATTTTTTAAATTCATATCGATAGGTTACGTCACACTATGGATCGAAATTGCGATTTATGGACATAGCGATATTTTTCATAATTTCTATTTGAAAAAAAATCCTATCGATACGTTACGTTATTCTGATGAATATATGTCGTTAGATTTTCTTTAAAACCAATAGTTTGGTTGGAAAAAAATATTTTCCATTTTCGTTGTATGGAATGAAATGGCTTGTTGACACTATAATCCTACACTATCAGCGCGCGCCTAAAGTTGCCCGTTCACAAGTTATGTGGTTCTGAAAAATGAAAAAAAAGTTAGTAAAAGTGACTTTTTTTGTAATATCTTTAAAGATTCAACGAAAATATAAAGATTCCATACGTTAACAATTTAAATTAACCTTAAATTACTGACAAACATTTAACTCATATTTTGGAACCTTGTAACTTCTGAACGGGCAACTTTGGGCGCGCGCTGATAGTTTAGGATTATAGTCAACAAGCCATAGGCTTAGTCGAAATCGACCACTTTAAGTTTCATTCCATACAACGAAAATGGAAAATATTTTTTTCCAGCCAAACTATTGATTTTAGAGAAAAACTTTTAACGACATTTATTCATCAGAATAACGTAAGTTACGTTCGATAAGTATTTTTTTCAAATAGAAATTGTGAAAGAAACAAATCAATATGTCCATAAATCGCTATTTCGATCCATAGTACGTCTTACTGATTAATTAATGTCATTATCCCCTCAAGGATCAATAAGACCGGCGGCGGCTGCGCTGTTCATTACTTATAGTCATATAGATCAACTAATTTAAACTGAACCGTGTCGCCAAACACATTGACAGGGGGGCGCCACCATCATTTCAACTATATAGTTTCCAACGTGGCAAAAATCGGAACCAGCGATTCGGTATTGACGGTGGTGGCGCCCCCCTGTCACTGTCACGGGTGGGACAGTTCGTTTTAATTTATGTATATTATGTTACTTACCAGTTATTAATAATAATTACCGACAGTCGAGGTAAAAGTAAGAAAGTAATCACATTATTTTATCACTTACAAATATCTTAAAAGAGAACACCGGCTCGTGTACAGCGTGTACAGCAACACATTTTGAACGTTTTGATATCTTAATATATTAATATAAATTAGTATAATGAGATTGGAATGTTTAAAATTTAAACGAACTGTTTAAAATTTAATAAATAGGTTTAGATGCGGCGGGGGTGGATCTTGGGCCAACCCTAAGCAGTTTATTTAATTTTATACATACGTGAATGATTTCTTTAATCACATTTACCAAATTATTCATAATAACCGATTGTTATTAATAATTCTTTTTCTATTCTTTTTCTATCATAATTAATCATCATAATCAAATCAGATTAAATAAAATCTGAGTTGCGTTCTATATCCTTTAGAGCGCCATGGTCTTTTTTAAAATACAAAACGTTTAACATTTCCGTGCAATATTTCTTTGATAAAAATACTTATAGAAATGCTTTAGTTATTTTATGCGTATTTTTGCGATTGCCTAAAACCCTAAATCTTTATTTTCAAAACAGAAATATATTTTTTTACTGTTCCAGGCGAAATAGGTTGGTGACCAATAGGTTAAACACCACCAAACAAAAGTTGTCTATGGTCATATGTTTTGTAGGCAAAAAAAGTTTGCCTCTTCCTCCTTGAGAGTTTGAGACATTTCGCGCTCATTCACTTCCGCCTCCCTCTCGGTCGCAACTGTTTTGCATCTTGTTTCATCGCGGTAAGTTATGTGTAAATATTATTAAAATTATTATCCATAGGTTTGTCAAATAATAAAATACTATTGTACAAATCAATTTTGATGATATATCAACTTAATTGTTTCTTTTCATCGTTCCGTTAGTGTAAGCATCATTTTTGTTGAAGGGGACGCCATTGTAAAACAAATGAAATAATGTTAAACAAACAACTTTTTATGGTTTAAAACTTTTTAAAGTGTAATGATCGAAGTTTTAAGTGTATTTTAGGTTCTTCAGTGCCATAATTTGTGGTTCTTTAGTTCATTAAATGTGTATAATTGCAGTTTCACGATGCCCCGCTTCAACTACGATTCCACCACGGCCGTCTGCATCGCCACGGGTAAGTCTTATAAAGTCTTATTTGTTCTTCTTTCCATTATTTTCTGTGTTTAGGTCCTTTGGTTCGTTAAAAATATACTATGTTTGGCTTTGATGAATAGTTATGGACCGCCATTTTTCTTCTTTTATAATTGACATGGCAATGGTGTTGTAGATAGTTCATAACTGCATAAGATCTAGCTTTTTCCAGTCAATAACTTCACACATTTTCTAAATATGGTTGACAAGGGCGTAGCCCCTTATTCTATTTGCCAAGTTATTTAAATTACCTACACCTACCTACAATCATGGACCTATAAAAAAAGTTCCATGCCTAACAGTAAATAGTTAATAACACGTAAGACATCTTTATATTTTGAAACATGTCAATTCCACACAAGGTACTTGTATTAATAATGTCCTAATAGGCAAGTTATCATTTCATTGTTGATGAACATAAATTCACATTATCTATCAATAAAAGTTATTTAGATCTTCTTACTCTGAGATGGTTTTCATATGAATAGTTATGTAAAATAATTTTACATGTAGGATTATTTACTGTTGAAATTGGTGTTACATTAGGTATTTAAAATACACAAGTAAGCATAACTTTAGTTCTTATTATAAACAAAGCATTTATTGAATCACATCTAATTTAATTAATGTTTCAGTGTAGTTAAAATAATTGATTTGCTCTGAAATCAAATCAATAATAAGAACTTGATTGAATCCTTCTCAAATATTGGTAGGTAATATCAATGCAGTTTAAATATTATTTGAAAACCTTCAGATTTGCAATAGGATTATTTGCATTTGATACTACTTAAATATATCCTGCGCTTGTTATATTTGTATTTATTTATCAATATTTTCAATTTAGTGCGTTGAATTCTGATTTGACATTCATCTTACTAGGTATAGGTACTTTTTTTTGAACTTGTATATGTCTGGATCTGACCATAATATCTAGCCTTTTATAAATCAAGATTAATAATTATACTAATTATAATTTACCTACTTGAATAGTGGTATTAATAACATTTAATTTTTATCTCTTGTCATAAATTAATTAAATTCTAATAGATGTGCACCAATTGATTGAAGTTATCAATATTCATCATGTTTGAAATTGGTCCTATATCTACTTAGATTATTAATCTAAGGTCCTATAATATTTTTCATTTTTACAGAAACATAAATTCTAAATTTCTTTTGATTCATATTATTACTAATTTAATTTAGGTATGTTTGATAAGCAGAAATTAGGTAGGTAGGTACCTACTTATTGTCTCAATGGGGTTAGGTAAGCCTGTTATTTGAATTTGCATTAGTTTTATTTTAGGAAATATTGTATCAATGCAATGCATTGTTTAGGTAGGATTAGCCTAATAAAATTACTTGTTGTAATATGAACTTACTGCAAAATGGTACAGTTACAGTAAAATAGGTTAGTACTAATTTGTATAATCATTGATTTCCATCATTAGGTACATACCTTAACTGGTAGGCATTTGTTTTTAATACAATTTACTGTTTTCTTTAGTGATTTGGATACATTACCTACCTACTTAAGTAGGTAATGTTGTTGTTCAGTTATAATAAAATTTCAAACTTTTGTTTACATTAAACTTCTTATTACTATTAGCACTAGCTGCTATTAATTGTATGAGTTTGGATTTTCGGTTTAGGTAGGTCTCTATAGGTAGGTAGGTATATCTACTTTTAAATTTAATTTAATTTCTTTTATTTATTAGTAAAAAACAAACTTAATTTCAATTACCAAAACAATAAAAGTAATTAATCAGGTAGGCATTGTAAAATTTATCACTTGTTCATTGCATAACCATTTATAACTGAATATGAATTTATTGACGATTTATTTTCAGAAAATTTGTTGGCACTATAGTTTGTCATTTTGCTTTCTGTGTGTACCTCAAAATTAGCATGATTGATATTGCTTTAAGGTGATGTTCTAAGGCCTTGTCAAAATGCTTTAGATATTTTAGCGGAGAGTGTTAGAAGATAATGAAAGTATTTTTATAATATTACATAACTGAGTTGAAAATTAGCATTAATTATGTGACCAATCTTTTAATTATCTTCCCTGTGTCATATAAATCTATAACACTTTTTATCATTCAATTTAGATACTGAAGTTGCATTCTTTACACGTTTATATTTTATGACAATAATTTTAAGAGAAGATTGACTTGAATCTTTTTAGAGTTTTCGTTATTTTTGTCTTGATAAGGTATCAGCATATTATCTGAAAATAAAGAAACCACCTGCATTTTGTATTTCGAAGCAAATTACTTTCTTTTAAATTATGTATTCGTAATGCATAATAAGCGCGACTTCATTGTCAATCAGACTATTATTAATTATTAATTTCTGGTAAAGGATTGTCCCATCAAGGCGATGCACGGTATAAAGGTAATAATGCACAGTGTGTAGCCATGTCAGCATGTGCATCCGCTTTGTCAGTTATTAAAAATCGGGCCGTGTTTGATGTTGCGGATATCAATACTATTCTTCAGTACGGTGATTTACTTTACTTGCAGTGTAAACCTCGGGACCACGTTTTCTTATTACCAGACGAATTGCCAAATGATTATCGAGTAGGGAACTTCGCGGTTAAAATTAATGCAATGGAACCCAACTGGATTGAAAACGGGCTTTTTCCAGCTTCACTGCGCGATGTTGATGTTGCAACATTGCAGTTAGTTCATATTTTGCGCGACCGTGTATTCACTCGCGAACGTAACGAGACTCGGGATAGTTACTTGTTCACCGGGAACAATTATACGGTTTCTTTTTGGAAATTTGGCAACAAATTTTATTTATTTAATAGCCACGCGGTTGGCATCAATAATAAATTTAATCATCGGGACGAAACTCAAAATAAGGCGCGTTTGTTTTGTTGCCAAAATTTAGAAGATCTCGCAAAATTACTGTTCATAGGACATGCGTATACCTCGGCGCAATATTCTATACATAAATTAACTGTAGTAAATTTTGCGCTAAACTTAGATCCCGTCGTCCCACTCGAGCCACGCGACGCGAAATTAACAACGTTGAAACCTGTCGTAGTCCTTGAAAAAGTTGAGTTAGAATCAATAGACATTGCACCGGTGCAATCAACCAAACGAGGTCGACCCAAAAAAAAGAGATCATCTAAATGTAAAGTAGATTCTTCCGCACCGAAAAAATCTAAATTAATTTATGAAAAATTAAAACCAGTTGTGGTTCTTGAAAGAGTAAATTTAACTGCGTTAAAAATTGCCCATGATGCGAAACCTTTGTCCGTCAGTACTACACATTCTGATGTCAAATTGAAATTAAAGCCAGTCGTTGTAATTGATAGAGTTGATTTAAATAGCGGTCGGGTTAGTAACGTAACGTCAACCAAAATTCTTAGACACCGAGAGGCTGTAAAACGTTATGCTACCCAGAACCCAACTATCCATAGGGACTCGGTAAAACGGTACTCACAAAAAAAACCCTCGGTTAATAGGACGCGGTTCAACGGTACGTTCAAAAAAATCCCTCCGTTCACAGGGACGCGGTTAAACGGTACACGCAAAATAATCCCTCGGTTAATAGGGAAGCGGTAAAACGGTATTCGCAACAAAATCCGGAAGTTAATAAAGAAGCGTCACAACAATATAATGTAGTAAACAGAAATTTAGAACCCGCGTTGCGTAATTCCAATATTTTGATCGGGCAAAAACAAAACGATGACCTAGATTCACTTCAGACTCATTCTCTTAAAAAATTGTCTTTAAATGACAGTCACAGATGTCCTCAATGTCAGGCGCGAATTTTTGTTGAGGAAAAGGGTAGAGTCAAATGGTGTTGTGGTTCTGGAGCATATAATGTTCAAAATTTACCGCCGTTAACCGAAGAGTTCTATTCCCACCCAGCTTTCCTTCTAAGACCGCGAGCTTTCAATAATTTGTTTTCGTTTAGCGCATTAGGCGTTTCTCATGGTTTTCATCAACCAAATTCCGGTGTGTCTTTCTTAAAAATTCAGGGCCGAACTTACCATCGCGTTTTTGATTTAGCTTACACCGACACATATAATCCTATCGGTATGTACATTTACGACGAAAGGGAAAGGACAGCTGTAAGCCAAAATTTAGACATGGAGGTAGTTCGCTGCATTACCAATTTTATGCATAATGTTAGTCCGTACATAGATTGTTTTAAACGTTTAAGTCAGGAGCCTTCCGAGGAGGCACATTTGATATTTGAACCCACGTCGCGACGCTCCCATGGTAATATTTTAGGAGACATGCCAATCGGTTCGGAAATAGCCGCAATTCTGAGCACAGAACGCGAACGCTATATTCCTAAAGCTATAGTCATATGGCGCATAGGTGCTCGAAAACCGCACACTGTAGACATTTTACATCCGCTGTATGAAACTTTCCAATATCCTTTGCTGTATCCACACGGTAATCCCGGTTGGTTACCGAATAGACTCGATAACAACGGCGTAAAACTAACACAAAATAAATACGTCCGTTGTTTGTTGCTATCTGAGCCGCGGTTTTCAGAGTTGAGCAGACTTTCTGAGGAATGGATAGTAGATATGTTCTGTAGAATTTCAGAGGAACGACTTAGGTACATTTTTAATATGCAGAATCATTCCTCAGATGCTGCTCTTAGATCTGCTCCCCTTCAGAAAGTAGAAAACTCGGTAGAAATTAGTAACCAGATAGCAGCAGATGAAACCATACGGGGAGAGGGCGGTGTTGTGCCGGGACGTGTCTATCTGCCCAATACATTTACTGGAGGTCCACGGTATATGAAAACTAAATATATGGATGCCATTGCACTGGTCAATAGACTGGGCACTCCATCATACTTTTTAACGATGACATGCAATCCAAAGTGGCCCGAGATCCAACAATCTACTCCACAAGGACAAAGGCCTAATCCTTTAATTTGTGCGAGAGTTTTTAACTTGAAACTCGCACAACTTTTAAAAGACCTTAGAACTGGTGCTTGGTTCGGTAGATGTATGTATATTATGCATGTCATAGAGTTTCAAAAACGAGGACTGCCCCATGCCCACATTTGTTTTAGAATCGAAGGGGGTGGTCCCATACAAAATTTTGAAATCGATCAATTTGTAAGGGCAGATATCCCTCCTCCTTCTGAGGCAGGTGGTAGATTACGCAAGGCCGTGCTTGATCACATGATACACGGCCCATGTGGACCTCCACATAGAACAGATTTGCCATGTTGGGATACTGAAAAAATGAAATGCACAAAGTATTTCCCTAAATCTGAAACGGCTGTAACTTACTGCGATGACAAAGGTTTTGTTCATTTACGCCGTGATAGTAAAAACCAAGCCACCATTAAATTTAGAAATAGAGACATAACGGTTAGTGATTTGTGGGTCGTTCCGTACAATGCCGCTCTTCTCCTCAAGTATGACTGTCACATAAATTTATTAGCATATTCCGCACGCGCGATCGTCAAATATCTATTCAAATACATGACCAAAGGTCCTGACGAATCGCGCGTTACTGTCGTTCCCGATTCAGATAAAAACAATGAAATCGAGCAGTATGTCACCAAACGTTACCTTGGTTCTTGCGAAGCGACGTGGCGCATTTTAGAGTTTGACGTAACAGCTCGCGAACCGAACGTAAAGCAGCTCGCCGTACACCTTGAGGGCCAACAATCCATCTTTTTCAAGCCGGGAACCGAAGCAGATGCCGCGCGCCGCGCTCATTCGGACTTAATAACTTATTTTAAAAGGCCTCTCGGTGAACAGTTTGATAACATAACGTATTTAGATTTTTACGAGCGGTTTATTGTACATTCACGACGTCCCACCACAAAAAATGTAGAAATCTTTGAATTGAGCAATAATAAATTTTTGACAAGACGGCAAAGGGGCGAATTAGTATCGCGTTTATTCTGGGTCGCGCCAAACAGAGGTGAATTATTTTACTTGCGTCTTCTTTTAGCGTCTCAGCCGTGTCGTAGTTACGACGATTTATATAAACTTGGTGGTCCATTGTGCAAAACTTTCCAGGAAGCTGCGAAAGCTCTCGGGATCGCGGACGATGAAGCGGAGTATGAGATTGCTATGCAGGAAGCATCTACATTTTTGACTGGACCACGGCTGTGTAGCTTTTTCGTACTCTTAGCTGTGAACGGGATTAGGGTCGTTTCTTTGTGGGATAAGTACAAACATTTAATTGGTCAGGATTTTTTGCAGCGTTTATCCGATGACGCAGAAAAAGCGTACAAACTTTGTCTCGTCCAAATCGACCGGTTATTGCGTAAACATGGGACATCCCTTGTCGAGCAAGGGTTACCGGGCGTTATAGACGATTCGACCGAAGTAGGCCGCGAGCGCGTCGAATATAATCGCGACGAGTTAAACACGTTCGTGAGTAGCTGGCTACCAAAATTATCCCCCGACCAAAACCTCGTGTTTAGTTATATTCACACTCTCCTGAGTGACAGCGAGTTCCGAAACTCTAACAATACTGCCATTTTCATTGACGGGCCTGCCGGAACAGGTAAAACTTTGCTTTTAAATGTAATTACTGCACACGCACGCGGAAATTCAGGAATTGTCTTGTGTACGGCGAGTTCAGGTATCGCGGCGCAAAATTACGTAGGCGGCATTACGGCACATAGCATGTTTAAATTCCCCCTCAACCCCGTAGATGATCTTGGTTACTGGAGCATTACCAATGGTTCGCAGCGCGCTGAGCTTGTTCGACAAGCTGACGTTATTATTTACGACGAAGCCCCTATGGCTCACAAATATTTAATTCACCTGCTTGATAGGTCTCTCCGCGATTTGATGAAGTGTAACAGGCTTTTTGGTGGGAAAATCGTAATTTTCGCAGGAGATTTCCGTCAGATACCTCCTGTCGTAGTAAAAGCTAAAAGTAACTCTGACGTAATCAATTGTTCAGTCAAGTCCTCACCGATTTGGGAACAAATTAAAATTTTCAACTTGAGCACTTCCCAACGTAACAGAGACGACCCAGAGTATTCTGACTTTTTATTAAAACTGGGATCGAATCAATTGCCGGTTCAAACAGTAAAGGTAAATCGTTCAATTTTAAATTTAGTAGATTTAACTTCCCACCTTTCTTATGTTACAGATTTGAACGATTTAATAGATTTTGTTTTTTCACATGTTGTCATTGTTGAACCGGACACGTGCGCTGGTCGAGCAATACTCACCACACACAATCAAAACGTTAGGGAAATTAATTCCATAGTATTAGATAGAGTAGAGTCGGAACCGTTACACTTTTATTCAATCGATAAAGTCCTTTCCGATAACGCGGACGATATATTTTTAGGCGCGGACGCGTTAAATAAACTGCAGCCAAAGGGTGTTCCAGAACATGATCTAACACTAAAAGTAGGATGCGTGTGCATGATAATCCGCAATCTTAGTTTTTCAGACCGACTGGTCAATGGCACAAAAGTTATCGTCGTGAAAACTACGCCGCGCATAATAACCGTTCGCAAGCCAGGCGAAACAAACGAATTTTTGATTCCGCGTATCTTGTTTAAAGCTCCAATCGAACCGGACAGCCCCATCGAAATGACGCGACGGCAATTCCCCTTAGCTCTGTGTTATGCCATGACTGTTCATAAGAGTCAGGGGCAGACTATAAATCGGGTAGGCGTAGACTTGCGGTCGGACGTGTTCAGTCATGGCCAATTGTACGTAGCGTTAGGTCGGGTCCAAGAAAAATCGGATATCAAAATTTTAGTTTCGCGCGATAAATTAGTCGACGATAAACTTTTGCTTAATAATGTAGTGTACCCGCAGCTTCTTTAGATTACTTTTTTTATATATTTTTTTTATTTTTACGCAGTTTCTCGGAAAGTGTAAATATAATTCACCTCATCAATCAATTGACAATTCTTTTGTGTAAATATATTTTAAAATCAATTAAAATCAAGCTGACACGCCTATACACGTGCATTATTTATTTATTTTTGCTTTTTTATACTCATTTCGCATGAATTCAAAATTTGGTGGTTTTTGTTTGGGCATGTTGGTTTTGTGTATATGAGTTATGCGTGTGTGGTGGTGTGAGTGGAGATAGTGAAGTATCGGGGGAATGGGCTATGTTAAAATATCATCTCTACACTGTAGGGGTGGATCGGTATAGCGTCGTCACTTGGAGTATAAATCCATTTACATTGGTGTTTGATTTTAGAATAGGAGCTTTCTCGGTCAACCAAATTGAAGAAGAGATGTTATGATATCGCTGAAGGGCGAACTGAAGGATAGACGTGGACGACTGTTGGGGGGACACGCCAGCCTGTGGGCTGATGTTGCTGATGCTGTGGGAAACACCGGCGGACGTCTTGGGGAAGGTAACGACATCGAAGCGAAGAGTGTGGAGTTCGACAGCCGCATAGCTGCGGGCGTGAAGTTGAGGGGGAAGAGACCGGAGAGAAGATGCAGGGGTGACGAATCAAGGTAAGGTTAATAACCGCTTGATAATGTCCCACTTGTGCCAATTGAATGCCTCAGCGTCGACGGAATGTCAGGAAGTCTAGGTACAAGTACGAGTATGCCAATATACCAAACATATGCATGGTTCCGGAGGCAACGAGCAATGGGTGTGTTGATTTTTTGTTAGTTATATGCCGTTTTAAGCGTAACTGAACGGAATTGTTCTTACCAGCATATAATGGATATCGTATAATTGTCATTTTGTAAAAGTAAGCTTCAACCAAACCAACGCGTGCAAATCACCATCGCCGACGCGATCATAGGCGAATGACAGGTCGCACGACCAGTCATTGGCCTATGATCGCGCCGGCGATGGCAATCTGCACGCGTTGGTTTGGTTGAAGCTGAAATAATGTACAGGGGTAGCCTTTTTTTTCGCATTACTTGAATAAGCAATGCACGCTGCGTCGTAGGTTACACTGAAGAACATAGGTACTTTTATAGATATATAAAGTGCTTTAAACGGTTATGTGGAGAGTAGGTTTTCGAGGGAGCACATATAATATTTGAACCCATGCAATGACCGTGACGTAATGAATATGTCCGTTTGTTTCTTGCTATCTAAACCGCGGTTTTCCGATTTTTTTTATATTGTATGTAAAAAAATACAGTTGGCTTTAGGGATGGTCAATGGGGCCACTCCCGCCGCAACTTGACCTATTTTTAATACTATGTTGCATAAATTAGTAATAAAACATAATGACAATAAAGTGATCCCCTCCATTGTCAAGATTATCTTCAGTCTGAATTGTTATTTTTATTAAATTAAAAAGAAAGATCTTGAATTTGTCATTCTCACTAAAATGTCTCTAAAATATGATCGAGTGAAGCGATGGCTGGCTCATCCGTCATGTCTGTAAACAGGCGCTGCCTTCGGGGACTGGTCAAACCAAGTTGTCCAGATTTTTACGCTTTTAATTTTGAATGGGGTGATGTTATAGCATTACTTTGCCACAGTTCCCATAGATAGTCAAAAATATTTTTGGTTACTTTAGTGTCAAAACAGTCACATTATTGGTAATAAAACATTACACGATTGGAAGGGATCCTCTTCAATCTTATTGTGTTTAAGTTTTTTCAGTCTGAATTATTACTATCATTAGAATATGAAAAAAGATATCTTGGATTTGTCATTCTCACTAAAATGTCTCTGGGGTGGTGGCGTGGTGAGGCGGGTCGTTACATTCTCTAAAATATGATCGAGTGAAGCGATGGCTGGCTCATCCGTCATGTCTGTGAACAGGCGCTGCCTTCGGGGACTGGTCAAACCAAGTTGTCCAGATTCCTATGCTTTTAATTTTTAATAGGGTGATGTTATAATATTACTTTGCCACAGTTCCCATAGATAGTCAAAAATATTTTTGGTTACTTTAGTGTCAAAACAGTTACATTATTGGTAATAAAACATTACACGATTGGAAGGGATCCTCTTCAATCTTATTGTGTTTAAGTTTTTTCAGTCTGAATTATTACTATCATTAGAATATGAAAAAAGATATCTTGGATTTGTCATTCTCACTAAAATGTCTCTGGGGTGGTGGCGTGGTGAGGCGGGTCGTTACATTCTCTAAAATATGATCGAGTGAAGCGATGGCTGGCTCATCCGTCATGTCTGTGAACAGGCGCTGCCTTCGGGGACTGGTCAAACCAAGTTGTCCAGATTTTTACGCTTTTAATTTTGGATGGGGTGATGTTATAGCATTACTTTGCCACAGTCCCCATAGATAGTCAAAAATATTTTTGGTTACTTTAGTGTCAAAACAGTCACATTATTGGTAATAACACATTACACGATTGAAAGGGATCCTTTTCAATCTTATTGTGTTTAAGTTTTTTCAGTCTAGAATATGAAAAAAGATATCTTGGATTTGTCATTCTCACTAAAATGTCTCTGGGGTGGTGGCGTGGTGAGGCGGGTCGTTACATTCTCTAAAATATGATCGAGTGAAGCGATGGCTGGCTCATCCGTCATGTCTGTGAACAGGCGCTGCCTTCGGGGACTGGTCAAACCAAGTTGTTCAGATTTTTACGCTTTTATTTTTGAATGGGGTGATGTTATAGCATTACTTTGCCACAGTTCCCATAGATAGTCAAAAATATTTTTGGTTACTTAAGTGTCAAAACAGTCACATTATTGGTAATAACACATTACACGATTGAAAGGGATCCTCTTCAATCTTATTGTGTTTAAGTTTTTTCAGTCTGAATTATTACTATCATTAGAATATGAAAAAAGATATCTTGGATTTGTCATTCTCACTAAAATGTCTCTGGGGTGGTGGCGTGGTGAGGCGGGTCGTTACATTCTCTAAAATATGATCGAGTGAAGCGATGGCTGGCTCATCCGTCATGTCTGTGAACAGGCGCTGCCTTCGGGGACTGGTCAAACCAAGTTGTCCAGATTTTAACGCTTTTAATTTTGAATGGGTTGATGTTATAGTATTACTTTGCCACAGTTTCCATAGATAGTCAAAAATATTTTTGGTTACTTTAGTGTCAAAACAGTTACATTATTGGTAATAAAACATTACACGATTGGAAGGGATCCTCTTCAATCTTATTGTGTTTAAGTTTTTTCAGTCTGAATTATTACTATCATTAGAGTATGAAAAAAGATATCTTGGATTTGTCATTCTCACTAAAATGTCTCTGGGGTGGTGGCGTGGTGAGGCGGGTCGTTACATTCTCTAAAATATGATCGAGTGAAGCGATGGCTGGCTCATCCGTCATGTCTGTGAACAGGCGCTGCCTTCGGGGACTGGTCAAACCAAGTTGTCCAGATTTTTACGCTTTTAATTTTGGATGGGGTGATGTTATAGCATTACTTTGCCACAGTCCCCATAGATAGTCAAAAATATTTTTGGTTACTTTAGTGTCAAAACAGTCACATTATTGGTAATAACACATTACACGATTGAAAGGGATCCTTTTCAATCTTATTGTGTTTAAGTTTTTTCAGTCTAGAATATGAAAAAAGATATCTTGGATTTGTCATTCTCACTAAAATGTCTCTGGGGTGGTGGCGTGGTGAGGCGGGTCGTTACATTCTCTAAAATATGATCGAGTGAAGCGATGGCTGGCTCATCCGTCATGTCTGTGAACAGGCGCTGCCTTCGGGGACTGGTCAAACCAAGTTGTCCAGATTTTTACGCTTTTAATTTTGGATGGGGTGATGTTATAGCATTACTTTGCCACAGTCCCCATAGATAGTCAAAAATATTTTTGGTTACTTTAGTGTCAAAACAGTCACATTATTGGTAATAACACATTACACGATTGAAAGGGATCCTTTTCAATCTTATTGTGTTTAAGTTTTTTCAGTCTAGAATATGAAAAAAGATATCTTGGATTTGTCATTCTCACTAAAATGTCTCTGGGGTGGTGGCGTGGTGAGGCGGGTCGTTACATTCTCTAAAATATGATCGAGTGAAGCGATGGCTGGCTCATCCGTCATGTCTGTGAACAGGCGCTGCCTTCGGGGACTGGTCAAACCAAGTTGTCCAGATTTTGACGCTTTTAATTTTGAATGGGTTGATGTTATAGTATTACTTTGCCACAGTTTCCATAGATAGTCAAAAATATTTTTGGTTACTTTAGTGTCAAAACAGTTACATTATTGGTAATAAAACATTACACGATTGGAAGGGATCCTCTTCAATCTTATTGTGTTTAAGTTTTTTCAGTCTGATTATTACTATCATTAGAATATGAAAAAAGATATCTTGGATTTGTCATTCTCACTAAAATGTCTCTGGGGTGGTGGCGTGGTGAGGCGGGTCGTTACATTCTCTAAAATATGATCGAGTGAAGCGATGGCTGGCTCATCCGTCATGTCTGTGAACAGGCGCTGCCTTCGGGGACTGGTCAAACCAAGTTGTCCAGATTTTTACGCTTTTAATTTTGGATGGGGTGATGTTATAGCATTACTTTGCCACAGTCCCCATAGATAGTCAAAAATATTTTTGGTTACTTTAGTGTCAAAACAGTCACATTATTGGTAATAACACATTACACGATTGAAAGGGATCCTTTTCAATCTTATTGTGTTTAAGTTTTTTCAGTCTAGAATATGAAAAAAGATATCTTGGATTTGTCATTCTCACTAAAATGTCTCTGGGGTGGTGGCGTGGTGAGGCGGGTCGTTAAATTCTCTAAAATATGATCGAGTGAAGCGATGGCTGGCTCATCCGTCATGTCTGTGAACAGGCGCTGCCTTCGGGGACTGGTCAAACCAAGTTGTCCAGATTTTTACGCTTTTAATTTTGGATGGGGTGATGTTATAGCATTACTTTGCCACAGTCCCCATAGATAGTCAAAAATATTTTTGGTTACTTTAGTGTCAAAACAGTCCTATTATTGGTAATGAAACATTACACGATTGGAAGGGATCCTCTTCAATCTTATTGTGTTTAAGTTTTTTCAGTCTGAATTATTACTATCATTAGAGTATGAAAAAAGATATCTTGGATTTGTCATTCTCACTAAAATGTCTCTGGGGTGGTGGCGTGGTGAGGCGGGTCGTTACATTCTCTAAAATATGATCGAGTGAAGCGATGGCTGGCTCATCCGTCATGTCTGTGAACAGGCGCTGCCTTCGGGGACTGGTCAAACCAAGTTGTCCAGATTTTTACGCTTTTAATTTTGGATGGGGTGATGTTATAGCATTACTTTGCCACAGTCCCCATAGATAGTCAAAAATATTTTTGGTTACTTTAGTGTCAAAACAGTCACATTATTGGTAATAACACATTACACGATTGAAAGGGATCCTTTTCAATCTTATTGTGTTTAAGTTTTTTCAGTCTAGAATATGAAAAAAGATATCTTGGATTTGTCATTCTCACTAAAATGTCTCTGGGGTGGTGGCGTGGTGAGGCGGGTCGTTACATTCTCTAAAATATGATCGAGTGAAGCGATGGCTGGCTCATCCGTCATGTCTGTGAACAGGCGCTGCCTTCGGGGACTGGTCAAACCAAGTTGTCCAGATTTTAACGCTTTTAATTTTGAATGGGTTGATGTTATAGTATTACTTTGCCACAGTTTCCATAGATAGTCAAAAATATTTTTGGTTACTTTAGTGTCAAAACAGTTACATTATTGGTAATAAAACATTACACGATTGGAAGGGATCCTCTTCAATCTTATTGTGTTTAAGTTTTTTCAGTCTGAATTATTACTATCATTAGAATATGAAAAAAGATATCTTGGATTTGTCATTCTCACTAAAATGTCTCTGGGGTGGTGGCGTGGTGAGGCGGGTCGTTACATTCTCTAAAATATGATCGAGTGAAGCGATGGCTGGCTCATCCGTCATGTCTGTGAACAGGCGCTGCCTTCGGGGACTGGTCAAACCAAGTTGTCCAGATTTTAACGCTTTTAATTTTGAATGGGTTGATGTTATAGTATTACTTTGCCACAGTTTCCATAGATAGTCAAAAATATTTTTGGTTACTTTAGTGTCAAAACAGTCACATTATTGGTAATAAAACATTACACGATTGGAAGGGATCCTCTTCAATCTTATTGTGTTTAAGTTTTTTCAGTCTGAATTATTACTATCATTAGAATATGAAAAAAGATATCTTGGATTTGTCATTCTCACTAAAATGTCTCTGGGGTGGTGGCGTGGTGAGGCGGGTCGTTACATTCTCTAAAATATGATCGAGTGAAGCGATGGCTGGCTCATCCGTCATGTCTGTGAACAGGCGCTGCCTTCGGGGACTGGTCAAACCAAGTTGTCCAGATTTTTACGCTTTTAATTTTGGATGGGGTGATGTTATAGCATTACTTTGCCACAGTTCCCATAGATAGTCAACAATATTTTTGGTTACTTCAGTGTCAAAACAGTCACATTATTGGTAATAACACATTACACGATTGAAAGGGATCCTCTTCAATCTTATTGTGTTTAAGTTTTTTCAGTCTGAATTATTACTATCATTAGAATATGAAAAAAGATATCTTGGATTTGTCATTCTCACTAAAATGTCTCTGGGGTGGTGGCATGGTTAACTAATATTAGTAATTTACCAGTATAATTTAAGTTAATGCAGTGTAATAAATAGGTTAAGGTGCGGCGAGGCTGGCGCTCGGGCCCCTATGCCACCTTTTTTTTCAACCGACTTCAAAAAAAGGAGGAGGTTCTCAATTCGACTCGTATGTTTTTTTTTCTATGTTTGTTACGCGATAACTTCGCCAATTATGAATCGATTTGAACAAATCTTTTTTCGGCGTATAGGTAATACCTCAAGGGTGGTCCCATTTAAATTTAATATTAAAAAAAATAACCCCCAAGGGTGGAAAATTGGGGATGAACTTTTTTATTCGCAATATCTCCGCCGATTTTAAACCAATTTGAACGATAATTTTTTTGTTGAATAGGTATTATCAAAAGGGTGGTTTCATGCAAATTTAAAGAAAATATTTCACCTCCAAGGGTGGAAAATTGGGGATGAACTTTTTTATACGCAATATCTCCGCCGATTATGAACCAATTTGAACGATTATTTTTTTGTTGAATAGGTATTATTTGTGTTCACGCATTTGAAGTCGGTTTTTTTTTTAAAGTTATATTGATATTATTACATTTAGAAATAAACATTTCATAAACTTATTTGTTACGATTTAATAGTAATCGCGTTCGGTATCCTTCCGTTTGGCCAAATTACTTTTCGCCAAATTTCGCTTCGCAAACAACTTATCGCCAATGTTTCATTTCCCAAATAAACTTTTAGCAACTGTTACTTTTCAACCGACTTCAAAAAAGGAGGAGGTTCTCAATTCGACCCGTATGTTTTTTTTCTATGTTTGTTACGCGATAACTCCGTCAATTATGAACCGATTTTAACAAATCTTTTTTCGGCGTATAGGTAATACCTCAAGGGTGGTCCCATTTAAATTTAATAATAGAAAAAACAACCCCTAAGGGTGGAAAATTGGGGATGAACTTTTTTATACGCAATATCTCCGCCGATTATAAATCAATTTGAACGATTATTTTTTTGTTGAATAGGTATTATCAAAAGGGTGGTTTCATGCAAATTTAAAGAAAATATTTCACCCCCAAGGGTGGAAAATTGGGGATGAACTTTTTTATACGCAATATTTTTAATTTTTAGTTTTTTTTTTTGTGTTCACGCATTTGAAGTCGGTTTTATTTTTTTTTAAAGTTATTATCGCACCACCTTTGCTGAAGGTTCTTTTACAGACATCTGCAAGGTAGGTAGACTATTGGTCCTCCCGAAGGGAAACGGTAAGCCTCTCTCTGACCCGAAGGCCTATAGGCCTATTACTCTTTTGCCAATCCTGGGTAAGATCCTGGAGCGCGTCATCATCTCCTGCGCTCCCTGCTTGCACCGACATATATCTGACGCTCAGCACGGTTTCACCCGTGGCCGGTCTACGGTCACGGCGCTCAAGTTCATTAACTCGATCACCGAGAACAGTACTGCGTCATACGTGCAGCTGATCTTCCTGGACATCTCCGGTGCTTTTGACAACGCGTGGTGGCCGATGATTTTGTTGAAGGCCAAACAGACCGGAGCTCCACCTAATATCTTCAGGTCATTGGTTAGTTACTTTACAGACCGGCGTGTGGGCCTCTATGTAGGGGCTCAAACGTCGTGGAAGCGCAGTACCATGGGATGTCCTTAGGGATCAATGTTGGGCCCGACACTTTGGAACCTCCTGCTCAACGAC
Organism: Ostrinia nubilalis; assembly: GCF_963855985.1. NCBI lineage: Eukaryota > Metazoa > Arthropoda > Insecta > Lepidoptera > Crambidae > Ostrinia > Ostrinia nubilalis. Next base: position 5,705,651 of record NC_087118.1, on the reverse strand, counting down.
CTCCTGATGCTGCCGTGTCCTGAGTGGGTACACGTAATAGCGTCCGCAGACGATGTGACGATCGCAATCGCTTGGTGTGACCCTCGACGAGGCTAGGTCCTATGTGCCGCATGCGAAATTGATTGATTTACAAGCTGCCAATGGTTTTGGCAAGACGTCATGGGGCGTGAGATACCCCGCCCTAAGTGTGCTGTACGCAGGCATTTATGTGGCCACGATGACATACGCTGCGGCCGTATGGTACCGATGCTCGTCGATTTTTGTGATGACAAAGGTGGTTGGAGGGAGTACTCAGCGACCGGCGCTCATTTTACTCACGAAGGCTTACAGGTCGTGCAGCACGGCAGCGTTACCTGTAAGTCTCTCGTGCAGGACGACTTGCGGAGGAGGGAATCCAACTGGCCCCCAGGGAGCGCCGGGAATTGAAGCGCACCATTAGAGAGGATGCCGTGGCCTTTTGGCAGGAGCGGTGGGATGCGATAATTCATTTGGTCAAATTATCATTTGGCAAAATTTTACTTGTTCAAGTTTTTTTATGGCAAATTTTTGTATAGCAAATGTTTTTTGCCAAATATCCAAATAATTTGATTGATCAAATTAACACTTCATATACTTACCCACAAATCAAAGCATAAGGCACATGATCATAGTTTTCTTAAACAATAATTTTAATAATAAAATTGTATGTTTGCAAAAAGTAGGTATTGCAGAAAATAGTGGGTTAGGTTAGGTTAGAACAGTGACCATTAACGCGCGAAGGCGAGCGCAGCGTGCCGCGGTAGCGGCCGCCGAGCGCCAGAATCACCTCTTGTTAATGAACATTTCGATAAAAAGAATGAAATAAGTTGTTTGCGATGTGATAATTTGGGAAACGTTTTTGGCCAAACATTAGTAATCCAATCACGTCATATTATTAGTTACTGCACGCTATGGCTGCAGAAGATTTAAACAAGATTTTTGGCGAGAAAATCAATTTTCGCAGGACATATCCGGTTAAATATCCGTGTTGTAGTTAAAGCTAGAACTAACTCTGACATTAAACTGTTAATAATTAAAATCCTAAACACTTCTTAACGTATTTTGTTGCATGGAGTATTCAGTTTTTTTATGAATACTGGGTTTTAATCAATATTTAACGAATACATAATAGTCCAAAACCAAATGATATAAAGATTTTTTAACAATTTTACAAGAAATTGTTTTTTTTTTATAACTAAAAACATTTAAAACATAACGTTACTTTTCTTGTTATACATTTAGGACATACTTTTTTAATTCGAATCGACACTATACGAATAGTTAAAAGGAATTCATATTTTTAATCACATTTAAGTCATAAATGTTGCTACACAACAAATAATATTTTTTATTAATTAGTACCTGTCTTTGTTAAAAATATTAAAATGTGCAATAACTTAATATAGAACCAAAAACTTTTTTCTCTTAATGTGTACATATTAACTATAAATTAATAATGAATATTGACTACCACCTACCTATAATGTTTTTATTGTAATTCAGTTATGTTTGTTAGCTTATTCACATATTACAGAACTGCTGTCTGTTCCCTCGCTAAATATTATCCTAATTACCTCTTGTCTTTGAAGTTAAAATTAATCATTTATCAGTTTCAACTACTCTGTTCAATATTTTCCTCCTTCTTCTCTCGTTGATGAGATAGATGTGCGACGGATCTCGAGCACTGTAGGTCGTAGGTGTTAAAACATCCTATCGCTTGTCTTGCTGAAGACAAGTGAGCATTGGATATCGATTACACCGTTTGTTTTTATTTGGGCTTTCACTTCTTTTGTACCTAATGTTTACTATATTTTCAGTTTAGAATTTTCTTATGGTATTGTTATTTTATTACCATTATTCTTTCACATTCTTAATATTAAAGTTACTCCTTTTATTTACAAGTTTGTTGTTGCTATCATGCATGAGGTAATTTTATTGTTGAGAGGGTTTTCATAATGGACGTGACATTTTCTTTCTTTGCCAGGAATTGCTACTTGATCAATTTCATAAAATTAACAATAACTAAAAGTTTTTTTACTAAACATTTTATGAAAATTACCTAATGGTTGTTAAAATTTGAGTATTCTTGAAATAAATAACTAATTAAATAAGTAACGTTATTGTTTATTCTTGTTAATTAATATTTAAGTACTATTTAAAATTACAAATAAATAAATTTTGACTTTGTTTTTGTAACCGTTTATAGCACTTTATATACCTTTAAAAGTACCTGTTTTTTAGTGAGACCTATGATGTATTTGCAATGTTTATTTAAGAAATGCGAAAAAAGGCGACGGTTACATTATTAATTTTACAAAATGACAATTATACGACGATCCTTATTATGCTGGTGAGAACAATTTCGTTCAGTTTCGCTTATGACGGCATTAACTAACTTCATTTGAACACATCCATTGCTCATTGCTTTCTGAACCACGTGTTGTTTGTTATATTGACATACTCGTACTTGTACCTGGACACCCTGATATTCCGTCGACGCTGAGGTGTTTGATTGACACCCGGGACATTATCGACCGGTTATTTTCTCTGCCCTGATTCGTTAACCCTGCATCTTCCCTCCGCTCGACCTCTTCAACTTTATGCTCGTGCTGTGTTGGCTGTCGCCTTCACACTCTTCGCTTCGATGGCGTCACCCTCTCTGAGGCGTCTGCCTGTGTCACCCACGTGGATCAGTGACGTCCCCTGCAGGCTGGGGGTGTCGTCCTAACAGTCTTCCCCTGTCAATCAGTTCGTTCAGTCAGCGGTATCATTCTCTCTTCCTTCGTTTGGTTGGCTGAGGAGGCTCCTGTTCCGAATCAGGCGCTAATGTCATGGTGATTCCAAAGTGATTACGTTATATTCCGATATACCACTCTTACAGTAATGGGGTGATATTTTTCATATTCCATTTCACTTTGCTTTCCCATCTTCTCTTACATTACTGCACACGTAAACACTCATCATATACAATATCGGCTTACCCGGGCAAATCTATCAAATTTTGGATTCATTTCAGTAGCTGCTTTGCAATTGCTTGCTGCTTTAAAATGCTTGCGCTGCTTGGGCTTAGAATTCATTCATATTCATATTATTTATTTGCTAACTAATTGTAGCTAGAAGATCGAATTCGCCCAGTAGGGCGATCTAACTACATGAAATGGTTTTTATTCAAAATAGAAAGACCCGTGTCTTTCTATGTGTCTAGGTATGTCTTGACGCGATATTTATGAATGAGTTACATTATGTACTCACTGCTTGACGTTTAGTTATAATGGGTGGGACGCGAATGATTAAAATCTGTTTTTAATGTTATACATTTCATGTAGGTAGATGGGGAGTAGAAGGGAGAGTGCATAACAAAACTAATCTTACTAACCATTGGCTTGCCTTTAATTATAAGATCAAATTAATGTTATGGTACTATCCCATGTGCCAACCTCACCTGCTCGCGCCAACAGCCGGCTGTTGGCGGCAGCGGCGTGGCTCACCGCGAGAGTGAGACGCTCCGCTGCGGTGCTCCCTGCTGTCTTACTGACGAGGCTCTGGCTTTAACTAATATTTATGGCTGTCTTTTACTAACATTGTATGTCATGTTATAGAGCTTGCAGATGGACTAACCAGGCTGGCAGTGTGTGGCAGCTAACTTGTTTAAAATGTGGAAACATCTCATTCACACAAAACACAGATGAGCCGTGCAATGCTTTGATGTGTCTCTAATTATACATCGATGCAAACTCTAACAATGCATAGCCAAATATAAATCTAATTTTAATATGTTTTATATTACAGATGACAAACGATTTATTAGTAATATCACTGTTTATATCTTATCTGAATAAGATACTCAATTAGACATCAAGATGACTGTCACTCGTACACTCAAAAGATACTAAGAGTAAGTATTAAAAATATTAATAAAATTATTATTTAATTTATAAAAAGACTAGCTTTTGCCCACGGCTTCACCGGCGTGAAATTTTGTTTGTCACAGATCGTCATAAATTATAGCCTATGTGTTATTCTGGGTTATAAACAATAATACTGTAAAGTTTCGTCAAAATCCGTTCAGTAGTTTTTGCGTGAAAAAGTAACAGACATCCAAATTTTCGCATTTCTAATATGTATTAGTATTTTAATCTGTACTACATATAGATATCGCATATTGCCCTTCCAGCTTTTCTGTCTTCTGCGTATGGTACAGCCGAACTCTTTAATAAATTACTAGCCCCTTCTTTAGGGGTAGTGGAGTTGGCTCACCTCGCAGAGGCCAGAAACGCTTGGACTAGGGCATGCCCGGGAGCCGATCCACCTACCTCTCTATCGTCTCAGAGGCAGTGGGACGAGCCGCTCTGCTTGCGTTTTCAGAGTGATCTATTGGCTTCCTCCGAAAATGCTGCAGAGCGTGCTCGCCTACTAGCGGTCTTTCAGGCAGAGTCCGGTTATTGGCTACATGCTCTTCCTTCGGCCAATATCGGGACTCTGCTTGACAGGAGTACACTGTCCCTTGCCATTTCCCTTAGACTTGGCGTCAAGACAAACCATCCCCATCGCTGTCGTTGCGGTACTCGCGTCGGTGAGTTAGGACACCATGGCCTCTCATGCCAAATGAGCGCTGGTCGAGTCTCCCGACACGCCTGCATCAATGACGTCATCCGCAGAGCTCTTGTCGCCGTCAATGTGCCAGCAGTTTTAGAGCCTAACGGCATACTCCGTGACGACGGCAAGAGACCTGACGGCATGACGCTCATTCCCTGGAAGCAGGGACGTCCTCTTGCTGTACTACATATTTTATATTAATTATTTCAGATATAGAAGCCAAAAGAGAAACTTGAGTGATGCAAAAGTTAAAATTGCTACGATGGTGCTCACCACATCTACTCGCAAGTCAAGTTCCTCAAGATGAAGCATTAATAACGCAGCCCTGACAAAATAATGCAAATTTGAAGAATTCATAAACATAAAAAGAACTAACTACTAATTAAGGTAAACGCAACTTCAATCTTCAGATTTATATTTATATAAATTATACAATTATAATTGTCTTATATATTTCACTATTAATAATATTAATATGCCATCTATTTCAGGTATAGACTAGAAGAAATAATAAAAATTAAAATGTAATATAATACTTAGCTACCTACGTTTCGCTACTTCATACTGAACTGAACCGGAGTCTGACAATGCACCACACGACCTTTTTCTGATTATGTAAGTAAAACAATTTTACAACTCAATCGCAATAATCAATAGTAAGTGTTAAGATACCATAAACATTAAGCTTGGACATATCTTTGGAGTACTCAGCCAGTGTTCTTTTTTCTTTTCACCAACTGTCGTTAGGTCATATAACCTCTCTACTGGCAGGTGTTCACGCGCGCCTACTGCCTTTGTTTAAAGGCTTTTTTTTTATAAAAAATACTTTTAACAAAATTTTACCAACAGGTAAAACGCCATGAATAGAATAAAATTGATCACATCTCACAAGGAAGGAGGAGTGATATGGCGATATCATATTTTCTTGGCGAAGAAGAAATTACTGTCTCAATGCGTAAAATATTACTCTACGAAGCAAGAAGGCTAAGAATGAAGAAAGAAAAGAAGGCAAAACATAAACGCAAAACGCAAATAGTAGTTCACGACACGACAAGTAAGTGTACCTACCTAACATTATTACGTTAAACGACCAAGAAATATGAGATAAGTAATAGGCTAGATGACAAAATTTCAATTATTTGTCCGTCAGACAGATAATTAGAAAACATTAGACTCATATTTTTTATTTTCTTTTATAATTAAATAATAACAGTGCTACATCGAGTTGAAATGGCGCGATACGTCACGCTTGAGTAGAATTTTTACTCAAAAGTGACGTCACGCGACATTTCAACTCAATTTAATACTGTATATATTCGATTATAGAAAAAAAAATACGAGTCTAATATTTTCTATCTGTCTGACGGACTAAATATAATTTTGATTTCATTACCCAGTCATCATCCCTATTGTATATTATTGCAAATCCATTTCCGAGACATGTTCAATATTATTCTTATAAAATGAATTCTATGCATAATTTCATACCCATAACACAAGCATATTAATTGCTTACTTTGGGGCTAGATGGCGCTGTGTGAGATTGTCCAAAGATATTTATTTATTTAAAGATATTTATACTTAATTTGAAATCTTATTTTAAACGCAAATGTCACACAATAAATGCTTGCCGCATTTTATTTAGATGCCACTTTAACTAATAATTAGGTATTATGTGATAATACTACCACGCATCCACTCACCTCTATGTTGTCATTTCTTAATTACCTATAGTCCTTTTTTGCGAATAAAATATAAGAGAATGAAATCATTAAAACGAAATAATTACAACTGTCTTTTTATTTCCAGGTTCATCAGTATCATGGAATTATCGACATTGGACTTGAAATCTCAGTTGAAGTTCCGGTATTGGATTGACGACAGCAGTCAACTATCGATGAACACTGATTTGAAGATGCTTGACGTTCTACAAAGGAAGCAAGAAAATAATAATTAGACATATTTACAGATTAAAACATAGTAGTTATGCATAGTAAAACATAGTACAAATTAATATTGTTTACTGATCAGTAATAATACCATAACCCAATACTTGTAGCGGCTTATGCTGAACCTCATCATGGCTCTTTTGTTTTTTCTTCTTTATTTTTCATTTTCTAATATTAATTTAGTGAACATAAAATGCCAGCTACTCGGATATGTAGGTGACTTAGGACTGATTTTTTAATCGTTGAATATCTGCTGAAGAATAAACATTTTGACATATACTATTCTTCAGTTAAAAGTTATACGAAGATTGAGAAATCAGCCCACAAGTTTTTTTTAAAACTGAGGTGGAATTGTGTAAAGCAATCGTTATCATTTGACAGTTAACGTACGTAACATAACGTACGATTATTCTGTCAAACGCTTTAACTGATTTTATCGTACCTACGTTATGAACTGTCAAATGATTACGATTGCTTTACACAATTCCATCTCTGATCCAGATTCTTTTTTATATTTTCATTTGTATAGGAAAATGTAACATAATCATTTATCCAATGTCAATTTGCATTCATATTATAAATATTGCACTTGAAATGATGATTATTATGATTACATAATATTTTGGAATTAAACATGTCTTAGCTAAGTAAAACTACTCGAATTTCACTATCATTGGAATTTAATATTTTTCGCTTATATTAAAATCGCAGCTTGATCCAGTCATTCTAGATAACTTAGATTTTTAAATCCGACTGTCAGCACTGAAGCTACATGTAGCACTTTTTTCACTTATAAGCTTATGTCTTTTTATTTAATGTACTAAATGATAGATCAATTACGAAAGTAGATTGCTCCTTTACAAAAACATAGTAATATTACAGTCAAATGTATGCTTTCAAAAGTTGTAGAATAATTGTTTAATCATTATAAATATACTATTTAAACCAATTTTTTGTTTTTTCTTCATTAATTAATTAATAAGCACAATGTAGGTTGAGTTATAATAACACACAGGCTTAAATATCTCACACACAGGCTTAACTATCTCGCACACAGATTTAAATATCTAACACAGGCTTAACTATCTCGCACACAGTCACACATATTGCTTGGAAATAAAATCGATAGGTGGCGCATTGTTAAATAGTGATCAATGGTGATAGCTCTACGATGCGCCTCCTGTCGGTATTATTCCTAAAGCATTCTGTAATTTCAGCACATCATGATAGACTACATTCATTCTTAATGACAATAAAATTAATAAACAAGTACACTAGCTATTACTTTTATTATTATGAATGCATAAGTTTTACAATATAGTTGATTATTATAAAATAATTCGTTAGGATAATCTCATAGGTACCTACTTCCGTAATATAGCCAACAAACAACTAAGGTAGATAAGCTAATTGAATCAAGAAATATCGACAACTGAAATCTTGCATAATTTATTGCCTTCTATGCATAATCAGTCAGAAAATCAAGATGGCGGCTGAGTTGGCGGCCATTTAGTAAAAAGTTTCAGATTTTCGATTTTTCAAATGCGTTTTTCGGGTAGTTGGCAACATTTGGGAAAGTCGGGTTGTATGTGGCGATTATGTAGTTCGTCAAGGAGTATCGTTTGAAAAAACAATGATTCCCAGTGTTGCCATACTTTAAGAGTTTTGGTCAAAAAATGTAAAAAAAGGAAATAACGACTTTCGGTCAAAAATTTGGATGACGCCTCCTGCAAATAGGTCAAACTAATGACATTTGACCATTTTTAGCTCGATGACCTGGCAACACTGGGAGTTACGGAAACTCAAAATTTTGGGACATGGGTGGTTTTAAGGAATTGTTTTACGGGATTGGGTTAAGTTAGAAAAAAAGTAAAAATGGGGTTCGGCGCGGAAAATGGTCCAGATTAAGGCAAAAATGCAAAATTTTGGAAATCCAAGATGGCCGCCAAGCGTTCACCCGTTTTCCTAAAGGGACTAAATTCTCCATACAAATTGTATGCAGGGGGGCTCAGTTAACGTAGAAAAAGGCGAGGCCGAAGGCCGAGCGATAGCTTAAAGCCTGTGAATCGCCATAGATTAATTTTGATGCGTCAAAAAAGGACTAGAGTCCAGTGACAGACAGAAAGGCGAGGCCAAAGGCCGAGCGATGGTTCAAATCCCCACAGTCGCCATAGATTTACTTGTGTTGCGTCAAAAAAGCACAAGAGCACCGTGACAAACGAGAACGCCCCCTGTAATTTTTGCGAGGCCGAAGGCCGAGCTCCGAATGCGAGGCCGCAGGCCGAGCGCCGCGTAGGGCGAAGCCCGGAGCGGCCAGCATCGCAGATCTAGCTTTTGTAGCCCGCGTAGCGGGCGACCAAAGCTAGTCTATAATATATAAAGCTCGATTACCACTGACTGACTGACTCACTGATCAGGGGTATTCAAATTCAAATTCAAATTCAAATATTTATTTGCACAATTTTGGGTAAACATAGTGGTCTTAAAACTAGTATAAGTAGATCGCCAAAACTGTATAATTAGTCAGCGTACAAATATTTAAATAATTTCTACAAGAATAAATTACAAATATTATGTCATTTACTACAATGAAAATAATTAAATATGTCAGAAATATAAAAAATAAAACAATGTCAAAACAATCAAAATAATTAAATCAAACAATAAAATAATGCCATTAAAAGAATAATTAAAAATAAGTAATAAATGTCATTTTCGATTGAAATATTCATTCATAGTATAAAACGTATTTTCTAATAACCATGCATGCAATCTGGTTTTATATAAAGGCCCTGCAAGTGTCCTAATTTCTTCGGGTAAAGCATTATATACTTTCACCGCCATTGAAAATGCATTCTTATTACTTAGCGTTAGTCTACACAAGGGGACTTCAAGCAATCCTGTAGGGCGTTTTCGAAGGGATTTCCCTTCAAATGGCAGTTTTAAAGAAAAAAATTGGGAATGTTGTCTTACAAACAAGCAAATTTGTTTAATGTAAAGGCAAGATAATGTCAAAAGTTTAAAACGTTTAAACAATGGTCTGCAGGGATCAATGTAGTCAGCGCCACTTAAGCTCTGACACATTTTTTTTGAATTTTAAACGCTATTTCTATATCAGTAGAGTTCCCCCATATTATTAAGCCGTATTGTAAAACAGAGACGACGTATGCGTGATATGCTTCTAAAGCAACCTCTACAGAAACAGTTTCTCTAAGCCTTCGCAGAGCAAATACGAATCTACTTAATTTATCGCATACTTGGTTTATGTGTAATTTCCAACTACAGTTTTCGTCAATCAATATTCCTAAAAATTCAGTCATTTGTACATTTTGTATTATTTGTCCTTCATAATCTATTTTAATATTAGGTGTATGAGATTGATATGTCCTGAATTGCATTATTTTAGTTTTGTCAATATTTACTTTTAGATTATTTTCGCTTAGCCATTTAATAACTCGCTTAACAGTTGTATTTATTTCAGTCTCTAGATAGTCCGCATTCCTTCCCTTTATAATTAGAGTAGTATCGTCAGCAAAGAGAATAGATTTGTGTTTTGTTATTTTGGGTAGATCATTGATGTATAATATGAAAAGAATAGGGCCCAGTATGCTTCCTTGTGGAACTCCACACCCATTTACCCTGTAATCAGATCTGTATGTCATTTTCATGTAGGAACGGTTTCTTTTTTCCAACTTACTTATTTCCACACACTGTTGCCTATGTTGTAAATAGCTCTGGAACCAGTTTTTAGCTGTTCCTCTGATGCCATAATTTTGAAGTTTCCGTATGAGTAGGTCATGGTCGACGAAGTCAAAAGCTTTGCTTAAATCAAAGTAAAGAGCTGCTACTGGTATCTTACTATCAAGACCTTCCATTATCGACTTGACTAGAGTAAAAATGGCTAAGGTTGTGTTATGATCTTTCCGAAAGCCATTTTGTTCCTGACTAATGATGTTGAATCTATCCATAAAACTACTCAGTCTAATATGCACTACCCGTTCGAAAACTTTAGAAAGAATTGGAATAAGTGTTATCGGTCTATAATTATTTGGATCCTTTTTATCGCCCTTTTTAAATAGCGGCTTGATGACAGATAACTTCAACGCTTCTGGGAATACACCTTCACAAAGGGACAAGTTAATTAAGTGACTTAATACAGGGGCGATAGAGTTTGCAACTTTCTTTAGAATTGATGTAGATAACTCGTCATAACCTACGGATGAACAGTTTTTTAAAGACTTAATTACTTTACAGATTTCATTTGGACATGTAGGTTGGAGAAATATGCTAGAATTACAACTGTCAAGATGAGTTAATTTTGGTTCTTGTCTTATTGATCCACAGTGAATGGAATCAATAAAGAAATTATTGAGCGTGTTTGCTATATCTATTGGCGCAACATGCGTAATACCATTGCAGATAACCTCATCAAAGTTTGTTAGGGTTTTCGGTTCCGTTATTTGTGTTGTTATGATATTCCAAGCAGCTTTGGATTTGTTTTTGGAATTCATTATGAATTTTTTGTTACAACTCTTTTGAAGACCCATCATACAACGCCTTAGTATTTTAGCGTACATAACGTATTCGTGTTTAATAATTAACTTGTCTCTACTTTTTGCTTTTTGATATATGTAATATAAGCGTCTTTTTTTCTTACAACATTTCTTTATGCCCTTCGTTATCCATTTTACTCTATTTGTTTTCTTTCTGATTTTAACTACTAGCTTAGGGAAACATAAATTATAAAACAACTGAACTACGGAATGAAAATCATCAAACGCTTTATTGGGATCAGTTTCTGCTAGAATATCGGTAAAGGATAAGGAACCAATACAATTCTGGAATTTTATAATATTATCAGTTCCAAAATCTCTTCTGGTTTCGCTCCATTGGGATATTGGTTCCTTGATTTTAATTTTAAACTCTGCTATTTGTCCCGTGTGATCTGATATTCCTAATTTATGAACTGAAGCATTAACATTTTTTGTGTTACTTATTATATGATAAATACACTTGGAAATCCTTGTAGGTTCAGATATATGTAAAATTAAATTAAATGTAAATAGTAAATTTATTAATCTGTTAGAAAGTATACTAGGTTTTAAGGTGTCAATATTCAGATCCCCCGCAATAATAATCCTTTTCTTTCCGTTCTTCCCTATTTTTGAAAGCAAACCTTCAAGTTTTTAAAAAAATATAGTGATATCTGAGTTTGGTGTGCGATAAATACATATTATAATTAAGTTGTTGCTTATTATTTCAATGCCGCAGCATTCAAAACTTTTGTAAGTGGCGTATTTTTCAGTTAATTTAAGCACATTGAATGTTAAACATTTTTTAATCAATATGCATACGCCCCCTCTTCTTTCCCTAGGTCTACAATAGAAAGCAGCCATTTTGTAATCATCTAATATAACGTTTTTCGTATCTCCTAATTTTAAAAAGGTTTCTGTGGCACAAAGTCAAAGTCAAAGTCAAAATTTCTTTATTTGTTTAGACTAATAAATAGTTCTTACAAATCGTCATTTTGCTCTTAAGGAGCCTCTACATGTCTCATAATCTTTTTACCCTACCAGCGCTTCGAGACCAACATTTGGCAAGTGCTGAGAAGAAGCGCCGCAACAAACTCAGTCACCACTGTCTGCCGGTTAATATAAATAAATAGAAATAGCAGTAGTAGGTACATTCGATTCAGGAGCAGTTCACTGAATTTACCATGCATTCTTGTATAGTGTATCTTATAAGAATGGGTATACACATATTGTATGTACATGTTTTCCACTGTCCCGAAATTCTTGTAATGCTACTTTTAAAAGATCTAATTTATTCAATATACCTGCAAAGTTCTGGTGAAATACAGTGAACATGTTTTTAGGCTCGAAAAAATTTTTTGGGTTGAAGTTTTTGCCTTTTTTTTACTGTTTAGTATAGTGTTGGTGTTGGTATTAGAACGTAATCCTACGTCTAAAAAGTCCTTTTTGTATTTTAGGGAATCAATTTCAATATTAAGCTTAAATGTTACTCTGCGTAAATATGGTCCTAAACCCTCGTAATTACTATTAATATCTAAAAATTTACAATTATTATATTTGGATGTCAGCATATTCAATTCGTAATTTAGTCTACTTACATTTAAATGTCGGTTGTATTTAACACCAGTCACAAAGAATTTACAAAATTTAAATTTACTTAACAAATTGCATAAGTTACTATACAGAAGATAGATCTTTGTCGTTTGAACCTACACCTATTACACATAATATATCTTCACTATTTATATTATCAGCTAGAGAATCGAGGCTTAGAAAGACGTCACTGCTTCGGGCTTGAGGCTTGATAATGCTAGTGATATTGTAGTTTGTCATTCCATTTTCCTGACCGAGACTCCAACAGCTTTAATGCCAGGCCACGGAGCTGCTGATCTCCCAAAATATAAATATTTTTCTTGATTGATTTTCCGGCTTCTGTATTTTCCTTTACTGTTTTCTTGTTATTGCATGAATCACTAATGTCTAATTTAGCTTTATCCGACTGTATATTCAAACCTTCAAAGCTTTGATTAGTCGCAGATTGAGATCTTTGGTCTAAACGTCCTTTCTTTACTTTCTTCGTGCTTCGACTGGAACTGCAAAGTTGGTTCAAGCGGTTCATTTTAACTTTATTTTCTGACAACTTCTCTTTTAGATTAGTATTTTCCAGAACAAGATTTTCAATTTCTTTTTCAGCTACCGCTAACCTTGCCTGCATGTTCAAGTATTGTTGTTTCATTTCCTCCAAATCTTCTGCTCTAGTTGATGATAACTCTGGACAGCTTCTATTGAGTCGGGACGATAAATCAAAATCATCCTCCTCGTCATCCGTTGTTGTCTCAGACAGTGATTCGTACATGTTTGAAGTTGAAATGTTTATGATGCACTTATTCCTTCTTAAAGTTACGTTGTCCATGTTGGGGGTCGAAACATCAGCTCCAGAATTTGATGGGTGCGCTTTCGTTGAACAAGGGAGACATTTCCAGCGCCTCTTACGTTCATCATTCATGAGGAAAAAGCGCTTTTCCGCCCCAGCGCAGTCTATGTCGTAGCTGATATTGCATTTTGTGCATGTCAAAAATTGTTTCCTTGGTAATATTTTAGCACATTTGCCACATTTTCCAGTCATTTTCGTAATTTATGTTGTTAGTAGCAATAAAAAATAAAAAAATTAAGAAAAAAAAAATTTTTTTAAATTAAATAGTGTCCACAATTAAAAATCAAACAAAAATACAAAAAATTTCTGCACTTGTTGATTTGAACCCGGCGTCTCGGAATCTCACCACGGCCGACTCAGTGTTTGTTACACTGCGCCACGACGACTTATAGATGAGCGGCGAAAAGTCCGGTTACTTTCTTCCGACTTCACTTTGATGCGATTTGACGAATGAACTTATATGGTCAGAGTTTGAACACGGGCGCACTCGATGAGTCACATGAGTCACAGCACTGGATGACTGTTTGTTCTTAACGAAAAATGCACATCTTTAAATTGTTTTTAATGCACTAAAGTCACTTCTTTGGTTATTGAAACTTATCACAGTCTTCATGATTTTCACCTCAGATCATAGAAAGAGAATAGATATGAAGTCGCGCGTAATTACAACGAGAACCAGTGTCCCCACATTTCCCCCACCACAGCTCCCACACACACATTCAACTGTGTAAAAACAAAGCGACTGAGAGTCTACGACAACATGTGCAACCGGCTTAAAAGTGCTGTGATTGGCCAGAAGGCGTGCCGTATGGCCAATCAATGGCCGCGTGACGTGACGCACACTTTGAAAAAAGCAATTAGAGAGAAGAAAGATAAAATGGAGTCGATAAGATATCGATACTTTAAATCCTGGGGGCAAGGCTCGAAATTGGTTTAAAAAATGCTTGTATGAAAACCTTTTTATTATTATACGTTATTATTATGTTCTTTAACGATTTTTGCATATAGGAGTCAGTTCCATTTTGTATGGACGAAAATATCAGAATCAATTATTGGGACTAAATGAAGTTACCTTATATTAATTTACCCCAACCAAAGCTCAATGTCGTTATCGATGGAGTATAGAAGTTATAGACTGACAAAGTTTGTATGAAAAGTCATGGGTTAAGTAGGTACTTGCGATTTTTACCAGTATTTACAATATTGGTAATATATTATTATTTACTTTAATAATAATAACAGGATCACTGTAATTATTATTAACTACTATCGCGCATTAACTTTTTAATTATGGCGAAATTCGTACCGCCTATGTTTATCAAAAATAATGCCTATATTAGGCTTTCAACTAGCTCTTATAGTAATTACATAGTTGACAGTTACTAATCCCTTCTACTATTGTTATTGTTTTTGTAAAAACTTAAAAATCGCAAGCAACTCATGATTTTTTCATTCAAAATTAGAAAATAGAAAATAATAATTTACTTCTATTTATCGATAATAGGAAACCGTATTAGAACACGAGCCCTGCACTATGTTACGACCGGCACATGCGGCCGTACTGTGTATTTTCACGCGTCAGTGGATATCGGAAGAAATAAAATACATTGCGCAGTAGTTACGCATGACATAAAGTGGTTGCTAACTAAATCGTCAATGTACAACGTGTTTGAATTTTTATCATCACTAATTTCGATATCGCAGTAAATGTCACGGCACTGAATTCGTTCGTAAAAATGTTTAGTTTTTTTTTATTTATAAGCAAAATACCAATGGATTTGCAATACTTACATGTGGTAAATGACTTCATTGTTCCTGTAGTTCTTCGTTTCACTTATGTTATTGCACGTTACGACGCATTATCCAACAATATCGGAGAACATTTCCTCAGTACGACTGAATCGCGACTAACCTGGCGTCGCGGGCGATGTTCGTTTCTGGGCATATCGCGGAGACACGCGCCACGCCCCCGTTTCACATCTATTCCCTTCTATGATCTGAGATTTTCACTGAGCTGTCGATGTGTGTAAATTTTGGACAGTATTATTCACTTTTTACCACTAAAACAGTAAAAAATTGACGGAGCTTATTTTAGTACGTGCGGTCGTCCCCGCGCCCCGCGCGCAACCATACCACCATACAACCATATTTTTGGGGTATTTAGAGGGGAGGGGGGTAAAATTGTTAGTGTTTGTTTTTTACTAGATTTTTTGACACCCAGGTTTTTTAGATTTTTTGAACCAAAAAACAAAATGGCGGCACTTTTTGAGACACCAACTTTTTTGTCTCTGGTCCTGAATTTTTTTTTTTGGTGGTTTGTTGGGGTTGCCAAGGTGTGTTCAAAAATGTGAGAAAAAAACAGAAAAACAAAATGGCCGCGCCGCCATCTTGGATTGAAAACGCGTTTTCAGGGGTGTTTTTGGGGAGGTGTCATTCCGAGATGCGCCATTGTTTTTGAAAATTTCTTTTGAGTTTTTGTGACTTATATAGTCTGCTTCAAGGCCACATTTACAGATTATCAAAAAACAAGATGGCGGCTGAGCCGTCGGCCATTTTGTTGCGAGCATAAAAATTGTCAAAGTTTGACAGCAATTTTCCGGTAGATGGCGACACCGGAGTGGGGTACAATGTTTCGGGCAACTGTTGGTCTGTTATTCGAGTGTTGCCATGAATCGGAAAAAACTACCATTTTGGAAGAAAATTTTCCACCACGGCCCCGGATAGTAGAAAATGGAAATTTCCAGAAATTCCAAAAACTTGGTATGCAGTCTGGTGACATTTGGGGACCCGATTGACATTTCATCATTTTTATGAAAAAAGTCTGGCAACACTGAAAGTTATGGGGAAAAGTTTTTTTTGCGACATGGGTGTCTTTAAAGTTAGTGACAGACAGAAAGAATAATGGCAGAAAAAAAATAAAAATGAGGTTTGGTCGGATATATGACCCAGATTATGGGAAAAATCCGAAATGTCAGAAAATCAAGATGGCGGCGGCGTGGGCGGCCATTTTGTAAAAAGTTGAAAATTTCGAAATTTTGGAATCCATTTTTCGAGAACTTGGCAACATTTTTGAAAGCCGAGTTGTATGAGGCGGTTGTGTGTCCTGTCAAGAGGTTTCGCTTGGGTGAAGAAATTTCTCCAGTGTTGCCATACTTTAGGAGATTTGGTCCAAAAATGTCGAAAGTAGAAATAACGACTTCCGTTCAAAAATTTGGATGACGCCTCCTGCAAAGGGGTCGTGCAAATGACATTTGACCATTTTCATCTCGATCACCTGGCAACACTGGGAGCTACGCGGAAAAGTATTTTTTTCGACATGGGTGTCTTTAAAGTTAAGGACGGACAGAAGGAGATATGGGAGGAAAAGTCTAAAAATGGGGTTTGGTCGGTTATACGATCCAGACTATGGGAAAAATCCGAAATGTCAGAAAATCAAGATGGCGACCGAGTGAGCGACCATTTTGTAAAAAGTTTAACTTTTCTGATTTTTCAAATGCATTTTTCGGGTAGTTGGCAACATTTGAGAAAGTCGAGTTGTTTGTGGCGATTGTGTAGTTTGTCAAGAAGTATCGTTTGGAAAAACAACAATTTCCAGTGTTGCCATACTTTGGGAGATTTGGTCCAAAAATTTAAAAAATGGAAATACCGACTTCCGGTCAGAAATTTAGATGACGCCTCCTGCAAATAGGTCAAACTAATGACATTTGACTATTTTTATCTCGATCACCTGGCAACACTGGGAGTTAGGGGAACTCAAAGTTTTGGGACAACGGAGGAATAAGGAATTGTAGAAACAAATGAATTCGGGATTGGGTGAAGTTAGAAAAAAAGTAAAAATGGGGTTCGGCGCGGAAAATGGTCCAGATTAAGGCAAAAATGCAAAATTTTAGAAATCCAAGATGGCCGCCAAGCGTTCACCCGTTTTCCTAAAGGGACTAAATTCTCCATACAAATTGTATGCAGGGGGGCTTAGTTAAAGCTCGATTCCTACTCACTGACTCACTGACTCACTGATCAGGGGTATTTTTGGGGTATTTAGAGGGGAGAGGGGTAAAATTTTTGGTGTTTGTTTTAAACTAGATTTTTCAACACGTAGGTTTTTTAGATTTTTTGAACCAAAAAACAAAATGGCGGCATTTTTTGAGACACAAACTTTTCTGTCTTTGGTCCTGAATTTTTTCTTTTTTGAGAGTTTGTTGGGGTTGCCAAGATGTGTTAAAAAATTTGAGAAAAAATTTGAAAAACAAAATGGCCGCGCCGCCATCTTGGATTGAAAATGCCATTTCAGGGGTGTGTTTAGGGAGGTGTCATTCCGAGATGCGCAATTGTTTTTTAAAACTTCTTTTGAATATTTGTGACATGTATAGTCTTCTTTAAAGCCTCATTCACAGATTATCAAAAAACAAGTTGGCGGCTGGGCCGTCGGCCAATTTGTTGCGAGCATAAAATTCCCCAAACTTTGGTAGCAATTTTCCGGTAGATGGCGACACCGGAGTGGGGTACAATGTTCCGGGCGATTGTCGGTCTGTTATTCGAGTGTTGCCATGAATAGAAAAAAACTACCATTTTGGTAGAAAATTTTCCGCCACGGCCCCGGATAGTAGAAAATGGAAATTTCCAGAAATTCCATAAAGTGGTATGCAGTTTGGTGACGTTTGGGGACCCGAATGATATTTCACCATTTTTATGAAAAAAGTCTGGCAACACTGATAGTTACGGGGAAAACAAATTTTCACGACATGTCTGACTTTAAAGTTAAGGACAGACAGAAGGAGTCATGGCAGAAAAAAAAATAAAAATGACATTTGGTCGGTTATACTACCCAGATTATGGGAAAAATCCGAAATGTAAGAAAATCAAGATGGCGGCTGAGCGGGCGGCCATTTTATAAAAAGTTTCAGTTTTCTGATTTTTCAAATGCATTTTGCGGGCAGTTGGCAAGATTTGGGAAAGTCGGGTTGTATGAGGCGTATGTGTGTTTTGTCAAGAGGTGTTGCTTTTTTTTTTTTTTTTTTTTTTTTTAGTTTTAAGCTGGTACCTCTGACGTGGTAATCAGAGCCTTTGTTATCACGGATTTTCAATTTCACACGATGTTTTTAAAATTTGAGGAGTTAATTTGGAAGATTGTTTCATAATTAAAGTACTGTTTTGTTTTATTTCTAAAAAGTGTATTACATAATAATCTTTTGTAAGTTATGCTTGCTGAGTTAAATTTATTTTTCTTTAGTATTTGTTTATTTATTGTTATTCCTATTTTTGTTTCAGATTCCGAACGTAAAAAGAAGTTTTCTAAAGTTTTGCCAGGTAGTATTTATTTTTATTTTATCTTTTATTTTTGTTACGCAATGCTTTTCGTGATTATAATCATTATAACCATTCTGCATTGTTTTGCTGTCTATTATTTTATTTTCAGTTTGTAGTTTCGAGATTGATGCTGATGATTTTTTTTTTTTAATAAAAAAAAGAGGTGTTGCTTGGGTAAATAAGTTTTACCAGTGTTGCCATATTTTTGGAGATTTGGTCAAAAAAATTAAAAAAATGTTAATAATGAGTTCCGGTCAAAAATTTGGATGTGAACTCGTGCAAAGTAATCCTAAAAATATTATTTGACCATTTTCTTCTCGATCATCTGGCAACACTGGAAGCTATGAGAAAAAGTATTTTTTGCGACATGGGTATCTTTATAGTTAAGGAACGGACAGATGGAGATATGGCAGAAAAAATCTAAAAATGGTGTTTGGTTGGTTATATGACCCTAATTATTGGAAAAATAAAAAATCATGGAAAAATCAAGATGGCGGCGGAGCAAGCGGCCGATTGGTAAAAAGTTTAATTTTTCTGATTTTTAAAATGCATTATTAGGGTAGATGGCAATATTCGCGAAAGTTGGGTTGTATGAGGCGTTCATGTGTCTTGTTAAGAGGTATCGCTTGGGTAAAGAAATTTCTGCAATGTTGCCATGTTGTTGGAGATTTGGTCCATAAATGAAAGAAATGGAAATAATGACTTCCGGTGATTGTTTTTTTTTTATTGAAACGTGTGGTAATTAGTGAAACTAATGACATTTGACCATTTTTATCTCGATGACCTGGCAACACTTGGAGTTACGGGATTACACAATTTTTGGACATGAGGTTTTGGCATTGCTGCTCGGAACTCGGTAAACTTAGAGAAAGAGTAAAAATGGGGTTCGGTGCGGAAAGTAGTCCAGATCAAGGGAAAAATACAGAATTTTGAAAATCCAAGATGGCCGCCAAGCTGTCAATCGCTTTCGTAACGGAACTAAATTCTCCATACAAATTGTATGCAGGAGCTTACTAAGGCGAGACCGAAGGCCGAACGATAGTTCAAAGCCCGAAAATCGCCATTAATTTTAATATTTAAGACAGGACTGCAGCCCAGTGTTAAGTAGAGAAGGAGAAAAACACAAAAATATATTATGTACCTACTTATCCAGAGACGAAAAACCGTTCAAGTGAAAATCGGATTCGTGCACCGAGAGTTCCGTAGTAACTTGTAAATATTGTCTACTAACAACTGGAAATAAGTTTATAGGTAATCACTCTTTTTTAGGGTTCGTAGTCCTGACAAGGAACCCTTATTTCGAATGGAAAATGTTCACACGAAATTAAATTTTATGCCTATTGTAATGAAAAATGAAAATCGATTTCTTAAAAAATTATAGGAGGTATTGCTACTTCACCGTTGGTATGTATTTAATTCACGTCGACAAAGTAATAAAATAAAATTTTGAAAAATATTTTTTTTGTGTAGTTTCCCTATGTAAAGTGGGGATTTTTTTTTTAAATCTTCTACCCCATCTGTAGGGTATCGTTGTATATAGGTCTTTTAGGGTGTGTAATGTATGATATAACTACATATCATATAATACTTAGAGGATATAACATAACATAACATAACATATTATATAAAGCTCGATTACCACTGACTCACTCACTCACTGATCAGGGGTATTTTTAGGGTATTTAGAGGGGAGAGGGGTAAAATTGTTAGTGTTTGTTTTAAACTAGATTTTTCGACTGCCAGCTTTATTATATTTTTTGAACCAAAAAACAATATGGCGGAACTTTTTGAAACAGCAACTTTTTTGTTTTTGGTCCTGAATTTTTTCTTTTTTGGTGGTTTGTTGGGGTTGCCAAGGTGTGTTAAAAAAATTGAGAAAAAAATGGAAAAACAAAATGGCCGCGCCGCCATCTTGGATTGAAAATGTGATTTCGGGGTGTTTTTAGGGAGGTGTCACTCCGAGATGCGCAATTGTTTTTGAAAATTTCTTTTGAATATTTGTGACATGTATAGTCTTCTTAAGAGCCACATTCACAAATTATCAAAAAACAAGATGGCGGCTGAGCCGTCGGCCATTTTGTTGCGATCAAAAAATTCCCAAACTTTGACACCAAATTTCGAATAGATGGCGACACCGGAGTGGGGTACAATGTTCCGGGCGATTGTTGGTCTATTATTCGAGTGTTGCCATGAACCGGAAAAAACTACCATTTTGGAAGAAAATTTTCCACCACGGCCCCGGATAGTAGAAAATGGAAATTTCCAGAAATTCCAAAAACTTGGTATGCAGTTTGGTGACGTTTGGGGACCCAAATGACATTTCACCAATTTTATGAAAAAAGTCTGGCAACACTGAAAGTTATGGGGAAAAGTTTTTTTTGCGACATGGGTGTCTTTAAAGTTAGTGACAGACAGAAAGAATTATGGCAGAAAAAAAATAAAAATGACGTTTGGTTGGATATACGACCCAGACTATGGGAAAAATCCGAAATGTCAAAAAATCAAGATGGCGGCGGCGTGGGCGGCCATTTTGTAAAAAGTTGAAAATTTCGAAATTTTGGAATTCATTTTTCGAGTAGTCGGCAACATTTGGGAAAGTCGACTTGTATGAGGCGGTTGTGTGTCTTGTCGAGAGGTATCGCTTGGGTGAAGAAATTTCTCCAGTGTTGCCACACTTTGGGAGATTTGGTCCAAAAATGTCGAAAGTAGAAATAACGACTTCCGGTCAAAAATTTGGACGACGCCTCCTGCAAAGGGGTCGTGCAAATGACATTTGACCATTTTCATCTCGATCACCTGGCAACACTGGGAGCTACGGGGAAAAGTATTTTTTTCGACATGGGTGTCTTTAAAGTTAAGGACGGACAGAAGGAGATATGGGAGGAAAAGTCTAAAAATGGGGTTTGGTCGGTTATACGATCCAGACTATGGGAAAAATCCGAAATGTCAGAGAATCAAGATGGCGGCTGAGCTGGCGGCCATTTTGTAAAAAGTTTCAGATTTTCGATTTTTCAAATGCGTTTTTCGGGTAGTTGGCAACATTCGGGAAAGTCAGGTTGTATGGGGCGATTACGTAGTTTGTCAAGGAGTATCGATTGGAAAACCAAAAATTTCCAGTGTTGCCATGCTTTGGGAGATTTGGTCCAAAAATGTAAAAAATGGAAATAACGACTTCCGGTCAAAAATTTGGATGACGCCTCCTGCAAATAGGTCAAACTAATGACATTTGACCGTTTTCAACTCGATCACCTGGCAACACTGGGAGTTAGGGGAACTCAAAGTTTTGGGACAACGGAGGAATAAGGAATTGTAGAAACAAATGAATTCGGGATTGGGTGAAGTTAGAAAAAAAGTAAAAATGGGGTTCGGCGCGGAAAATGGTCCAGATTAAGGGAAAAATGCAAAATTTTAGAAATCCAAGATGGCCGCCAAGCGTTCACCCGTTTTCCTAAAGGGACTAAATTCTCCATACAAATTGTATGCAGGGGGCTTAGCTAACGTAGAAAACGTAGAAAAAGGCGAGGCCGAAGCCTGTGAGTCGCCATAGATTTATTTTTAATGCGTCAAAAAAGGACTAGAGCCCAGTGACAGACTGAAAGGCGAGGCCGAAGGCCGAGCGATGGTTCAAATCCCGACAGTCGCCATAGATTTACTTGTGTTGCGTCAAAAAAGCACAAGAGCACCGTGACAAACGAGAACGCCTCCTGTAATTTTTGCGAGGCCGAAGGCCGAGCTCCGAATGCGAGGCCGCAGGCCGAGCGCCGCGTAGGGCGAAGCCCGGAGCGGCCAGCATCGCAGATCTAGCTTTTGTAGCCCGCGTAGCGGGCGACCAAAGCTAGTCAAATTATATAAAATCGTTTAATATAATAATTATTTACTATAATAAACGAATAATATAATTTTAAAACGAATAATTTTAAGACAAATAACTATTAACTGATATAAAATGGTTTGATATAATGAATATTTTCTATAAAACTTACAATGTATACTATTTAAAACAAATAACATTCAAATCATATAAAAATAAAATGTCGAACAATCAAATGAGATACAATTCTTTTCCTATAAAACTTAAATCATATAACAATAATAATTTTATATAAAGTTTATTTGTTATAATAAGCATTGCATGCAGCAAGCAAGCAAGCAAGCAAGCTAGCAAGCAAGCTAGCATGCAGGCAAGCAAGCAGGCAAGCAAGCTAGCAAGCAGGCAAGCAAGCAGGCAAGCAAGCAAGCAAGCAAGCAAGCAAGCAAGCAAGCAAGCAAGCAAGCAGGCAGGCAAGCAAGCAAGCAAGCAGGCATGCAGGCATGCAGGCATGCAGCATGCAGCATGCAAATTTGACTAAAAACTTGAGACTTCTGTCACGGCTCCGGCACTGCGGGGCTCTGGCGGTCCCTCGCATGCTAATCGTCGCAGATGGCTTTCGCTCGACACCGCGTCTTCGGCTTGCTTGACAGCCTCAGCCGCGGCGCCTCGCTTCCAGCCACCTGCTCCTCAGCCCGCGGGCCGCCTCGCCCCTCCGTGCCTACGCGCTTCTAAATTACACTCTAGGGGTAGGGCAGACAAGACTACGTGGAGTCGGTTTTACGGCGATTCGTTTTTGTCACTAAAGTCATTTATAAGTCAAGCTAAAAAAGAACATACTTAAAGTTATATCTATCAGAAATTATATCAATTAAAGAGTATAACAAATAATATTTATTACAAGTAATGGTTATGTGAAATAATATTTATATTAAACAAAATTACATCAAATGAGTCTTAGATTAAGTAAGGTTTATATCAAATGTCTTTATGCGTTGTGATTGGTATCTGAAATGATATTATTAGAAATGATTTATTATATGAAGTAAACATTATATGTTAAAAAATTATATCAAGTGTTATTATAACATACGTTTATTATACAATATGAACGTTATTGAAATGAATTTATATCATTTATAAACTTATATAAACTGTCACGCACCCGGTCTTTTATAATGGCTTGGGAGTTTCTAAGACTATTTTTTTATTTAAACGGATTCAGTTTGCAAAATATTAAAGTAGCACTTTAAGCCAATTTTTGTTCGAGTACTTAAGTAAGGCGTCCCCCCATTAAAAGTGACTTAAGATGAAGTAATTGCTTGCTTCTGAAATATATTGTGGTAACGACGGGCAACTACGAAACCCTACACTGCGCGTGGCACGACACGCACTTCACTTGGTTAACTGGTTTATTTCTATAGAGTAGAGGGCAGTGCGTTTAATTACACTAAGGGTAGTTTCACAGGACGGCTCCGGAGGTACCAGTGGCGAGTGATGGAGGCTGTCTAGGCATAGTGACTGCGACATCGGGTAGCATGGTCATTTGCCAACCGCATGACACTAGCATTGACGGGCTACGGGCGTTTTGGGGTTTAGATGCCAGGTAGCATCATCGCAGTCATAGTTAATACCGCTCCAGAAGCCCACTTAGGTAGGTAACGACTATTTTCTGCCGGCTGTAGTCCTCCACATGACCAATCGACTTCTTCATCTCTTGCCCTTTTAATAGGCCTCGGACAGTGGCCACCAGCACAATATATCATTCATGCCGTACACTGAAAGCCGAAGGCGTAATGACGTTTTTCTTGTGTGAGACCGAATAGGGACCGTTGACGAATGTTTGAGGCACACGCCGATACTTGGTAATGTCCCGCGTTCACAACTCATATGGTCCTTACCTATCTGGCAGGGTGATGAGCCCCACCATATAACCCACTAAGTAACTGCTCCTCCTCTTGTGGGTAGTTATATCCTACACATTTTTATAGATTTTAATTCATAATATTTCTCAAGCAAGAATCAGAAATTTGTACATAGGTTATAGGTACTTGTGCAACGAGCGGGCATTATGAAATAATATAGGAACATAGAACCAAAGTGCAAGTCGAATGATTACTTACGCCTTAGCAGCAACTGACGCGGCACGCCAAAGCTTTCTTTGTAAATACCTAACTACATAATTATGTACATAGATAGTTAAGCACATATTTTGAAAGAAATTTAAAAGTAGATTAGACCAAACATAACTAACAAAATATTACTACTATACAGGGTGGAATTTTGTAATGCCACCTGGAGGGAAAGTACTCTTAATATTGTAGATAGAAAAATTTTCTCAAAGAAAACATTCCTTTATTTTTAAAAAGAAATAGAATTGCATTCAAAGATTTCCAAAAAATTGCTTGCTACACCCGGGAATCGAACCAACTAAAATCTGTTAAAAATTACACCCTGTATTTTTATTGCATCGATCGTTAGGGTTAAGTATAAGGATGAAATCTCTCTAACAAACTTATTAAATCAAATAAAAGGAAAACCATGAAATCTTAAATTATCTTAATTATTTACAGAAAATTGTATGGTATGGTAGTGAATTTTCGAAAAAAAATCGAAAATCTTTGAATGCATTTCTCTTTCTTTTCAAAAATAAAGGAATGTTTTCTTTGAGTAAAATTTTCTATCTACAGTATTAAGAGTACTTTCCCTCCAGGTGGCATTACAATATTCCACCCTGTATATTTATCCTATACATACAGCATACATTATGTATATCATACTAGGTAGTTTCATTAAAATGTAACTGAAATTTCTTTCAGCCATCTCACTAACTTTTGTGTGTTATAAATTGTAGTTATTAATCAATTAAATAAATATTATTGGATATATGTACAGGGTGGAATTTTGTAATGCTACCTAGAGGGAAAGTAAGTACTCATAATACTGTAGATAGAAAATTTTACTGAAAGAAAACATTCCTTTGTTTTTGAAAAGAAAGAGAACTGCATTGAAAGATTTCATGGTTTTCCTTTTATTTGATTTATCAAGTTTGTTAGAGAGATTTCATCCTTCTATGTAACCCTAACGACTGATGCAATAAAAATACAGGTTGTAATTTTTAATAGATTTCAGTTGGTTTGATTATGGGTGTGGCAAGATTTTTTTTGTAAATCTTTGAATGCAGTTCTTTTTCTTTTCAAAAATAAAGGAATGTTTTCTTTGAGAAAAAAGTTCTATGTACAATATTAAGAGTACTTTCCCTCCAGGTGGCATTATAAAATTTCACCCTGTATTGCGCCATCCAGTCCCAAAATATTTTGTTAAAATATAAAGAACAGGACTTACTAAAGTACCTACTCGTACCTATATTATTAGGACAAATGTTGAAACTAAATGTGATAAGTATTGCCTACTTACTACTAAATAAAGTTAGTGTTATAGTACTTCATTACACAAAGAAAACTAATAATCTCTAAGAAAAAATCTTGATATGAAAAACCTACACACAGCAAAATTATAACAGTAAGAAGGATAAAAGTATTTACTTAATAATTTATTTGATGCATTTAGCTGCATACCATGCCTGTAAAAGTAAGATTTTATGCACAAGAGCCAAAGAAACAAGTTTAGTGTATTTAAAAGATTTTATTTATCTATTTTTATTTATGAAAATAGCCTTGTCTCCGTCTGTATCATTACCATCAAAATATTACTATTATCTTGAACTCCATTAACATTGATGATTGATTGATACTTTATTACATTTACTTAGTTCAGTTGATAACATTCCTATATCATTTTTATCTCAACTTATTAGATATTTAATATTAATTAAAACCCAATGAATTTTAAAACAATCATTTATTAAGAAGGCTTATTTAAAGATAATAATCAATTTATGTTCAATTAAATATTTTGGAATTATGAACAGTTTACTGTGGTTTGTTAAGATTTTATTAATTTTCATTAAATATTGGTTTTCCGGGACAAGTTGTACATCATTGTTGATCACTTTAACATCTGAAAAGTAAAATATATAACTTTAATTAAATATTGATAGATATTGTGCTTACATTTTGTTGTAAACATTAAGGCTCAACTTTGACCGTAACTTTAATGATAACTGGTGTTTTCTGTATGAAGTTTGATAGATTTTTGATGTTTTTAGGGTTCCGTACCTCATAAGGAAAAAACGGAACCCTTATAGGATCACTTTGTTGTCCGTCCGTCCGTCTGTCAAGACC
This sequence comes from Ostrinia nubilalis, assembly GCF_963855985.1. NCBI lineage: Eukaryota > Metazoa > Arthropoda > Insecta > Lepidoptera > Crambidae > Ostrinia > Ostrinia nubilalis. Next base: position 5,678,766 of record NC_087118.1, on the reverse strand, counting down.
CTTTATCTCAAGAACGCGTGAACGTATCAAGCTGAAATTCACATGAAATACTCAGGTCTATTGTCCCTTTAAGCTGTGCAAATATCAAACTTCTAAGCCAAGCCAATCAAAAGATACAGCCGATTATGTCGATATTTTCAACAAATTTTCGACACTCGCAAAGGAATCAAAACCTACAGGATACTTCCCGTAAACTCAGAATCTTGAAATTTGGCATAAAGCATTGTCATATAATGCAAATATAGGAAAAATTGCGAAAATTTCATTTTTTTAGTTATATAATATAATAAAAATATTTTAATAAAATGAAACTTACTACCTTATTTCTCACGAACGAATAAAGGTATCAAATTGAAATTTATACCAAATACCTAGATCTATTGTCCCTTTAAGAAGTAAAAAAATCAAACTTCTAAGTTAACGCGATCAAAAGATACAGCAGTTTATACCGACACCTTAGACGAATTTCCGTCACACGCTAGGGAATCAAAACCTACAAGGTACTTCCTGTGAACTCAGAATCTTGAAATTCGGCACGAAGCAACGTTATATAGTACAGATAAAGGAAAAATTGCGAAAATGATAAATTTGAAGTTATATAAAATTTAAAATATTATTTTTGCTTACATGACATAAAATATTTTTTTAATAATTATAAACTTACTACCTACCCTTTTTCACATGAACGCGTAGAGATATTAAAGTTGAAATTCATATCAAACACTTCTTAAATCTAATTGCCTCTAAACTGTGAGAAATTCTAAATCAACGCAAAAATTCAAAACGCTGAGGTAGGTACCTAGTAGGTACCTACCTCAGCGTACTACCTACCTATAATGCAAATATAGGAAAAATAAATAAATAAAAAATAATCATACCGCATATTTTGAAATTCGCCACTACTCGCAACGGAATCAAGTAAGTAATTTGATTTAATACGTCATAAATTGTAAACCGCTACGTTTGTACGGCGGAACCCTCGGTGTGCGAGCCCGACTCGCACTTGGCCGGTTTTTTAAAGTAAGATGGTGCAACCCAGCTTTATAGTTAAACAATTTCATCAAAACTGTACAATACTTTTAGAGTGCAAGAGTAAAAAACATTCATCCTCAAAAACTTTGACCTTTTAAATATTATTGAATAATTAATAGTGCCATCAATTATCAAACGTTTCATAGTTATCATCGGGACAATATTATTTGATCCTCTAAAAACTAATTGATCTTTTTTGTATGTGCACTTTTAAAAATAAATGATGTTTTTTATTATATTTTATCCTTATATTAATTATTGGGTCTATATTTAGTTGATCTACGGATAAATTATGAATGATCTTCATTAAAGGTAACATAATATTTATATTTAACATACTCTTTTAATATTTGGTAAACAAAAATAATATTTGATCCTCTTTTTTAGTTATTGATCTTTAATTTTGTTAATTTGATGATTTTTATATCAAGTTTGCCTTTTAATATTGATCACCTAATAAATACATTTCGATCTATGTATAACTTAACTTTAAAATATATTTGATCTAACTAACAAAAAATATTATTGGTTAATATTTTTAATTAAAAAATATCTTTTAATTTACGCGGTACTTTGTGGTTGAGTGACAATCGTCCGTCATTGGTTACTGAGTTGGCCAAGGGCTTAGCGGCCAATAAGCAAGCAGAATGGTACATTGCCATGTTTGTTTAAATTACAAGCTTTGCTTAGTTTGGGACTAGAGGCGCTATCTATATACAGGGTGTCCCGTAATGTAACGTCAAGCCGGAACTGGGTGTTGAGGCAAGTTGTGCTGGTTATCAGAAAAATATAAAAAAAAATCTATGTGGCATATTTTAAAAATAATAGGCATTTAAAAAAAATCAAAAAATTCTACTCCAGGTGACGGTCCTTTTGCTCGTGTTGCCACAAATCTTCACTTTTTCCAAATTTTTTTTTTTGTTATGTAACCCTGAATAATGCTTCTCTAAATTGTTATCAAAATTACAAAACCAGCTGCTCCAGCTTGGATGAAAAAAATACATTATTCCCAAAAAAAAAAATTCAAAATAAAAATTTTGCCTAGTTTAAACTGACTGTACTGAAAAAAAAATGTACTACGCGAGTGTGGCAAGTGACGTCATAATTTGGCGCATTTAGTAAGAATTCCAAAATGGTATAACACTTGGTAAATTTTTGCTATAATTGTCGACAATTTTTGTTTTTTTGGAAATAGTCCCGTTTTTAACTTTATCTACCTTGGTTAAAAATTATTATTCTAATGTGCCCAAAATTCACCATGACAGTAATTAGTAGTTGACATACTGTGACAAAAGTCACCCGTGCGCGCGCGCCTTTACTACCTGCTCTGCCTGCACTTGTACTTGGTAACAGGGATAATAAGGATATGAAGTTTCGGTTATGGATACGGTTACGGATATTAGAATAATATTATACCGGTTTCGGTTACGGTCACGGATATGAAATCATTTCAGATTATCCGAAAGTCTCGGATAATTTCGGTATCGGAACTATTAGAATTTCAAAAATGTAGGTATAATACAAATAGCAAGATGCTGCGTGAGCGTGACCCACATAGCTACTTTATGTACCAACTAAGACGACACCTATGTATGATAAAGGTAAAACAGGCTGGCATATTAGATGGTGCCAGCGAATGCCAGACAAGTTGGTAACAAATATTAAGATTTAAGGTACAATTCCAAGACGGGCCGCAGACCGCAAACTGCAACCGCAAACTGCAAAACTATGAAATCGGCAGCGCGGCATTGCAGCTGTGGCATGTATACTGCAGATTTCATAGAGTTTTGCAGTTTGGCCTTTATCCGAAAATATCCGTAACTTTTGAATCAGTTTCGGTTATGGTTATGGATATTTTTTTATTTCGGATATCCGATAGTTTCGGTTACGGTTACGGATATCCATAACATCCCTGCTTGGTAAGATGGCCGTCTCCGTCCCGCTCATACCTTTTAAAATGGCTTCTCCACCTCACTTAAGCCAGAAACTTGAATTTTGGGCACATTAGAATAATATTTTTAACCAAGGTAGATAAAATTAAAAACGGGATTATTTCCAATAAACAAAAATTGTCGACAGTTACAGCTAGATTTTACAAAGTGTTATACCATTTTGGAATCCTTACTAAATGCGCCAAATTATGACGTCACTTGCCACACTCGCGTAGTACAATTTTTTTTCAGTACAGTCAGTTTAAACTAGGCAAAATTTTTATTTTGATATTTTTTTTGGGAATAATGTATTTTTTTCATCCAAGTTGGAGCAGCTGGTTTTGTAATTTTGATAACAATTTAGAGAAGCATTATTCAGGGTTACATAACAAAAAAAAAATTTGGAAAAAGTGAAGATTTGTGGCAACACGAGTAAAAGGACCGTCACCTGGAGTAGAATTTTTTGATTTTTTTAAAATGCCTATTATTTTTAAAATATGCCACATAGATTTTTTTTTATATTTTTCTGATAACCAGCATAACTTGCCTCAACACCCAGTTCCGGCTTGACGTTACATTACGGGACACCCTGTATATAAAAGAAAGTCGTGTTAGTTACTCCACTTATAACTCAAGAACGGCTGAACCGATTTAGCTGAAAATTGTCAGGGAGGTAGTTTAGAGCCAGGAGAAGGACATAGGATACTTTTTATCCCGTTCGAAATTAAAAAAAAGTCTGCTTATTTATTGCCATTAAGGCGGAACAAAGTTCGCCGGGTCAGCTAGTGTAAAATAATTTCTTACTTCTGACATCCCTGAACGTCGGGTTCAGGGATCATCAGGTCAGATCAGGGATCATAATTTTTACCTCTTTATTTTTTTCAAATCGCAAGGTTGATTTTCTCTTAGTATACCGATTTCGACCGTGATCAGTGACCATAAAGTCATCTGTCAACGGGTCGATTAGACACGATAAAAGCACTAAACGATATTTGTTTACTTTTAGTGCGACATCGGGTCGTAAGGACCTGATAAGTTTTTTTTTTTCCAAATATTTACCCACTGTGTTTGACGAAACAATTGCAAAACAATATTTATCTTTCGTACTACTGAAAAGACCGAATATATCCATCCCGCACCAACGCATCCAGCACCTAAGGTCAATTCGAACCGATAACGCAGTGTGAACGTGTTAAGTATGCTTTTTTAATAAAAAAAATCTTTGAATATCAAGTGCCTTTAAATAGTTTCCATCCTTTGACTACAACTTAATAAAAATAAGTACCATAACTTCATGTTAAAAATAGATAGTAGCATATTTTCGGCATCTATTGTGGTATTTGATAGCACTGTAACAGACCATCGTATGATATTTTTAAAATTAAGCAGTACCATGAAACCTGAAATCCATAAAACAAAATATCAGACAATTGTTAACTACGAAAAGGCAATCATTTGCCTGAAAGAAAGTAACATAAATGATCTTATGACATATAATAATCCTGCTGAACTGACTGATACCCTAATAACTACATTACAACAATGTTTAATTAATAGCACTACTACAAAGCCTATAGTTTCCAAAGACCGCTTGATTAAACCTTGGATTACACCAGGTCTATTAAAATGTATCCGAAATAGAAATGACTTGCAGCAAAAATCACGATCTAACCCGTTTAACGAAATTTTAAAAATCACCTACAAAAGGTATCGAAATTTTTGTGTTAATTTAATTAGAAAGGTAAAGACTAAATATGAACGAGAACTTTTAGCAAAAAATAGTAAAAATTCAAAAACCCTTTGGAAGACAATAAATGATATAACCAGCCGTAACACAAATAAAACAAGTAATCTAGATTTATTGGATTCGAAAGAAACTCCACTAGTAGCAGTTAACCACGTGAATATCCTCCTGAGACCCAGACCCCTAAAAATTGTCGAATTGTCTTGAATTTTGGAAGGCAGGCTAAGTTTCATATGTACAACTAACAAAAAATGCGAAAAAAAATCTAGCCCCCCTACATACGCCAAAATGGGGGGTGTCACCAGTGACACTACGGGTTTCAAAGACATTAAAACGGGCTTGAATAAATTAATATTTTAATTACTTCAGGTATGGTAAAATAGGTGTTTTTAGTTTCAAATTGATCTGCAATTGTTTAGAATCATATAAGATTTACTTTTATTGAACTTGTTATGACAAACTTTAATTTAACTTGCAATAAAAGTGTGAATGTATGTTTGAGTAAAATCTTTCAATTGAATTGAAGCTGAATTAGAGCTACTTCCTGCCAACCGATTGAGCTGAAATTTTGCATAGACATGTAACTCAGATGAGACTTCAATATAATGAGATCATGGAGCTGATCTGATGATGGAGACGGAAGGTAGCCATAGAAACTCTGTGACTAAACGATGTAACTCTGTCGAGTTTTGACTCATTTGATTGGTATTGACAAGTACTCTGGTCTTGGATGATATCCAGGGTCTGATCTGAGGATGGAGCATCAATTTTTTCATCATCTGTCTCATCAAAGTTGCATAACATTGACTTGACGTTACCATCAGACAATCCTAAAAAGGACCATAATTCAAGTCACGAGTGCCCAAAGTGTCACCAGTGACACTCGAATTAATTGACGAAAATACTCATTACAATAGAAACATTTTAATAGTTTTATCGCACAATCTGAGAGATATATTACCGTAGCACACAGAAAACACAAAACAATACCAAAAAACTTGTTTTAAATAATATTTTCTTTTCTTGGAATGTGTCATGTCGGAGGTCGCGCGAATTCAAAATTTCAATTAATGTTTACAAAATCAAAAACCCTTTCGTGCGAGGCGTAGCAATTTTTTGGATATGTGACATATTCCAACGTTTCACACACTTTTATTAATTTTTATAAATACCAATAAATGGCGCTGTAAAAAAAATATATACTCAAGTGTCACGAGTGACACCGGGGGTCTCAGGAGGATATGTTCTTCGCAAACATTGGCAAAACTCTAGCTCGTAAAATTACACCAGATCCCTCTTTGCAAAAGCCCTATAATTTGAACCAGTTGCACAGCTCACCAGTTGCATCTTTTGTTTTTCTGGAAACGGATCCTGAAGAGATATACTTAACCCTAATGAGCCTTAAATCCGAGAGTGCCCCGGGTTCTGACAACATACCCACTAGATTTTTGAAATTAGCTAATGAAATAGTAGTACCTATAATTTCCCACTTGGTTAATTTATGTTTTGAAAGGGGGACTTTTCCAGCGGCATTAAAGAGAGCAGTTATTACGCCTGTCTATAAGAATGGGAACAAGAGCGACGTCTCGAATTATAGGCCAATCTCAGTTTTAACGGCAATATCTAAATTAGTAGAGAAATTAGTAAATCCCACCAAAAACATTCTGTAAAAAACTAGCCAAGTCTCGATGGAGCTGCTTGTTTATCTCTAAAAAGTAATGAAATCTAGACAAAGTCGTGCCAAGTCTATGGTTCTTTACTGCGATTTCTTTTTTATTATAGTTAATGCTGTGTGACTTGGCCGTTGAAGGGTACAAAACCAGGTGCTCCATGACACCATTGCACCAATCTGTTGCCAGAACCACTACCCATTGACGATGGAAAATTGCCACTTGGAAAACGTTGATTTAATAACCAGTGAATTGTAGGCTTAATAAAGCTGCGTATTTCATAATACTTATGCATAATTATTGATTATCTTAACTTAATAAAGATTGTTCAACGGCCAAGTCACACAACATTAACTATAATAAAAAAGAAATCGCAGTAAAGAACCATAGACTTGGCACGACTTTGTCTAGATTTCATTACTTTTTAGAGATAAACAAGCAGCTCCATCGAGACTTGGCTAGTTTTTTACAGAATGTTTTTGGTGGGATTTCACTTCTTTTTGTAGAATGTGGCATAATTATTTAACGTCGTCGTCCTTTAATATTATCGTCATTTTTTTTACGATATTAAACACATCTTTAAAAAGGACAACGAATCAGAATTGATTTAATAATAACTAGAGGGGAAAAAAAATCTGGACACCGCGGTGCAGAAAATCGACGCTCAAAGTGCTAGCGCCATCTAGCGGTGAGCGGTACAGGCGAACACCACGGCGCCGGTGTGGCGCTAGTAGTATTGATTATTATGAATGTGGTGTTACTCCAGATCTTCGATTTTCCTAGTTTTTATAGTTTTCCCTTTATGTGGCCATTAAACCCTAACTCTGTACCAAATTTCAGCTCTCTGAGTTAATGGGAAGTACTAGTTCTATTTTGATGATCATCAGTGAGTGAGTGTCATAAATGCGAAACTTTGCTTTCGCTTAACTTCGGAACTAATTGACCTACAGACTTGAAATTTTGGATTTTAAGTGTGTGATTATAGCTTACTAGATGACGAAAATTTCTGCGTTCTGGTCTTATCTAAAGGTTCTCAAATAGAGGCCTGAAAATGCGGCGAAATGGTTCCAGTAAAGGATGGTACGGCAGTGTTTGCTTCGCGCTCGACTTGGCGGGGGCACTGCCGTGCCCCCAGATAAAAGACTAGTAAATTATTTAAACAAAATTGATTTTCTATCAGAATCACAGTACGGCTTTCGGAGAAATCTTTCGACTGAAGATGCAGTCACGGCACTAGCGTCTCATGTTGTAGAAAGTGTTGATAAGGGACAGAAATGTATTGCAACATTTTTAGACTTGAAAAAGGCATTCGATACTGTCTCTGTTCCCATTCTTATACAAAGGCTGGAAAATATTGGCATTAGAGGAGTCGCTTTGTCACTGTTTGTAGATTCTCAGCGAGCGCAAACAGCAGGTTAAAATAGGCCAGTACATTAGTGACGAAAGCAGCGTGACATATGGTGTCCCACAGGGCAGTGTCCTCGGCCCAACGTTATTTTTGATTTATATCAATAGCCTCTGCAATATGACAATTAATTTTGGACGTGTATTTTCATATGCAGACGACACTGCCATTGTCTTTGTGGGTAACACGTGGGAGGGTGTACGTCATAATGCAGAAGTGGGACTTGCGGATATAGCTACCTGGTTAAAAGACAATCTACTGACACTAAATACTGATAAAACAAACTATATAGCATTCACTAATTATAACTCATCTCAACCCGACAGTCATTTTAATATTCGCATTCATTCTTGTCATACTCAATATAATACGTGCTCGTGTAAGGCTATTAGTAAGGTGACAGATACAAAATATTTAGGAGTTGTGGTTGACCAGAGGCTGTCTTGGCATGCCCAAATAGATCTAATGATGGGTAGGATCAGGAAGCTTATGTGGATTTTTAAAAAACTCCGACATGTTGCTAATAAAAAGCTATTAAACCAAATATACATTGCTCTGGCACAATCGATTTTGGCTTACTGCATTCCAGTCTGGGGAGGTGCTAGTAAGACTAAGTTCCTAGAATTGGAAAGAGCGCAAAGGGCACTCCTAAAAGTAATGAACTTTAAACCTTATAGATTCCCAACAGAAACGCTTTATAAATTAAGTGATATCTTGACGGTTCGGCAACTCTATATGCTTAATTCTACCTTGAGGGTTCATAGAACGTTACCTTATGAACCTACAAAACTATCAAAAAGACGTAAACATAACGTAGCTCCTTCTCCTAGAATCAAAACACTCTATGCTCAGAGACAGTTTGTGGTACGATCTGCACACTTGTATAATAAATTTAACAAGCTTATGAACATCTACCCTATGAATCACTATGCTTGCAAAATGCACCTTACGACTTTGCTGAAAACTTGGAGCTATGACAAGACTGAAACATTTTTGCATGAAATAAACTAAGGTAAAGTGAAAAATTTAAATCTAATATAATTTACAATATAGGCTTCCCTAAACGAATTTAACCTAAAATTAATATTAATTAATTATGCAAACACATAACTTAACTTTTCATTAAGGTGATGTTCTAAGGCCTTGTCAAAATGCTTTAGATATTTTAGCGGAGAGTGTTAGAAGAAATGAAAGTATTTTTTATAATATTACATAACTGAGTTGAAAATTAGCATTAATTATGTGACCAATCTTTTAATTATCTTCCCTGTGTCATAAAATCTATAACACTTTTTATCATTCAATTTAGATACTGAAGTTGCATTCTTTACACGTTTATATTTTATGACAATAATTTTAAGAGAAGATTGACTTGAATCTTTTAGAGTTTTCGTTATTTTTGTCTTGATAAGGTATCAGCATATTATCTGAAAATAAAGAAACCACCTGCATTTTGTATTTCGAAGCAAATTACTTTCTTTTAAATTATGTATTCGTAATGCATAATAAGCGCGACTTCATTGTCAATCAGACTATTTTTAATTATTAATTTCTGGTAAAGGATTGTCCCATCAAGGCGATGCGTGTGTGTAGCCATGTCAGCATGTGCATCCGCTTTGTCAGTTATTAAAAATCGGGCCGTGTTTGATGTTGCGGATATACTACTACTACTATTCTTCAGTACGGTGATTTACTTTACTTGCAGTGCAAACCTCGGAACCACGTTTTCTTATTACCAGACGAATTGCCAAATGATTATCGAGTAGGGAACTTCGCGGTTAAAATTAATGCAATGGAACCCAACTGGATTGAAAACGGGCTTTTTCCAGCTTCACTGCGCGATGTTGATGTTGCAACATCGCAGTTAGTTCATATTTTGCGCGACCGTGTATTCACTCGCGAACGTAACGAGACTCGGGATAGTTACTTGTTCACCGGGAACAATTATACGGTTTCTTTTTGGAAATTTGGCAACAAATTTTATTTATTTAATAGCCACGCGGTTGGCATCAATAATAAATTTAATCATCGGGACGAAACTCAAAATAAGGCGCGTTTGTTTTGTTGCCAAAATTTAGAAGATCTCGCAAAATTACTGTTCATAGGACATGCGTATACCTCGGCGCAATATTCTATACATAAATTAACTGTAGTAAATTTTGCGCTAAACTTAGATCCCGTCGTCCCACTCGAGCCACGCGACGCGAAATTAACAACGTTGAAACCTGTCGTAGTCCTTGAAAAAGTTGAGTTAGAATCAATAGACATTGCACCGGTGCAATCAACCAAACGAGGTCGACCCAAAAAAAAGAGATCATCTAAATGTAAAGTAGATTCTTCCGCACCGAAAAAATCTAAATTAATTAATGAAAAATTAAAACCAGTTGTGGTTCTTGAGAGAGTAGATTTAACTGCGTTAAAAATTGCCCATGATGCGAAACCTTTGTCCGTCAGTACTACACATTCTGATGTCAAATTGAAATTAAAGCCAGTCGTTGTAATTGATCGGGTCGATTTAAATAGCGGTCGGGTTAGTAACGTAACGTCAACCAAAACCCTTAGACACCGAGAGGCTGTAAAACGATATACTGCCCAGAACCCAACTATCAATAGGGACGCGGTTAAACGGTACTCACAAAAAAATCCCTCGGTACATAGGGACGCAGTTTCACGATACTCGCAAAACAATCCCTCCGTTCACAGGGACGCGGTAAAACGATACACTCAAAATAATCCATCCGTTCATAGGGACTCGGTTAAACGGTATTCGCAACAACATCCGGAAGTTAATAAAGAAGCGTCACAACAATATAATGTAGTAAACAGAAATTTAGTAATTCCAATATTTTGATCGGGCAAAAACAAAACGACGACTTAGATTCACTTCAAACTCATTGTTTCAAAAAACTGTCTTTGAATGACAGTCATAGATGTCCTTATTGTCAGGCGCGAATTTTTATAGAGGAAAAAGGTAGAGTCAAGTGGTGTTGTGGTTCTGGAGCATATAATGTTCAAAATTTACCGCCGTTAACCGAAGACTTCTATTCCCACCCAGCTTTCCTTTTAAGATCGCGAGCTTTTAATCATTTGTTTTCGTTTAGCGCATTAGGCGTTTCTCATGGTTTTCATCAACCAAATACCGGTATTTCATTCTTAAAAATTCAGGGCCGAACTTACCATCGCGTTTTTGATTTAGCTTACACCGACACAAACAATCCTATCGGTATGTACATTTACGACGAACGGGAAAGAGTAGCTGTAAGCCAAAATTTAGAAATGGAGGTAGTTCGTTACATTACCAATTTTATGCATAATGTTAGTCCGTACATAGATTGTTTTAAACGTTTAAGTCAGGAGCCTTCCGAGGAGGCACATTTGATATTTGAACCCACGTCGCGACGCTCCCATGGTAATATTTTAGGAGACATGCCAATCGGTTCGGAAATAGCCGCAATTCTGAGCACAGAACGCGAACGCTATATTCCTAAAGCTATAGTCATATGGCGCATAGGTGCTCGAAAACCGCACACTGTAGACATTTTACATCCGCTGTATGAAACTTTTCAATATCCTTTGCTGTATCCACACGGTAATCCCGGTTGGTTACCGAATAGACTCGATAACAACGGCGTAAAACTAACACAAAATAAATACGTCCGTTGTTTGTTGCTATCTGAGCCGCGGTTTTCAGAGTTGAACAGACTTTCTGAGGAATGGATAGTAGATATGTTCTGTAGAATTTCAGAGGAACGACTTAGGTACATTTTTAATATGCAGAATCATTCCTCAGATGCTGCTCTTAGATCTGCTCCCCTTCAGGAAGTAGAAAACTCAGTAGAGATAAGTAACCAGATAGCAGCAGATGAAACCATACGGGGAGAAGGCGGTGTTGTGCCGGGACGTGTCTATCTGCCCAATACATTTACTGGAGGTCCACGGTATATGAAAACTAAATATATGGATGCGATTGCACTGGTCAATAGACTGGGCACTCCATCATACTTTTTAACGATGACATGCAATCCAAAGTGGCCCGAGATCCAACAATCTACTCCACAAGGACAAAGGCCTAATCCTTTAATTTGTGCGAGAGTTTTTAACTTGAAACTCGCACAACTTTTAAAAGACCTTTTAGAACTGGTGCTTGGTTTGGTAGATGTATGTATATTATGCATGTCATAGAGTTTCAAAAACGAGGACTGCCCCATGCCCACATTTGTTTCAGAATCGAAGGGGGTGGTCCCATACAAAATTTTGAAATCGATCAATTTGTAAGGGCAGATATCCCTCCTCCTTCTGAGGCAGGTGGTAGATTACGCAAGGCTGTGCTTGATCACATGATACACGGCCCATGTGGACCTCCACATAGAACAGATTTGCCATGTTGGGATACTGAAAAAATGAAATGCACAAAGTATTTCCCTAAATCTGAAACGGCTGTAACTTACTGCGATGACAAAGGTTTTGTTCATTTACGCCGTGATAGTAAAAACCAAGCCACCATTAAATTTAGAAATAGAGACATAACGGTTAGTGATTTGTGGGTCGTTCCGTACAATGCCGCTCTTCTCCTCAAGTATGACTGTCACATAAATTTATTAGCATATTCCGCACGCGCGATCGTCAAATATCTATTCAAATACATGACCAAAGGTCCTGACGAATCGCGCGTTACTGTCGTTCCCGATTCAGATAAAAACAATGAAATCGAGCAGTATGTCACCAAACGTTACCTTGGTTCTTGCGAAGCGACGTGGCGCATTTTAGAGTTTGACGTAACAGCTCGCGAACCGAACGTAAAGCAGCTCGCCGTACACCTTGAGGGCCAACAATCCATCTTTTTCAAGCCGGGAACCGAAGCAGATGCCGCGCGCCGCGCTCATTCGGACTTAATAACTTATTTTAAAAGGCCTCTCGGTGAACAGTTTGATAACATAACGTACTTGGATTTTTACGAGCGGTTTATTGTACATTCACGACGTCCCACCACTAAAAATGTAGAAATCTATGAATTAAGTAATAATAAATTTTTGACAAGACGGCAAAGGGGCGAATTAGTATCGCGTTTATTCTGGGTCGCGCCAAACAGAGGTGAATTATTTTACTTGCGTCTTCTTTTAGCGTCTCAGCCGTGTCGTAGTTACGACGATTTATATAAACTTGGTGGTCCATTGTGCAAAACTTTCCAGGAAGCTGCGAAAGCTCTCGGGATCGCGGACGATGAAGCGGAGTATGAGATTGCTATGCAGGAAGCATCTACATTTTTGACTGGACCACGGCTGCGTAGCTTTTTCGTACTCTTAGCTGTGAACGGGGTTAGGGTCGTTTCTTTGTGGGATAAGTACAAACATTTAATTGGTCAGGATTTTTTGCAGCGTTTATCCGATGACGCAGAAAAAGCGTACAAACTTTGTCTCGTCCAAATCGACCGGTTATTGCGTAAACATGGGACATCCCTTGTCGAGCAAGGGTTACCGGGCGTTATAGACGATTCGACCGAAGTAGGCCGCGAGCGCGTCGAATATAATCGCGACGAGTTAAACACGTTCGTGAGTAGCTGGCTACCAAAATTATCCCCCGACCAAAACCTCGTGTTTAGTTATATTCACACTCTCCTGAGTGACAGCGAGTTCCGAAACTCTAACAATACTGCCATTTTCATTGACGGGCCTGCCGGAACAGGTAAAACTTTACTTTTAAATGTAATTACTGCACACGCACGCGGAAATTCAGGAATTGTCTTGTGTACGGCGAGTTCAGGTATCGCGGCGCAAAATTACGTAGGCGGCATTACGGCACATAGCATGTTTAAATTCCCCCTCAACCCCGTAGATGATCTTGGTTACTGGAGCATTACCAATGGTTCGCAGCGCGCTGAGCTTGTTCGACAAGCTGACGTTATTATTTACGACGAAGCCCCTATGGCTCACAAATATTTAATTCACCTGCTTGATAGGTCTCTCCGCGATTTGATTAAGTGTAACAGGCTTTTTGGTGGGAAAATCGTAATTTTCGCAGGAGATTTCCGTCAGATACCTCCTGTCGTAGTAAAAGCTAAAAGTAACTCTGACGTAATCAATTGTTCAGTCAAGTCCTCACCGATTTGGGAACAAATTAAAATTTTCAACTTGAGCACTTCCCAACGTAACAGAGACGACCCAGAGTATTCTGACTTTTTATTAAAACTGGGATCGAATCAATTGCCGGTTCAAACAGTAAAGGTAAATCGTTCAATTTTAAATTTAGTAGATTTAACTTCCCACCTTTCTTATGTTACAGATTTGAACGATTTAATAGATTTTGTTTTTTCACATGTTGTCATTGTTGAACCGGACACGTGTGCTGGTCGAGCAATACTCACCACACACAATCAAAACGTTAGGGAAATTAATTCCATAGTATTAGATAGAGTAGAGTCGGAACCGTTACACTTTTATTCAATCGATAAAGTCCTTTCCGATAACGCGGACGATATATTTTTAGACGCGGACGCGTTAAATAAACTGCAGCCAAAGGGTGTTCCAGAACATGATCTAACACTAAAAGTAGGATGCGTGTGCATGATAATCCGCAATCTTAGTTTTTCAGACCGACTGGTCAATGGCACAAAAGTTATCGTCGTGAAAACTACGCCGCGCATAATAACCGTTCGCAAGCCAGGTGAAACAAACGAATTTTTGATTCCGCGTATCTTGTTTAAAGCTCCAATCGAACCGGACAGCCCCATCGAAATGACGCGACGGCAATTCCCCTTAGCTCTGTGTTATGCCATGACTGTTCATAAGAGTCAGGGGCAGACTATAAATCGGGTAGGCGTAGACTTGCGGTCGGACGTGTTCAGTCATGGCCAATTGTACGTAGCGTTAGGTCGGGTCCAAGAAAAATCGGATATCAAAATTTTAGTTTCGCACGATAAATTAGTCGACGATAAACTTTTGCTTAATAATGTAGTGTACCCGCAGCTTCTTTAGATTACTTTTTTTATATATTTTTTTATTTTTACGCAGTTTCTCGGAAAGTGTAAATATAATTCACCTCATCAATCAATTGACAATTCTTTTGTGTAAATATATTTTAAAATCAATTAAAATCAAGCTGACACGCCTATACACGTGCATTATTTATTTATTTTTGCTTTTTTATACTCATTTCGCATGAATTCAAAATTTGGTGGTTTTTGTTTGGGCATGTTGGTTTTGTGTATATGAGTTATGCGTGTGTGGTGGTGTGAGTGGAGATAGTGAAGTATCGGGGGAATGGGCTATGTTAAATATCATCTCTACACCGTAGGGGTGGATCGGTATAGCGTCGTCACTTGGAGTATAAATCCATTTACATTGGTGTTTGATTTTAGAATAGGAGCTTTCTCGGTCAACCAAATTGAAGAAGAGATGTTATGATATCGCTGAAGGGCGAACTGAAGGATAGACGTGGACGACTGTTAGGGGGACACGCCAGCCTGTGGGCTGATGTTGCTGATGCTGTGGGAAACACCGGCGGACGTCTTGGGGAAGGTAACGACATCGAAGCGAAGAGTGTGGAGTTCGACAGCCGCATAGCTGCGGGCGTGAAGTTGAGGGGGAAGAGACCGGAGAGAAGATGCAGGGGTGACGAATCAAGGTAAGGTTAATAACCGCTTGATAATGTCCCACTTGTGCCAATTGAATGCCTCAGCGTCGGCGGAATGTCAGGAAGTCTAGGTACAAGTACGAGTATGCCAATATAACAAACATATGCATGGTTCCGGAGGCAATGAGCAATGGATGTGTTGATTTTTTGTTAGTTATATGCCGTTTTAAGCGTAACTGAACGGAATTGTTCTTACCAGCATATAATGGATATCGTATAATTGTCATTTTGTAAAAGTAAGCTTCAACCAAACCAACGCGTGCAAATCACCATCGCCGACGCGATCATAGGCGAATGACAGGTCGCACGACCAGTCATTGGCCTATGATCGCGCCGGCGATGGCAATCTGCACGCGTTGGTTTGGTTGAAGCTGAAATAATGTACAGGGGTAGCCTTTTTTTTTCGCATTACTTGAATAAGCAATGCACGCTGCGTCGTAGGTTACACTGAAGAACATAGGTACTTTTATAGATATATAAAGTGCTTTAAACGGTTATGTAGAGAGTAGGCTTTCGAGGGAGCACATATAATATTTGAACCCATGCAATGACCGTGACGTAATGAATATGTCCGTTTGTTTCCTGCTATCTAAACCGCGGTTTTCCGATTTTTTTTATATTGTATGTAAAAAAATACAGTTGGCTTTAGGGATGGCCATGATGGTATTTTTATTACTATATTGCATTAATTAATATCATAAATTAGTAATAAAACATTATGACAATAAAGTGATCCCCTCCATTGTCAAGATTATCTTCAGTCTGAATTGTTATTTTTATTAAATTAAAAAGAAAGATCTTGAATTTGTCATTCTCACTAAAATGTCTCTAAAATATGATCGAGTGAAGCGATGGCTGGCTCATCCGTCATGTCTGTGAACAGGCGCTGCCTTCGGGGACTGGTCAAACCAAGTTGTCCAGATTTTTAAGCTTTTAATTTTGAATGGGTTGATGTTATAGTATTACTTTGCCACAGTTCCCATAGATAGTCAAAAATATTTTTGGTTACTTTAGTGTCAAAACAGTCACATTATTGGTAATAACACATTACACGATTGAAAGGGATCCTCTTCGATCTTATTGTGTTTAAATTTTTTCAGTCTGAATTATTACTATCATTAGAATATGAAAAAAGATATCTTGGATTTGTCATTCTCACTAAAATGTCTCTGGGGTGGTGGCGTGGTGAGGCGGGTCGTTACATTCTCTAAAATATGATCGAGTGAAGCGATGGCTGGCTCATCCGTCATGTCTGTGAACAGGCGCTGCCTTCGGGGACTGGTCAAACCAAGTTGTCCAGATTTTTACGCTTTTAATTCTGGATGGGGTGATGTTATAGCATTACTTTGCCACAGTTCCCATAGATAGTCAAAAATATTTTTGGTTACTTTAGTGTCAAAACAGTCATATTATTGGTAATAAAACATTACACGATTGGAAGGGATCCTCTTCAATCTTATTTTGTTTAAGTTTTTTCAGTCTGAATTATTACTATCATTAGAATATGAAAAAAGATATCTTGGATTTGTCATTCTCACTAAAATGTCTCTGGGGTGGTGGCGTGGTGAGGCGGGTCGTTACATTCTCTAAAATATGATCGAGTGAAGCGATGGCTGGCTCATCCGTCATGTCTGTGAACAGGCGCTGCCTTCGGGGACTGGTCAAACCAAGTTGTCCAGATTTTTACGCTTTTAATTTTGGATGGGGTGATGTTATAGCATTACTTTGCCACAGTTCCCATAGATAGTCAAAAATATGTTTGGTTACTTTAGTGTCAAAACAGTCACATGATTGGTAATGTGACGGCTCCCACTATTTTTACGCTTTAAGTCTTAAATAATAGAGGTATTTTCAAAAGAAATAAAAACACGATAACTTACTTGTTTCCAGAGTATATTGTGTATCACACACTTACAGAACAATACACACACGGTAAGTATAACACTTTCTACTATATCACTCTGACCGCATCAAGAGCACTGCTAGGCACAACCGACCACTTCAACGACCAACAGAGAACTCAGCAACTGCCTACTTTTCGGTAAAATGACAACTGTCACCCCCACCAAAAGAGTGGTGGCGCCATCTAAAACGTCAGTTCGCTCTTAGTCAATTGAGATACTTTTAATTGTAAAATGAAGCGGAAATAACCAAAATAATAGGTGTTTGTATTATAAATTAGTGATAATAATTAATAATTATAACAAATTGATGACAGTCGGCCATCCTTAATGTCGTATGACCTCGTACGTTTACAAAAAGAAAACTAAACTAAATTACTAGATAAGGATACATTCACAAATAGCTCGCCACATAGGCTGTCTAATAACATTATCTAATGGACCAGGGATGTCCTTATTTCATTAGGGGACCAGGGATCAGGTGCGATTGTGGTCAAATACCTGCCTTGTTATGCATAAAAAAAGTCCTTATTTCGTACAGGACCAGGGTTGTCCTTAAATCATTACAGGACCAGGGTTGTCCTTATTTCATTACAGGACCAGGGTTGTCCATATTTCATTACAGGACCAGGGTTGTCCATATTTCATTACAGGACCAGGGTTGTCCATATTTTATTGCAGGACCAGGGTTGTCCTTTTGTGTACAAAATCAACTTAAATTTTTATTTATCATAGTATATCATATTCACTCATATTTCATTACAACATGAAATAAATACATCATTATTTACATAATCATTAAAATTAACAATTCATTTTCATGCAAAATTATAAAACTCATTCTTTAAGTAGTCTTAAATCATATTTTCCTTAAATTATAACTATTTTTTTTTTAGTCTACAATGGCTCTATTCTGAGGAGTCACTAGAATTATCTAATTCTTGCTCATGAGGTCTATTGAAACTAAGCCAGGGCTTAATTTTGTCGATGGCTACTACTGTAGAAAATTTCCTATTGCCTTTTCGGGTAAGAGGAGTATCCTCTACCTGAAAGCGGTCATGATCTAGTACAGCTATAATCCTGTAAGGGCCTTGGAATTTCTTCTCAGTCGGTACACTCTTGTCAGAGTGGTCGTGGTCATCATCTTGAATCACGATTCAGAGTGATGTTCCTCGTAATACGGCGCCATTCCTCGCGGACTGCAGCTTTCCGGGTACTTTCGCTAACCGAGCACTTAGTTGCGGCCTTGATCTGGTCCGTCCATCTCATTGGTGATCTACCACGTGGTCTGGTGCCCTCAACTTTTCCCTGCACTACGAGACGCTCTATGGAGTCATTACTGCGCCGAGATACATGGCCGAAGAAGTTTAAAATGCGTGACTGTACTGTGGTTGATAGGCGCTGTCTGATGCCGAGTTCTTTTAATATGGAGTCATTGGTACGAAACTCGGTCCACGATATTCCCAGCATCCGTCTCCAGCACCACATCTCTAATGCGTCGATCTTCTTCCTTTCGGTTTCACGAAGAGTCCATGTTTCCGACGCATAGAGGAAAATGGGGAATATTAGGCAATAAACGAGCCTGGTTTTGGTGGCCTTGGTAATGTTTCTGTTGCCCCAAATCTTCCTCATTTTGTCCATAGCAGACCTAGTGACTGCGTTGCGTCGCTTGATTTCGTCTATGCACCCGCCTTCATTGGATATCAATGCCCCAAGATAAATGTATGATTTCACAACCTCGCAATTCCCTATGTGTGTAATCCCTGGTAAGTTGTTATTGGCGCGGTCGACAATCATCATTTTGGTTTTTGTGCGATTTATTTTCAATCCAAATTCTCGGCTTGTAGCTTCCATCTTATGCAGCAGATCTTCCATATGACGAGCACCAGTAGCGAATAAGGTCGTATCATCCGCATATCGTAAGTTGGAGATCTTTTTACCGCCAATTACGACTCCGTCCGTCCAATCTTCTAAGGCAATTCTCATTATCATCTCTGTATAGATGTTGAAAAGTAGAGGTGAAATAATGCAGCCCTGGCGTACTCCTGCATCCGGATGGAAATGACTCGACAGCGTTTCATCTGTCTTTACTGATGCCAATCCGCTCTCGTACAGGCGTCTGAGTAAGTGGACAAGATGTTTCGGCGTGCCCATTTCCAGCAAAAATCCCCATAAAACTGGCCACCTCACCGAATCGAATGCTTTCGAGAAGTCTACAAAGCAGATATACGTAGGTTTGTTAAACTCTCTCGCTTTCTCGATGATCTGGCGCACAGTAAAAATTTGCTCGCGGGTGCCCTTTCCTTTTACAAAACCCGCCTGCTCAGGAGCGATTTCTTTCGAAAGGAAGGCCTTAAGGCGCTCATTCAGAATGTGTAGCAGTATCTTACTCGCGTGGGATATTAGAGCAATGAGTCTATAATTACCGCATACTTTTGTGGAGCCCTTCTTATGAAGAGGAATGAAGATTGTATGGACCCATTCCCCTGGCCATGTACCGGTATGCCAGATTTTATTGCATATAGTATGAAATATTTGGACAGCGTGATCCCCCGCAGCCTTGACTACCTCTATCGGGATGACATCTATACCAGTAGCTTTACCAGTTTTCAGGTGTTTGATAGCGGCACGTACCTCTTCTTTAAGGATGTCTGGTTCTAGATCATTCCCTGGTTCTGTTGATGGAAATTCTTGTGAGTTTGGATCCTGAAACAAAGCCTCACAGTAGATCTTCCATGTTTCAGATATCCCCCTTGGAATTTAGGTACAAGCTTTTTGCTATGGCCAGTAGCAGGCACTTGTCTTTCGATCCTAATCAAATCACCGACTTCGTATTTTTGAGGTTCACAGCGACGTTTATTAAAAGTTTCCTTTTGTTTCTTTTGACAGGACTCGATGTGAGTGTTGATTTCCTGGCGAATACTAGTTCTGTCCGGACTAACTGGACCTGACGTATCATGTGTTTGATTAGTATCAGTGAGCTCAGACAATATTCTACTGTCGCTAGGGCCTGATGGTCTTACACCGAATAGTGCCTCAGAGGGAGTTCGGTTAATCCCCTTATTGAAAGTATTATTGATGCCCCACTGGATGTCAGGTAGATGATCATCCCATTTACTGTCGGGTGTACCTATACACTTGGCCGTTAGGGCGTCTACAATAATTTTATTGTAGCGCTCGACCTGACCATTCGCCCTAGGTGTAGCTACTGCGTTTAAAATATGCTTAATACCCCTTTCATTCATAAATTTTTTGAAGGATCCGCTGGTAAATGATGTCCCTCGGTCAGAAATTAGCCTTCGTGGTACGCCAAATATAGCGAAATATTCTCTGAGAACTTTAATGCTTGTATGCGATTTTGTATTTCGAACGGCTTTAAGGTATAAGTACTTTGTATAAGCATCAATCACGACAAGTATATGAATATTGCCTCTACTGCTACGCACAAAGGGTCCAACATGATCAATATGTACGGTGTCAAATGGCACGTCCACTTTTGCTATTGGGTGTAGAAATCCTTGTTTCTTACCCCCTGAAGCCTTAGCATATGCACATTCGAGACATGAGGTCACATATTTCTTAACAAAATTCCTCATTTTGGGAAACCAGAATGAAGATTTAATTTTTTCCAATGTTTTGTCAATGGAAAAGTGGCCAATGTCGTCATGGTTTTGTTTGACCACTTGCCAGCGTACTCCCTTAGGCACCACCCATCTATCCCCATCAGGCGTAATTCTAAACAGTTTATCTCCCTTTAATTTGTAGTTATTTTTGATGTCAATAACGTCATTCAGATTGGAATCTTTTAATATTTTTATTATCCGTTGAATTTCGGAGTCAGCGTTCTGAACTGTTACAAGCCAGCTTTCCTCACCTACATTCCTAACATCCATTATGTCATTTCCGGCAATTGGGTTGCGGCTAAGCGCATCAACGTGTGCCATAGAAGATCCTGCTCTATATTCAATATCAAAGTGATACTCTTGCATATGTTCCCACCATCTGGCAACGCGGGGTAACATGTCCCTTTTTTGAAATGTCGCACGTAATGAATTGCAATCTGTTACAATTTTGAATTTTACTCCAATGAGGTAAACTCTAAACTTTTGTAGGGATGTCACGACTGCAAGAGTTTCTAAATCATAAGAGGAATAATTTTGCTCCTCTGGAGATGTCTGACGGCTAAAATAGGCCACAGGTCTGAGTATACCACAGTTACTGCGTTGTAGCAGAATACCAGCTACGCCAACCTTACACGCATCTGTGTGTAATTCTGTCTCTGCTTGGGGATCATACAAAGCCAAAGTCGGTTTTTCAATTAATTTTGCTTGTTTCATTGTTGTGATCCCCAAAACCAAGAAACATCCTTTTTCAAGAGATGTGTAAGGGGCTTCGCTAATATGGAAAATCCTGGCACAAAACGCCGAAAGAAGCTGGCTAGGCCGAGAAATTGCCTCACGTTATGCTGATTCTGGGGCACGGGAAACTTCTCCACTGCCTCTATTTTTCTAGATCCGGGTCGAATGCCCTCTTTAGAGACCTCAAAGCCTAAATAGTCAACCGTATGTCCGAAAAATAGACATTTAGAAATATTGAGCGTCAAACCAGCACTAGAGAATAATTTGAGGATATTTTCTAAGCGATTCAAGCCTTCTGTAAAGTCTTTCGCAGGGATTATGACATCATCGAGATAAGCCAAAGCTTTTTTATGACGAGCAGAGCCTAGCACCTGATTCATAATACGCTGAAAGGTGGCTGGTGCGTTCGCAAGGCCAAAGGGCATCCGAGTAAATTCAAAATGTCCGTCTGGTGTTACAAACGCTGTTTTGAATTGGTTTTCTTCGCGAATGGGAATCTCATAATATCCAGATGCTAGATCTAATGTCGTATAGAATTGATGACCAGCTAAAACATCTAATTGGTCATCTATCAGGGGCATGGGATAATTCTCCTTGATCGTTTTCTTATTAAGAGAACGATAATCAATGCAGAGACGATAGTCTCCAGTCTTTTTACGTACAAGAACCACCGGACTGGCGTAACACAAGGTAGAAGGTTTAATTATCCCATTCTCCTGTAGATCTGTAATCATGTCTCTAACTACTTCTTTATCTTTAATGGAAAGCCGATAGGGTCTGTAAACTACCGGTTCATTATCATTGAGATTTATTGACATCTTCCCAGCTGAAGTAGTACCCAATTCGGACAATTTTGATGCAAAACAGTGTCTATATTCATTGAGAAGTTTCAGTAATTGCTCTTTTTGTGCAGGAAGCACATTATCGCCTACTCTAACATCAGTGTCAGTTAATGGGGAACAATTACTTTTTTCGGCGCTAATACGCATAACTTGTGCCGTTGAGGCTGCAGTATCTTCTCGAGCCTCACACCCTCGAGCTAAAACATGACCCTTTTTCAGAATGACTTTACTATTTCCCAAAGTATAAACCAATAGCTTTCCAATTCCACCATCACTTATTCTGAACAGGCCGGACGGCACAATGAAGCTAGCATCTGATATAAGGCGAAAGCCTCCTTCAATAAAAACATCACCCATCATGACTGGATCAGTATAAATGTCTACCAATGAAGTTCCAGATAGAGTCATGTCCTCTTTAATGCAAATTTTAACCTTGAAATTGGGTGTAATGTTGCAATCAGAACCTATCATCATCAAACTATTGGCATCCTTATGTACTATAACATGGGGTTGTTCTGTGAAAGTCTGTCCAATCATAACGGGTACCTTCATGGCATCATCTGGCACGATGAATAAGTCAACGTCAGCTTCAACCTCGTCAACACATATCCTAACACGGCATTTTCCTAGCACTTGTACAACTGAGTTCCCAAACCCTCTAAGCTTTGGAAGACCAACAGTCTCTAAATCGGAATAAAGTTTTTGAAAATCTGTGGATCTAATCATGCAGCATTCACTGCCAAAATCTATAAAAGCCTCAAAAGGGATCTGGTTGATTTTGATATTTTTATGATATTTATCACCTGGGCTACTGGTGCCTGAAACTACCATTACTGTTTTCTCTGACGGTAAGGGTTGCTTTGAAAAACATTGATCGGTATCGTGTCCAAGTCTGTTACATTTACTACATTTTTTTATTGGTTGGGGACAACGCGAGACATTGTGACCCTCCTGCTTACAATTAAAACAGCGCGCAACCTTAATACTTGGCGTAGATTGTGAATCACGTATATTTGTATTTAAGTTAGGAGTTTTCATTTGTTTGCGCTCAGTTTGTGGTCGGACATTCCTAGCATTCCTCAAATAAGCAAGTAACTTATCAGGGTTATCATACTGAACTGCTTCCGCGCCTAATCGTACTGATCGATCGTCTATTCCGTGCAGTATACACTCTACCGCCCTTCTTCCCTCAATACCACATCTATTGATCAATGCTACCTTATCGTAATAATACGATTCTAGTGAATCCCCGAATCGAGCTCTTTTCGCCAACATATCGCTTAACATTTGCCCATAGTTCTCATCAGACGGGAATGCTGTTAACAACTTTGACTGCCACTCTTCCCACGAGAAAAGAACAGTTGCGAGACCCTCATACCAGCGTTGGGCCACTCCACGCAATTTAGGCAAAGCGAAATGAATTATCTGCTTTTCGTTCCAATCATAAATTGAAGCACATTCGTTCACTTTATGAAGCCACATTGAAATCGTCTGTTCTTTTCTCGCAGGGTCAAACTCGGGAATGGTATTTTGCATATTACCTAGCTTATCTATTGACTCAGAGCGGTTTATAGATTTCAAAGCACTTAAGAGTTTAATAAAGGTATTGGATGTAATAGACTCATCTTTATCCTCCCGCTCCTGATGGCTGCATGACTGGCGGCTCACCCGGCTGCGGCTTTCTTGACTGCGAGACCGGCGGGCGTGCCGATTGCGCGGCCGGCGACTGGACGGGCTGCGCGACCGGTGACTGGGCCCACCGCGACTGCGCGACCGCTGACTGGACCGGCTGCGTGACCGGTTACTGGGCCGACTGCGCGACCGGTTACTGGGCCGGCTTCGCGACCGGTGACTTGGCCGACTGCGCGACCGGTGACTCGGCCGACTGCGGGACCGATGACTGGGTCGACTGCGCGACCGGTGACTTGACCGTCTGCGACTGCGCGACCGACGACTGGGCCGGCTGCGCGACCGGTGACTCGGCCGATTGCGGGACCGATGACTGGGTCGACTGCGCGACCGGTGACTAGACCGTCTGCGACTGCGCGACCGACGACTGGGCCGGCTGCGCGACCGGCTGTATCGTTCCTTCTCCGTAGGGTGAGACGGAGAGTAGGCCTCAGCGCCCTCTTGCTTGGATGAGTCCACTGAAAGTACAAAGTTTCAACCGCATAGTAAACTGTTTACTCATGTATGCAAAAGTAGTGAGCAGCGTAACTATTTCATTAGTTTATTCAAAGTATAAAATTACAATAAGAGAAGGCCAAGCATAATCTACTCAGTTCAGTACTCATAATATGGGGGGATGAACTTAAATTCTGGTATTAATTTTGGTCGATATTGCTTATCCACCACCGGGAAAACGGATGCTATCAAGGAGTCGCCTTGACCAAGCGCTATTTTCCCAATTCTCTGGATAAACAACAACAAGGGACAAAAATAGGAGCCACCTCTTACTAAAATATTTATTTTGTGTTTATAATCATATGTTCAAAAGAAAAAGAAAAAAAAATACATGCATTACCATTTTACTTTAGTAGGTGTGCGAACTTTTATCCCACTTCTGAGATGTGACGGCTCCCACTATTTTTACGCTTTAAGTCTTAAATAATAGAGGTATTTTCAAAAGAAATAAAAACACGATAACTTACTTGTTTCCAGAGTATATTGTGTATCACACACTTACAGAACAATACACACACGGTAAGTATAACACTTTCTACTATATCACTCTGACCGCATCAAGAGCACTGCTAGGCACAACCGACCACTTCAACGACCAACAGAGAACTCAGCAACTGCCTACTTTTCGGTAAAATGACAACTGTCACCCCCACCAAAAGAGTGGTGGCGCCATCTAAAACGTCAGTTCGCTCTTAGTCAATTGAGATACTTTTAATTGTAAAATGAAGCGGAAATAACCAGAATAATAGGTGTTTGTATTATAAATTAGTGATAATAATTAATAATTATAACAAATTGATGACAGTAATAACACATTACACGATTGAAAGGGATCCTCTTCAATCTTATTGTGTTTAAGTTTTTTCAGTCTGAATTATTACTATCATTAGAATATGAAAAAAGATATCTTGGATTTGTCATTCTCACTAAAATGTCTCTGGGGTGGTGGCGTGGTGAGGCGGGTCGTTACATTCTCTAAAATATGATCGAGTGAAGCGATGGCTGGCTCATCCGTCATGTCTGTGAACAGGCGCTGCCTTCGGGGACTGGTCAAACCAAGTTGTCCAGATTTTTACGCTTTTAATTTTGGATGGGGTGATGTTATAGCATTACTTTGCCACAGTTCCCATAGATAGTCAAAAATATTTTTGGTTACTTTAGTGTCAAAACAGTCACATTATTGGTAATAACACATTACACACGATTGAAAGGGATCCTCTTCAATCTTATTGTGTTTAAGTTTTTTCAGTCTGAATTATTACTATCATTAAAATATGAAAAAAGATATCTTGGATTTGTCATTCTCACTAAAATGTCTCTGGGGTGGTGGCGTGGTGAGGCGGGTCGTTACATTCTCTAAAATATGATCGAGTGAAGCGATGGCTGGCTCATCCGTCATGTCTGTGAACAGGCGCTGCCTTCGGGGACTGGTCAAACCAAGTTGTCCAGATTTTTACGCTTTTAATTCTGGATGGGGTGATGTTATAGCATTACTTTGCCACAGTTCCCATAGATAGTCAAAAATATTTTTGGTTACTTTAGTGTCAAAACAGTCACATTATCTATAATATCAAAATGAATCGCAAAATGTGTTGGTAAGCACATAACTCAACAACACCTGGACCAATTTTACCAATTCTTTCTTTTAATGTTCGTTGAAGTCCAACAATGGTTTTTATGGCGAGATTCAGAGGTCCACGCGTTCGAAGTCGCGGGCGGCCGCTAGTTGGTAATAAAACATTACACGATTGGAAGGGATCCTCTTCAATCTTATTGTGTTTAAGTTTTTTCAGTCTGAATTATTACTATCATTAGAATATGAAAAAAGATATCTTGGATTTGTCATTCTCACTAAAATGTCTCTGGGGTGGTGGCGTGGTGAGGCGGGTCGTTACATTCTCTAAAATATGATCGAGTGAAGCGATGGCTGGCTCATCCGTCATGTCTGTGAACAGGCGCTGCCTTCGGGGACTGGTCAAACCAAGTTGTCCAGATTTTTACGCTTTTAATTTTGAATGGGGTGATGTTATAGCATTACTTTGCCACAGTTCCCATAGATAGTCAAAAATATTTTTGGTTACTTTAGTGTCAAAACAGTCACATTATCTATAATATCAAAATGAATCGCAAAATGTGTTGGTAAGAACATAACTCAACAACACCTGGACCAATTTTACCAATTCTTTCTTTTAATGTTCGTTGAAGTCCAACAATGGTTTTTATGGCGAGATTCAGAGGTCCACGCGTTCGAAGTCGCGGGCGGCCGCTAGTTGGTAATAAAACATTACACGATTGGAAGGGATCCTCTTCAATCTTATTGTGTTTAAGTTTTTTCAGTCTGAATTATTACTATCATTAGAATATGAAAAAAGATATCTTGGATTTGTCATTCTCACTAAAATGTCTCTGGGGTGGTGGCGTGGTGAGGCGGGTCGTTACATTCTCTAAAATATGATCGAGTGAAGCGATGGCTGGCTCATCCGTCATGTCTGTGAACAGGCGCTGCCTTCGGGGACTGGTCAAACCAAGTTGTCCAGATTTTTACGCTTTTAATTTTGAATGGGGTGATGTTATGGTATTACTTTGCCACAGTTCCCATAGACAGTCAAAAATATTTTTGGTTACTGTAGTGTCAAAACAGTTACATTATTGGTAATAACACATTACACGATTGAAAGGGATCCTGTTCAATCTTATTGTGTTTAAGTTTTTTTCAGTCTGAATTATCAATATCATCAGAATAAAAAGAAAGATATCTTGGATTTGTCATTATCACTAAAATGTCTCTGGGGTGGTGGCATGGTTGACTAATATTAGTAATTTACCAGTATAATTTAAGTTAATGCAGTGTAATAAATAGGTTAAGGTGCGGCGAGGCTGGCGCTCGGGCCCCTACGCCGCCTTTTTTTTCAACCGACTTCAAAAAAAGGAGGAGGTTCTCAATTCGACCCATATGTTTTTTTTTTTCTATGTTTGTTACGCGATAACTTCGCCAATTATGAACCGATTTGAACAAATCTTTTTTCGGCGTATAGGTAATACCTCAAGGGTGGTCCCATTTAAATTTAATAATAAAAAAAATAACTCCCAAGGGTGGAAAATTGGGGATGAACTTTTTTATACGCAATATCTCCGCCGATTATAAACCAATTTGAACGATTATTTTTTTGTTGAATAGGTATTATCAAAAGGGTGGTTTCATGCGAATTTGAAGAAAATATTTCACCCCCAAGGGTGGAAAATGGGGGATGAACTTTTTTATACGCAATATCTCCGCCGATTATGAACCAATTTGAACGATTATTTTTTTGTTGAATAGGTATTATTTGTGTTCACGCATTTGAAGTCGGTTTTAAGTTATATTGATATAATTACATTTAGAAATAAACATTTCATAAACTTATTTGTTACGATTTAATAGTAATCGCGTCGGTATCCTTCCGTTTGGCCAAATTACTTTTCGCCAAATTTCGCTTCGCAAACAACTTATCGCCAATGTTTCATTTCCCAAATAAACTTTTAGCAACTGTTACTTTTCGCACCACCTTTGCTGAAGGTTCTTTTCCAGACATCTGGAAGGTAGGTAGACTATTGGTCCTCCCGAAGGGAAACGGTAAGCCTCTCTCTGACCCGAAGGCCTATAGGCCTATTACTCTTTTGCCAATCCTGGGTAAGATCCTGGAGCGTGTCATCATCTCCTGCGCTCCCTGCTTGCACCGACATATATCTGACGCTCAGCACGGTTTCACCCGTGGCCGGTCTACGGTCACGGCGCTCAAGTTCATTAACTCGATCACCGAGAACAGTACTGCGTCATACGTGCAGCTGATCTTCCTGGACATCTCCGGTGCTTTTGACAACGCGTGGTGGCCGATGATTTTGTTGAAGGCCAAACAGACCGGAACTCCACCTAATATCTTCAGGTCATTGGTTAGTTACTTTACAGACCGGCGTGTGGGCCTCTATGTAGGGGCTCAAACGTACGCAGACGATCGCAATCGCTTGGTGTGACCCTCGACGAGGCTAGGTTCTATGTGCCGCATGTGAGATTGATTGATTTACAAGCTGCCAATGGTTTTGGCAAGACGTCATGGGGCGTGAGATACCCCACCCTAAGTGTGCTGTACGCAGGCATTTATGTGGCCACGATGACATACGCTGCGGCCGTATGGTACCGATGCTCGTCGATTTTTGTGATGAGAAAGGTGGTTGGAGGGAGTACTCAGCGACCGGCGCTCATTTTACTCACGAAGGCTTACAGGTCGTGCAGCACGGCAGCGTTACCTGTAAGTCTCTCGTGCAGGACGACTTGCGGAGGAGGGAATCCAACTGGCCCCCAGGGAGCGCCGGGAATTGAAGCGCACCATTAGAGAGGATGCCGTGGCCTTTTGACAGGAGCGGTGGGATGCGATAATTCATTTGATCAAATTATCATTTGGCAAAATTTTACTTGGTCAAGTTTTTTTATGGCAAATTTTTGTATAGGAAATGTTTTTTGCCAAATATCCAAATAATTTGATTGATCAAATTAACACTTCATATACTTACCCACAAATCAAAGCATAAGGCACATGATCATGGTTTTCTTAAACAATAATTTTAATAATAAAATTGTATGTTTGCAAAAAGTAGGTATTGCAGAAAATAGTGGGTTAGGTTAGGTTAGAACAGTGACCATTAACGCGCGAAGGCGAGCGAAGCGTGCCGCGGTAGCGGCCGCCGAGCGCCAGAATCACCTCTTGTTAATGAATATTTCGATAAAAATAATGAAATAAGTTGTTTGCGATGTGATAATTTGGGAAACGTTTTTGGCCAAACATTAGTAATCCAATCACGTCATATTATTAGTTACTGCACGCTATGGCTGTAGAAGATTTAAACAAGATTTTTGGCGAGAAAATCAATTTTCGCAGGACATAATATCCGGTTAAATATCCGTGTTGTAGTTAAAGCTAGAACTAACTCTGACATCAAACTGTTAATAATTAAAATCCTAAACACTTCTTAACGTATTTTGTTGCATGGAGTATTCAGTTTTTTTATGAATACTGGGTTTTAATCAATGTTTAACGAATACATAATAGTCCAAAACCAAATGATATAAAGATTTTATAACAATTTTACAAGAAATTGTTTTTTTTTCATAACTCTAAAAACATTTAAAACATAAAGTTACTTTTCTTGTTATACATTTAGGACATACTTTTTTAATTCGAATCGACACTATACGAATAGTTAAAAGGAATTCATATTTTTTATCACATTTAAGTCATAAATGTTGCTACACAACAAATAATATTTTTTATTAATTAGTACCTGTCTTTGTTAATAATATTAAAATTTGCAATAACTTAATATAGAACCAAAAACTTTTTTCTCTTAATGTGTACATATTAACTATAAATTAATAATGAATATTGACTACCACCTACCTATAATGTTTTTATTGTAATTCAGTTTGTTATGTTTGTTAGCTTATTCACATATTACAGAATAGTACTTTTTAATAATTTCATTTATTTAAACAATAAGAATTTTGTTTTGGGTGCACTGTTTTTAATGTCCTGCGTAGGTACATATTTTATGTTCGTCCATTTTAACCTAACAATGAAATTGTGATAAAAATGGGTCCCATTTTGAGAACTGCTGTCTGTTCCCTCGCTAAATATTATCCTAATTACCTCTTGTCTTTGAAGTTAAAATTAATCATTTATCAGTTTCAACTACTCTGTTCAATATTTTCCTCCTTCTTCTCTCGTTGATGAGATAGATGTGCGACGGATCTCGAGCACTGTAGGTCGTAGGTGTTAAAACATCCTATCGCTTGTCTTGCTGAAGACAAGTGAGCATTGGATATCGACTACACCGTTTGTTTTTATTTGGGCTTTCACTTCTTTTGTACCTAATGTTTACTATATTTTCAGTTTAGAATTTTCTTATGGTATTGTTATTTTATTACCATTATTCTTTCACATTCTTAATATTAAAGTTACTCCTTTTATTTACAAGTTTGTTGTTGCTATCATGCATGAGGTAATTTTATTGTTGAGAGGGTTTTCATAATGGACGTGACATTTTCTTTCTTTACCAGGAATTGCTACTTGATCAATTTCATAAAATTAACAATAACTAAAAGTTTTTTTACTAAACATTTTATGAAAATTATCTAATGGTTGTTAAAATTTGAGTATTCTTGAAATAAATAACTAATTAAATAAGTAACGTTATGTTTTAAGTGTAACTTGCTATTTTTTTAGAATGTTTATTCTTGTTAATTAATATTTAAGTACTATTTAAAATTACAAATAAATACATTTTGACTTTGTTTTTGTAACCGTTTATAGCACTTTATATACCTTTAAAAGTACCTGTTTTTTAGTGAGACCTATGATGTATTTGCAATGTTTATTTAAGAAATGCGAAAAAAGGCGACGGTTACATTATTAATTTTACAAAATGACAATTATACGACGATCCTTATTATGCTGGTGAGAACAATTTCGTTCAGTTTCGCTTATGACGGCATTAACTAACTTCATTTGAACACATCCATTGCTCATTGCTTTCTGAACCACGTGTTGTTTGTTATATTGACATACTCGTACTTGTACCTGGACACCCTGATATTCCGTCGACGCTGAGGTGTTTGATTGACACCCGGGACATTATCGACCGGTTATTTTCTCTGCCCTGATTCGTTAACCCTGCATCTTCCCTCCGCTCGACCTCTTCAACTTTATGCTCGTGCTGTGTTGGCTGTCGCCTTCACACTCTTCGCTTCGATGGCGTCACCCTCTCTGAGGCGTCTGCCTGTGTCACCCACGTGGATCAGTGACGTCCCCTGCAGGCTGGGAGTGTCGTCCTAACAGTCTTCCCCTGTCAATCAGTTCGTTCAGTCAGCGGTATCATTCTCTCTTCCTCCGTTTGGTTGGCTGAGGAGGCTCCTGTTCCGAATCAGGCGCTAATATCATGGTGATTTCAAAGTTATTACGTTATATTCCGATATACCACTCTTGCAGTAATGGGGTGATATTTTTCATATTCCATTTCACTTTGCTTTCCCATCTTCTCTTACATTACTGCACACGTAAACACTCATCATATACAATATCGGCTTACCCGGGCAAATCTATCAAATTTTGGATTCATTTCAGTAGCTGCTTTGCAATTGCTTGCTGCTGTAAAATGCTTGCGCTGCTTGGGCTTAGAATTCATTCATATTCATATTATTTATTTGCTAACTAATTGTAGCTAGAAGATCGAATTCGCCCAGTAGGGCGATCTAACTACATGAAATGGTTTTTATTCAAAATAGAAAGACCCGTGTCTTTCTATGTGTCTAGGTATGTCTTGACGCGATATTTATGAATGAGTTACATTATGTACTCACTGCTTGACGTTTAGTTATAATGGGTGGGACGCGAATGATTAAAATCTGTTTTTAATGTTATATATTTCATGTAGGTAGATGGGGAGTAGAAGGGAGAGTGCATAACAAAACTAATCTTACTAACCATTGGCTTGCCTTTAATTAATTATAAGATCAAATTAATGTTATGGTACTATCCCATGTGCCAACCTCACCTGCTCGCGCCAACAGCCGGCTGTTGGCGGCAGCGGCGTGGCTCACCGCGAGAGTGAGACGCTCCGCTGCGGTGCTCCCTGCTGTCTTACTGACGAGGCTCTGGCTTTAACTAATATTTATGGCTGTCTTTTACTAACATTGTATGTCATGTTATAGAGCTTGCAGATGGACTAACCAGGCTGGCAGTGTGTGGCAGCTAACTTGTTTATAAATGTGGAAACATCTCATTCACACAAAACACAGATGAGCCGTGCAACGCTTTGATATGTCTCTAATTATACATCGATGTAAACTCTAACAATGCATAGCCAAATATAAATCTAATTTTAATATGTTTTATATTACAGATGACAAACGATTTATTAGTAATATCACTGTTTATATCTTATCTGGATAAGATACTCAATTAGACATCAAGATGACTGTCACTCGTACACTCAAAAGATACTAAGAGTAAGTATTAAAAATATTAATAAAATTATTATTTAATTTATAAAAAGACTAGCTTTTGCCCACGGCTTCACCGGCGTGAAATTTTGTTTGTCACAGATCGTCATAAATTATAGCCTATGTGTTATTCTGGGTTATAAACAATAATACTGTAAAGTTTCGTCAAAATCCGTTCAGTAGTTTTTGCGTGAAAAAGTAACAGACATCCAAATTTTCGCATTTCTAATATGTATTAGTATTTTAATCTGTACTACATATTTTATATTAATTATTTCAGGTATAGAAGCCAAAAGAGAAACTTGAGTGATGCAAAAGTTAAAATTGCTACGATGGTGCTCACCACATCTACTCGCAAGTCAAGTTCCTCAAGATGAAGCATTAATAACGCAGCCCTGACAAAATAATGCAAATTTGAAGAATTCATAAACATAAAAAGAACTAACTACTAATTAAATGGTAAACGCAACTTCAATCATCAGATTTATATTTATATAAATTATACAATTATAATTGTCTTATTACATTTCACTATTAATAATATTAATATGCCATCTATTTCAGGTATAGACTAGAAGAAATAATAAAAATTAAAATGTAATATAATACTTAGCTACCTACGTTTCGCTACTTCATACTGAACTGAACCGGAGCCTGACAATGCACCACACGACCTTTTTCTGATTATGTAAGTAAAACAATTTTACAACTCAATCGCAATAATCAATAGTAAGTGTTAAGATACCATAAACATTAAGCTTGGGCATAGGATCTTTGGAGTACTCAGCCAGTGTTCTTTTTTCTTTTCACCAACTGTCGTTAGGTCATAATAACCTCTCTACTGGCAGGTGTTCACGCGCGCCTACTACCTTTGTTTAAAGGCATTTTTTTTATAAAAAATACTTTTAACAAAATTTAACCAACAGGTAAAACGCCATGAATAGAATAGAATTGATCACATCTCACAAGGAAGGAGGAGTGATATCGCCAAGAAGAAATGACTGTCTCAATGCGTAAAATATTACTCTACGAAGCAAGAAGGCTAAGAATAAAGAAAGAAAAGAAAGCAAAACATAAACGCAAGACGCAAATAGTAGTTCACGACACGACAAGTAAGTGTACCTAACATTATTACGCTAAACGACCAAGAAATATGAGATAAGTAATAGGCTAGATGACAAAATTTCAATTATTTGTCCGTCAGACAGATAATTAGAAAATATTAGACTCATAATTTTTATGTTCTTTTATAATTAAATAATAACAGTGCTACATCGAGTTGAAATGGCGCGATACGTCACGCTTGAGTAGAATTTTTACTCAAAAGTGATGTCACGCGACATTTCAACTCAATTTAATACTGTAATTATTCGATTATAGAAAAAAATATTTTCTAATTATCTGTCTGACGAACTAAATATAATTTTGATTTCATTACCCAGTCATCATCCCTATTGTATATTATTACAAATCCATTTCCGAGACATGTTCAATATTACTCTTATAAAATGAATTCTATGCATAATTTGAAATCTTATTTTAAACGCAAATGTCACACAATAAATGCCTGCCGCATTTAATTTAGATGTCACTTTAACTAATAATTAGGTATTATGTGATAATACTACCACGCATCCACTCACCTCTATGTTGTCATTTCTTAATTACCTATAGTCCTTTTTTGCGAATAAAATATAAGAGAATGAAATCATTAAAACGAAATAATTACAACTGTCTTTTTATTTCCAGGTTCATCAGTATCATGGAATTATCGACATTGGACTTGAAATCTCAGTTGAAGATCCGGTATTGGATTGACGACAGCAGTCAACTATCGATGAACACTGATTTGAAGATGCTTGACGTTCTACAGAGGAAGCAAGAAAATAATAATTAGAGATATTTACAGATTAAAACATAGTAGTTATGCACTTTTATTCAAATTAATATTGTTTACTGATCAGTAATAATACCATAACCCAAGACTTGTAGCAGCTTATGCTGAACCTCATCATGGCTCTTTTGTTTTTTTTTTCTTTATTTTTCATTTTCTAACATTAATTTAGTGAACATAAAATGCCAGCTACTCGGATATGTAGGTGACTTGGGACTGATTTTTTAATCGTTGAATATCTGCTGAAGAATAAACATTTTGACATATCTCATACTATTCTTCAGTTAAAAGTTCTACGACGATTGAGATATCAGCCCATAAGTTTTTTTTTAAACTGAGGTGGAATTGTGTAAAGCAATCGTTATCATTTGACAGTTACGTACGTAACATAACGTACGATAATATTCTGTCAAACGCTTTAACTGATTTTATCGTACATTATGAACTGTCAAATGATTACGATTGCTTTACACAATTCCATCTCTGATCCAGATTATTTTTTATATTTTCATTTGTATAGGAAAATGTAACATAATCATTTAGCCAATGTCAATTTGCATTCATATTATAAATATTGCACTTGAAATGATGATTATTATGATTACATAATATTTTGGAATTAAACATGTCTTAGCTAAGTAAAACTACTCGAATTTCACTATCATTGGAATTTAATATTTTTCGCTTATATTAAAATCGTAGCTTGATCCAGTCATTCTAGATAACTTAGATTTTTAAATCCGACTGTCAGCACTGAAGCTACATGTAGCACTTTTTTCACTTATAAGCTTATGTCTTTTTATTTAATGTACTAAATGATAGATCAATTACGAAAGTAGATTGCTCCTTTACAGAGACATAGTAATATTACAGTCAAATGTATGCTTTCAAAAGTTGCAGAATAATTGTTTAATCATTATAAATATACAATTTGAAGCAATTTTTTGTTTTTTCTTCATTAATTAATTAATAAACACAATGTAGGTTGAGTTATAATCACACACAGGCTTAACTGTCTCGCACACAGATTTAAATATCTAACACACAGATTTAACTATCTCGCACACAGGCTTAATATCTTTGATAAATCTGTTTCCTAAACAGCTTTCATTTAGGTACAACATAAGATGATTAAATTTTAATAATATGACTAAACTAAACTGCACTCAAACTTTCATGTAACATAGCACTCCATTAACAACGGTAACTAGAGAATGCTTGGAAATAAAATCGATAGGTGGCGCATTGTTAAATAGTAATCAATGATGATAGCGCTACGATGCGCCTCCTGTCGGTATTATTTCTAAAGCATTCTGTAATTTCAGCACATTATCATGATAGACTACATTCATTCTCAACGACAATAAAATTAATAAACAAGTAGGTACACTAGCTATTACTTTTATTATTATGAATGCATAAGATTTTACAATAGTATTTAGAGGGGAGAGGGGTAAAATTGTAAGTGTTTATCTCAAACTAGATTTTTTGACTGTGTAACGTTGCCGTTTGCTGTTTTTCACAAATTGATATTTCTTCTCGATATTCTGATTTTGGATACCACTAGCGACATCTATTGGCGTGATTTAGAATTAATTTGCAATAGATGGCGCTTTTTGCTCAGTTAATTGAAATATATTTTGATGAAACATTTCCTAGTGTTTTTATATTGATTATTCTATTTTTTAAATGGAATATTTTCAGTGTTCTGGAAATTGTTTTCATCATGGTTTTTATTAGTGTTTGCTTTTTATCTAAGCGGCGAAACGAAACGTCTTGCGATGTCAATGACTCGCGGCTGTCAGTTGAGCTGTCAAATCACTTTGGAATTTTGGTCGATCTTGCGCAACCGCAATTTTATTATTTTCGGGAATGTGATTCCTTGTATTTCAAATCGGGTGATGCAAAATGCATCCACGATAATTTCTTGATGAATAAATAAAAATAACACACATGAGGTAAGTTCCCGTCGGAGAATTTATTTATTTTTTCGTGATTGATATTTCTCGTATTCCAGTACGTGGTATTTCATTTGATCGTTTCTTTCAGAAATTCCCTAAATCCTATTCGGATGAGGGTATTGGGTTGCTGAAGACTGCGAGTGAAGTTCGAATTAGCGAGCGGTCTTCGTAAGTATTTATTTCCCATTGCTGGTTTTTTTCATAACCTAATGCCACGTTCCACATGTGATGCTGACACTCGTATTTTTCGTTTCAGATGCGGGATTTTATAATTTAAACATAATATTTTGATGATATTTCATATATTTTAATTTCTCTTCATTTCGTATGAATTGTTTCTCCTTTCTAAACTGCTGATCTCTTCGCATTTCCTCCTTGTCATCAAACCTCTGTCTCTGCAAGAGTTTGAACGCTTACCTGTCGAGGAGATGCAAGAGCTTCATCTGGCACTGCGCGCTTGAGGCCGTGGAGGACGCTGCTTGTAACCTAAAAGTGTGCGAGACCCGTTGGACCCCGGAAGAAGAGAGGAACGTTCAGGGTAACGGCTTATAACCGCATGGCTTCCAAGGTACCCACTTTTCCATCCTTCAAGTAGGAGTCTTTCCGACCTGACATCGCGCAGTTATCTTAACTAGTAGAGTCTTAATATTTAGGCTGAGTTTTAAGAAATTTGTAGTGGCAATAATATTCACCAAACCGAACCTAATTAACGACCCTGAATCCCTTGAGATTGGCACTATCTATTACAGTAGTTATAATATCGTAACTGTCAACTGTATTCAAGCTTACGAGACAAAATAAATTGTGTCAATTGAGAGGGAGCTGTTTTATTTAAATTTTTTTTAATCTCATACAAGGAACGGTAACTCTTATAAATTTCTGCAAGCCGGACAACCTCTTTTTCACGTGCAGACAATTCACCATCTTCTCCGTCTGCACCGGTGGCGGTTCAATTACAGTCACCAAGCCGCCAGGAAAAAATCCTTTCTTGCAGTGGCGCCCCTCTTTGGTGTTTATTATTGCCACCCCTTTTGTAAAAGGTTTATGGGTGGATGGTTAATAAAAGAAGCGACATTGTTTGCTGACTATCCTCTCATACACTTTTGTTTATTTATTTTATTATTGTAATTAGGGAATTTCTCATGTTGTGTGTGTGTTTGTCCTGTATTTTATTTTTGTGGCCCACATTTTGTTAACAACATAAACTTATAATCTATTTAAAACAGAGCGTACTTACTCTTATTTATGAGGAACTACATAATGTTTGGTTATTTTGTTGAGTTGAAACTTGTTTTATAGTTGGGACAAGTAAGTAACATTTTTATTGTTAGGTTATCAATTTAGTATACCTACACTGCTTTTGTGTTTCTTTATGTAAACATATAACCCGTTACTTACTTTAATTTTAATTATTTTTTCAAAGACAAACACATTTGTTGAAACTTAAAATTAGTTTATGTAATAGGATAACTAAGTTACATTTACTTGTTATTTTGTACTAAGGTAACAATTTCCTTTGTGTCACTGCGGACATATAACATTAATTTGAAGTTACCTAGTACATTGTTTTTTTTTGGTAATTATTTACATACTTGTTTATTACTTTTATTTTTTTTATAACAATAACATTATTGTTGTTATTGTGTGTTTTAGAACATAAGTGAGAGGTTTTATCCAATCTTGTAAGGTGCCATTCTCAACAAATTTGACAATTTAAATTCATTTTAATTCTAAAATTTTTAAATAATATTTTTGCCACTTAGTTTATTTTACACATAGTTTTTTTACAATGGATACCAAAACGGTTTACTATCATTCACTATTACGCGACGAACTTATTTATGAGATAACTGTTCGATCTGAGTCTCCGGAAGATACAGTTCCCAAAATGAAAAAACAACTTAAGTCATTGTGTTCTGAGTTTAGTCCTCAGGAAATTATTGATGAAGAACTTAAACCTAGTGTGGAATTGCCCAATATTTCTGGCAAGTTAAAGGAATTACAATCACACTTAGATAATTTCAAGAAGACTAAGGAGCGGTATCAGCTGACTCGTGCGAAGGCTTTGTATTGCCACTTGCTTCACCGACTGGATAGGCTAGCAGCGTGTAAGGAAACTGTTGACGCAGCTATTCATGCTAGCTTAAAACAGAAGTTGAACTTGTGCTTTTCAGTTTTAGAAGGCTTCGTCACAAACAAATCAGATGGCGAATCTAGTTCCAATTTACACTCAGACGATTGTAGGGAAACTGTTGTTGTGGACCAGTCATCGAAGGTAAATATTTTAAATTGGAACATAAAGTTTTCAGTTGATTCCAGTGTGCATTCCTTTTTGGAATTAGTTAATGAACGCGCGACAGCTTTTGGTGTTTCTGATAGTGTTTTATTTAAGTCGGCGTTTTGTTTTTTCCATGATCAAACACTTTTATGGTATAGAGGTGTCAAAGATCAGGTCTCGTCGTGGAAGGAACTAAGTGAATTATTGGTTGAGGAGTTTGCACCTGCAGATTATGACTATAGGTTGATAGGAGAAATTCGTTCTCGTACACAAGGTCAGGATGAACCTACCCACATTTATTTTGCTATCATGAATGGAATGTTTTCGCGTTTGAAACGGCCATTTTCTGAACAAGATAAGATTGACATCTTGTTACATAATATTAGGCCTATCTATGCTGAATTGTTAACTTTACACGACTTCGACACTGTTGCTGACCTCAAAGATAAATGTCGTAAAATTGAAGTAAGACGTCAGCAAACTAGTACCTTCAATGAACCACCTAAACAGCCGTGTATGAATCCGGAGTACACTTACAAGGGTAAATCACCAAAGCCTGTTACTGCTGTCACACAACCACCCTTTTCTGACAGTAAACCAACTTCTAAAAAAAAACTATTGTGTTTGAAGTGTAAGGCAAATACACATAGTACAAAATACTGTACGGATAAACGGTTGTTATGTTTTAAGTGTGGTGAAGTAGGGTACACTACTAAAAATTGTGCTAAGTGTAAAAGTGCTACCAATTCAAAAAACTAGCAGGTAACCGAAGTAATGTTATTTCAGAAGATGTCGAACCTTCTGAAAATAAACAATGGTTAGACATTGTTGATTCTTATTTCAAAAACAACAACGTTACTTCGGTTTTGTTTAAACCTAATATAAATGATGTTCGGCCATATTTGAACGTGGACATTTTAGACATGACTGTTTGCGGATTATTGGATTCTGAGCTGCAATTTCAATTATTGGTAACGGAGCACACCAACGTTTTATTGATCTGGGTTACTCTTTGGATGAGTCGTGTGCATCAACGGTTACTGTTGCTGATGGGTCTTTCTGTAGCACTATAGGAACCATCACATTACCTATTACATTTAAGGACGTCACAAAGGTAATTACATTTTATGTCATTCCTTCAATTGTCTCTGATGTCATTTTAGGAGTAGACTTTTGGAAAAATTTTAAATTAATGCCAGAGATTTTTCAAAATATTTGTTACGTAGAGGCACCTAAAAATTTTCTTAAAACATCAGCTAACATTGACAAGCCTAGTAATTTTATTCAGTCTTTTGAAAACTTAAACTTGGAACAACGTGAATTGGCAGACAGGATGATCAAACAGTTTCATAGTGTTTCTTTTGAAAGCAAGGGCTTAGGTAGGACGGATCTTATTGAGCACACAATAAACACAGGCGAAGCTTCACCGACTAAGTGTAGGCCATATCCCATCCCGTACATACCTCAAATGGCAATGCCAGATTTTGTATGGAAGGTGGCGTCTTTTTTTTTTCGCGCGGCCATCGACCAAACTCTGTTTTTTGATTACAAAATAGTGTAATAAACCAAACTTACTATGGCATGTATACTTCTAAACTCAGTCTGAACTGAGTTACGAGCATTAGAAGTTTGATGATTTACATACTAGATTTGCTTTTTGCGCGCAAGTTTTGTAAGAAATTGCAACAAAATATTGCGATATTTTCTTATTGCGCTGATTCTACTCCACACTGATGTCTGGAGCCTTTAATGGATGGTATTGTTTGTTTACACATGCAATGTCACTATTTTGTTGCAATTTCTTACAAAACTTGCGCGCAAAAAGCAAATCTAGTATGTAAATCATCAAACTTCTAATGCTCGTAACTCAGTTCAGACTGAGTTTAGAGGTATACATGTCATAGTAAGTTTGGTTTATTACACTATTTTGTATCCAAAAAACATGGTTTGGTCGGTGGCCGCGCGAAAAAAAAAAGACGCCAATTTCCGGCATTGTCTTTTTAGACAGCCTTAGAAATGCTAAGTACATCAGTTCTGTGGATTTTAAATCTAGTTTCTGGCAAATTAAATTAGACGAACAGTCACAAGAGAAAACTAGTTTCACTGTTCCAGGGAGAGGCTTGTTCAAATTTAAGGTAATGCCATTTGGTCTTTGCGGAGCACCTGCTCGTCAGCAAAGATTGATGGACATGTTGTTCAGAACGCCCTTTTGTAGTGACATAACTAAAGGAATGATCTTTTGTTACGTTGATGACGTCATAATAGTTGCAGAAGACTTCAATACGCATTTATTATTATTACAGCGACTGCACCAACGTATCCAAAGTGCAAATTTGACGATAAACTTCGAAAAAAGTAATTTTTTTAGACAGTCGCTGAAATATTTAGGGTACATCGTTGATGAGTATGGTTTGAGGACAGACCCAGACAAAGTGCGTGCAATTCTTGATTTCCCGGTACCAAAAACTTCGAAAGAGGTTAAAATGTTTATTGGCACTTGTTCTTGGTACCGTCGGTTCATCCGGAATTTTGCATCCATTGCTGCGCCTTTGAATGCCCTCACCAGTACTAAGACTAAATATTTGTGGAACCCAGCTGCACAAGAGGCTTTTGAATCTTTAAAAAATTGTTTGGTCTCTGCTCCAGTTTTAGCATGCCCAGATTTTGAGAAGCCCTTTTCTGTTCATTGCGATGCGTCAAGTTACGGCATAGGTGGTATGCTAACCCAGACAGTAGACGGGAATGACCATCCTATTGCATATATTAGTAGATCACTTAATAAGAATGAACGTAACTACAGTGCAACCGAAAGGGAAGCACTAGCGGTAGTTTTTGCGGTAGAGAAAAGACAATGCCGGAAATTGGCGTCTTTTTTTTTTCGCGCGGCCATCGACCAAACTTTGTTTTTTGATTACAAAATAGTGTAATAAACCAAACGTACTATGACATGTATACCTCTAAACTCAGTCTGAACTGAGTTACGAGCATTAGAAGTTTGATGATTTTCATACTAGATTTGCTTTTTGCGCGCACAGTTTTGTAAGAAATTGCAACAAAATAGTGAGATTGTATGTGTAAACAAACAATATCATCCATTAAAGGCTCCAGACATCAGTATGGAGCAGAATCAGCGCAATAAAAAAATAGCGCAATATTTTGTTGCAATTTCTTACAAAACTTGCGCACAAAAAGCAAATCTAGTATGAAAATCATCAAACTTCTAATGCTCGTAACTCAGTTCAGACTGAGTTTAAAGGTATACATGCCATAGTAAGTTTGATTTATTACACTATTTTGTAATCAAAAATCAAAGTTTGGTCGATGGCCGCGCGAAAAAAAAAAGACGCCACTTTCCATACAAAATCTGGCATTGCCATTTGAACCGTACCTAGGCACCAGACCATTTAAGGTTATTACGGATCATGCTTCCCTTAAATGGTTCATGAACTTAGAGAACCCGACAGGTCGTTTAGCTCGTTGGGGATGTCGTCTGTCCCAATACAATTTTACTATCGAGCATCGTAGGGGGAAAGAAAATGTTGTCCCAGACGCTCTCTCGCGTTTATTGAATGTAGATGCTATAGATACCTCAGTTTCAGTAGACGTTGATGATGAGTGGTATAATAAAGTGATACATGGTTGCACGGCTTATCCAAAGAACTACCCCAACTATCGCATTGAAAATGGGAAACTGTACAGGCTTAGTAAAGGTAAATATACCCTGACACAGGAGTGTGACTGGAAAGAAGTTGTGTCCAAGTCCAAGAGGAAAGCAGTCATCGCCGAGAACCACGAACCTCCGACTTCAGCACACTTTGGTGTATTCAAAACACACCGAAGATTGAGCCTGAGGTATTATTGGCCGGGGATGTACCGCGACGTCATGGACTTCGTAAAAAATTGCACAACTTGTTCCGCGTACAAACACAAGACTACCTTGACACCTGGACTCATGGGTCAGCCTAAGCAATGTTTCAGACCATTTCAAGCTTTGTCGATAGACTTAGTCGGACCTTTGCCTAGATCCCGATCAGGTTACATTCATCTGTTAGTGGTCACTTGCTGTTTTTCCAAATATACAATGCTATTTCCCTTGAGACGCGCGACTAGCGCAGCTGTGGCCAAGGCGTTCGAGAACTATGTTCTCCTGGCTCATGGAATTCCTGAAACCGTAATTACCGACAATGGGGTTCAATTTACGGGATCGGAGTTTCGTAGCCTGTTGGAGAAATATAACGTCCCTCGTGTACATTACGGTCCTAGATACACGCCACAGATAAACTTGGTCGAAAGGTATAATAAAACAGTAATGACTGCCGTATCTTCGTACGTGAAAGAAGATCATAGAACCTGGGATCTCAATTTGTTTAAGATTCAGTTCGCACTTAACAGTGCTGTGAACGAATCTACCGGATTTACACCGTTCTTTTTGGTTCATGGCAGAGAACCTATAATAAATGGCTCCTTTTATAAGCAAACGGACGACTGCGAGTATGAAGTTGCTATGCCAAGAGAAGACTATGCAGGGGAGTTTGGCGTCTTGAAGGAAGTGTTCGAGAAGGTACGTTCGCATTTGCTGAAGGCCCACGCTACGAACAGCAGGTACTACAACCTCAGAAGACGTAACGTCAAACTTTCAGAGGGTCAGGAGGTGTGGCGCAAAACGTACATTCAGAGTGACGCTGAGAAGTTCAAGGCTACCAAGCTTGCCCCAAAGTACGAGAAGTGCATTGTCAAGAAGGTACTATCTCCGCTTGTTTACGAATTAATTGCTCACAATGGCAAGCCTCTCGGTACTTGGCATATCAAGGACATCAAGGTTTAATCCTTGTCTTTTGTTTTCACCCTCAGTTCGCCGAATAGTTTTTTTGCCAGGGTTCTCAGCCGTAGGACTTGTTTCACAAGTGTTGTTTGGTATTCTACCAACAATGACGCCAAGGCTACTTTTCCCTTTTAGGGAAACCTTTAGGTTAGTTTTTTTTTGTGATCGCCCCATTTAGGGTATGCGATTTTTTTTTCTTTTCGAGTGGACAAGTATCTGCTGTATACTTGCCTCGTGTTTTTTTTTCTCTGTGACTTTATAGTCCAGATTTTTGTTTCCAGGGATGACATCATGTGTTTTGAGCACTATTCCCTGTGGTTGTGTTTTGTTGCGATGACGTCCAATTATATTGTGATCAGCGACGTTTTATTCTGCGGTTTTATAACCCAGGCATTTTTATTTTATTTTAGCAAATAATGTTAGTTATGGCCGAAATAGCCTAACAACGTTTTGGAAAAGGAATGAGTAGAATTGCATGTCAAGTTCTACTTTACTGGGGAAATCGAGTACCACTGGTTCACAGTTGGGACTTTATGGGGAATTTTGGATGCTCGGACAGGAGAGATTTTTTTTGGTTGGTAGAACATCAGTCCTGGTAGATGGATCATTTTGGCTTGGTATTGCTTTTGTGAAAGTTTAGTTATAGTTAGTAAGTTAGTTTTTTTTCTCAATTGGACTTTTTGGGGGTCTTTCTGGTGTAAAGATTCACTTATTTTTTTTTTCTCTCTTTTTCAGTTTGTAGTTCGCTGAGGGCAGCTCAGATTCTTTCTCCGTGCGAATGTCTAGGGGGGAGGGTATTGTAACGTTGCCGTTTGCTGTTTTTCACGATTTGATATTTCTTCTCGATATTCTGATTTTGGATACCACTAGCGACATCTATTGGCGTGATTTAGAATTAATTTGCAATAGATGGCGCTTTTTGCTCAGTTAATTGAAATATATTTTGATGAAACATTTCCTAGTGTTTTTATATTGATTATTCTATTTTTTAAATGGAATATTTTCAGTGTTCTGGAAATTGTTTTCATCATGGTTTTTATTAGTGTTTGCTTTTTATCTAAGCGGCGAAACGAAACGTCTTGCGATGTCAATGACTCGCGGCTGTCAGTTGAGCTGTCAAATCACTTTGGAATTTTGGTCGATCTTGCGCAACCGCAATTTTATTATTTTCGGGAATGTGATTCCTTGTATTTCAAATCGGGTGATGCAAAATGCATCCACGATAATTT
Organism: Ostrinia nubilalis; assembly: GCF_963855985.1. Lineage (NCBI taxonomy): Eukaryota > Metazoa > Arthropoda > Insecta > Lepidoptera > Crambidae > Ostrinia > Ostrinia nubilalis. Next base: position 5,633,854 of record NC_087118.1, on the reverse strand, counting down.
CTTGATGAATAAATCCGTACCGCGCGGGAATAACTTGACATGTCATTTTTGCGTACTTTTCAGGGGAGCGATTTTAAAGTTTAGAGTTCCCTGGTAAATCGGAATTAATGATAATTGATATTTTTATGATTGAAATAAGCTAATTTGATGCATATCTTTCGATTGGCGTAAGAATTAGATTAAATTATCTTCTTAATCTATTAAAAAAAAGACTTGTCAAGTTGTGTACCGACGACTTGTCAAGTTATTCACCAAAGAAATTCAAATATTTAAGATGTAAAAATTGGATTTAAGTTAAATATTTTGAATGAAGTTTAAGTAAAAAAACAAAACATAAAAATAGAACATATTTTTATCACTTTTGCAATGAAATAGTAGCAAATTTATTAGAAAAATCAAATATAATCGCAGATTATGATCGCTTTTGATGAGGTAATTGTACGTTTACTTAAAATTTAAAAAAAGACAAATAAAAGAACAAAAGCCATGCTTCATAACAAGCACAATTAATTTATTAAAATAATAATTAAAATTAGCTGGATACATTTTTGCGTAAGGTCGACACGCCCTGTCGCGTCCACCGTCCAGTTCACGTCCAAATGACGGATCACTCTAGAACGAAAGCTATTGCTATGATTCCCTGAATGTATGACACGTAAACCCACATTAAAAAATCTTATAGCATGCTACCGTTTTTGCTAAAAATAAATCCCACATGAGCAGGTGCGCGTTTCAAGATAAGTTTTTAATATATTTAGGTCTAGTTTGGGATTTACCGCAGTCTATAAGCCTTAACCATGAACCATACAATACGGATAATGGTATCGGTGATTGTATTTTATTAATTAACAATACATAACATAACACAAGCATTAAGTTGCTTACTTTGGGGCTAGCTGGCGCTGTGTGAAATTGTCCAAAGATTTAAAAAAAAAAAAAAAAAAAAATGACACTTAAAATAAGGTGGATGCGAATTTACTGCAATGCAATTTCCACTTTGCGTCAGAAGTGATCGCGGTCTGGTCTAACTGGGTCTAAGATATTAAAATATACAAAACAATGCGTGTTTTATATCATGTAACACGTTATTTACATGACGTATCGAACACAAAGATTTTTTTCAGTACTTAGGCCTTTTCCTGGACGCTAATACATGCTCTTAATGTAGCTTACCCTTGTGATAGCCAATTTGCGTCCACATTTCTAAATACAGACGTTGTAAATAATATTAAAAAGCAAACTGTGCCTAGAGAGGATACCATATTGCAAATTGAGCCATACTATTGAAATTTCAAAAAATGAAATAAACTAAAATATACGTCTGTTTATAATTATTAAGTGTGATAGGTACCTAAATATTTTGAATACCAATTAGTTAGATTTTATTTATATTTTTTTATTTCCATGCTGTTATTAATTATTGATTTTGAATGCATTTTTTCTATATTTTATTAATATTACAAAGATAATATTAAAACTTCTAATGGTTTAGAGCAAGTTTCATACTATACTTATGTGAAGAAAAACCAATCGAAGACTTGTTCAAGTATGTATTTCTACACCACTGATTTACATAATTACAACATTACTTCTTACTAATAAGTACATCTTGTTTGAAAGCTCAAATCGAACTGTCTGTCCGGTGGCATGCCAGCAAAAGGTAGCTTCCCCTTCCATTCGTCAAATTCAAACGACTTATCGACGGCATGCCCCGGAAGTAGTCAATTGCATTACCTAATTATTAATTTAGTTTATTTTTATTTCTAAAATACCAAATTATATACAATAAAAATTCTAAAATTAATGTAAATTAAACAATAATACGAGTCAATCGAATACAATACAGAATTAATTAAAAAATCGTTCTAATATCTGTAACATGTCCAGGAAGTAATCAAATAAAGTATTTTAATTTAATAATGGGTTTCTAAATTCTACTAAAGTTGTTACAATAACTATTTATAAGCAACCAATCGTACCTATAAAATACGATATACATTCTAAAATCATTACATTCGGCCATCCGTCACCGTGATGCCTCCTGGCATACACGTCTCATAAAAATAAAATCATTACATTCGGCCTTGTAGTCACGTCTAATAAAGATATTCTAAAATCATTACCAATAATTTTTGAAACAATACGAATCATATTTAAACAACTTTTGACAACTTGCAAATAATAAGTTAGATCATGTGCAAATGTTTAAAAAAAAAGAAGAAAAAAAAAATCCTGAATTTTATTTGTTGTACTTAAAAACTAGTCCTAAGTAACTTAGGTATTATGCACACCTGATCATAGTAACTTTCTTAATGTCTATTACTCCTACAGAGAGCATACTGTTAATTATTTATCAATGTAAGTACTTTAATTGGAATCATCTTTTTCTAAGGCCTCAACATGAGCTCGATTTTTTTTGTCGCATTCACAGTCGTATAAAGTTTACCCTCCCTTTTTAAACTTGTAACACCAGCTATCTTATCGTTTCCTAAATTTGTCACTTTATAGGGACCAACGAACTTTGACAGAAGCTACAAGCACAAGCTTGTTTTCAGTTGTATAACGAACGTCCCTCACAAAATGCATCTACGATTGTGTCAGAGTGTGTCTTACCTACCATATTATTATTCTGTTGTGAAACTATACTTCAATAACGTGATTTGGATATTACATTGTTCTAGCTATAAAAATATTTGTCTGAAGTGTTATTGAACTAGGAGACATAACTAACAACGTCTTGTGTCATAATGTGGGCGAGCGAAAGGGTGTGTTACTTATATGCGTTTAACGCTGTAACGCTGCCAATTCGCTCATTGCACGGTCTGTCCCGGCCGCTTGCTTTGGTGTTGGCCTTGAGGGAGAGCGCTGGTTGTGTAGATCCTCAAGGCAAGCCTGACTGTTATCCTTCTCGTGGTTGCCGCCTGTTTTTGGTCTGGTTCCTTATGAAACAAACGTAACGGAAATGGTCAGACGCATCCCATGCTCCTTAACACCCTTTTCCTACCCCAATCCTGCTTTGCTTTTGCATTTCCTTCCTCTCCTAGGGATACCACAAACCTTGAGGTCCTTAGCCTCCTCAAAAAGTGTGGTCATGGCTACCTTGGGAAAGTACCATGGACGATTTCCCCCTAATTCAAGGTGTGATGCGAACCGTGCCGATGAACGCGTGGCTGAGAGGGAGCTCAGTCTTGAACGGTGCCTGCCCGAGACCAGAGCGATTCGGTGCAGTATTCAGCTCTTCCCTGGGCATGCGGGGCTCTGCCGAGGGTGACCGATTACTTCCCTAGCTACTCGTGGGAACTTTTATGAATACTTTTATAAAAACACCCAAAACTCCTCCCTTAGGGGAACAATTGGACAGGCCTGACGGAGAGCCTTCATTGACCTCCAAATCGCCTTGCTCCAAAATTTCGGAGAGTCTCTCGGCTATGTCTGTGGGGGGCACTAGTGCTGAACCACAAACAGGGTCGACAATGACCCCGAAGGACACAAAGCGTGCCAGGCTTTGTGGTGCGGCCAGGAAGAGGTTCCGGAGGCTGATTGCAGCGGAACTTGGTGCTGAACAAGCCCTTGCTCTCTGCAGGAAGCCCTGGGATCAAATTCCGGTCGACAATCCTCCTCCCGATCCAAAGGCGAAAAAACGCCTACGTTCGGAGGAAGAATCCCCGCGGGAACAGCCGAAGAAAACCTCTAGGCTGGACGTCACGGCAACCCCCCTCCCTAAGGTACAGTACAGCGTTGTAGCTGGCGCCGTGCGAGTGGGTGTCCGAAATTCGGCCCCCATGAGCGAGGACCAGATGCGACTGCTGCATGACGCCCTTCTCGAGTCCATCGCCAAGATGGCCGGGAAGAAGGGAGTCCCGCGACCAAGATTTGCTGGTTTCTCCTACAAGACGGGGTGGGTCCTGGTTAACTGTGAGAACCAGGAAAGCCATGACTGGCTTGTAGGAGAGATCAGGCAAATCAAACCGTGGCCTGAGGCGGAACTCTCGACCATACCCGAGAGCGAACTGCCTAGGCCACAGGTGGGGACCACTTTCATACCCATCAGCGAGGCGGCAACGGTCGAAAAGGCTTTGCCGCTGCTGGAGGCGCAGAATGATGGTCTCAACCCGGGGCTATGGCGAGTTCTCCATAAGCGGGCCGAGGCGGGAGGGACTGTGGTGACCTTCTCGTTGGACGATCCGTCGGCGGAGACTCTCCGTGCAAATAACGGCAGAGCTGGCCTTGGCTTTAAATATGTAATATTTAATGTCAGGGGGGGCTCTGCCGCGGAACAGCCCAACGTGGAAACACCTAGGCCGTCGACTTCTGCTGGAGTGCAAGAGGCAACGAGGAGCCCTGCGGGGACCTCGCGCCAAAGGCCTCCGCTGAGGTCGACCAAAGGCCGGGGTGGAGCCACGAGGGGCGGCACAAGTCGTAGGGGGGTAAGAGGAGGCGGAGGGAATAGAGGACGTCCACGTCCCCTACCCAAGAAGCCTCACACACCCGCCCTACGCTAAGCCAATGGCTCCCTACAACAGCAGAGCGAGGATCTTGCAGGGTAACCTCCATCATGCAGCAGCTGCGACTGCGGTGGTGGAGTGTTGCTTTGCCAAACAGAACATAGACCTCGCTCTGATCCAAGAACCTTGGATATCCAACGGCAACATCCAGGGGCTAGGGGCCGCCGGTAAGATTCTCTTCAATAATGGTGGCTATAGACCCAGGGCGTGCATCGTTCATAACAAAAATATTGACCTTTTACCTGTTCCAGAGCTTTGCAGTGACGACCTGGTCGCAGGATACATCAATCTCCAAGGGTGGAGTGGGGCTAGAGTAATCGTCTGCTCAGCCTACCTCCCCGGTGATAAGCCCAATCCCACAGAAGACCTGGTGAACGTTGTGGCCTACGCACAAAGACACAACGCCGACCTGCTTGTGGGATGCGATGCCAATGCCCACCACACCTCGTGGGGGAGCACCGACATCAACAAAAGAGGTGAGTTACTTTATGACTTCCTTCTATCTAACAATCTGCATACACTCAACCTAGGATGCACACCGACCTTTGTAACGTGTAACAGACAAGAAGTTCTTGACATAACTTTCGCAACGAATGCCTTAGCCAGGCACGTCATCGACTGGCAGGTAAGTAATGAAAACTCTATGTCAGATCACCGACACATTCGATTTAACCTGGAAGCATCGCTGCCAAGGCGAATCGAAACCTACAGGGATCCAAGGGCTACTGACTGGGACCATTTCAGGGACCAGTTAAAAACCAACCTTGATGTGATCCCAAAAATCATCAGAACTGTGGAGTGCTTGGAATTAGCAGTGGAGGTAGTCACAGTAGGAATAACCAAAGCCTACGAGGACAGCTGCCCTGTGAAAACCAAAGCATCCACAAGTAAAGTCTCATGGTGGAACTCTAAGCTGCAAAAGCTACGAGAAGAAACCAGGAGACTCTTTAATAGAGCTAAAAATCCCATGAATGGGACACATATAAGAAAGCTCTAACCAAATATAACACTGAGATCAGGAAAGCAAAGAGAGCATCGTGGAGGAAACTGTGCGAGGATGTCGAAAGTCTTCCTCGAGCAGCAAGACTCCAAAAAAATGATCTCCAAAACTCCTGTTAGGCAGATTGGGCTTCTGAAAAGACCCGATGGAACTTTCACTTCATGTGAAAACGACACATTGGAGCTGCTGGCAGCAACCCACTTCCCTGGATCGGTGGGCAGCAATTGCTCGGCGACTACACATAGCAACCTTCGCAGGCCGAAGAATGACGACTGGCGGAGGGCTGCTATAATCATAAGACCCAACCAGGTAAAATGGGCCATCAGCTCCTTTAAACCATATAAAGCGTGTGGCGAGGACAACATATTCCCTGCTCAACTGAAGGAGGGGATGGAAATCCTCACTCCACATCTGGTCAAAATCTTCAGAGCCAGCTTGGCCTGGGGACATATACCGGAACGATGGACCACAGTAAAAGTCATATTCATTCCAAAGGCTGGCAGAAAGGACTACGCCTTGCCAAAGTCCTTTAGGCCAATAAGCCTCTCATCCTTCCTTATGAAGGTTATGGAAAAGGTAATTGACATCTATATTAGGGACGTAGCACTAAAAACGAAACCTATTCACCACACACAGCATGCCTACCGCAGAGGTAAATCTACGGAAACAGCCCTGATCAGCCTGATTGACAGGGTCGAAAAGGCACTGGAAGACAAGGAAATCGCGCTTTGCGCATTTCTAGACATAGAGGGAGCTTTTGACAACACTCCTACTACACTGCTGGTCGAAGGTCTGGTTGCAAAAAGCCTTGACCTGACGACCACGAGATGGGTGGAGTCGATGCTCTCCAACAGGAGAGCTAAGGTATCTCTGCTTCAAACCACTATGGAAGTTACAACCACCAGAGGATGCCCGCAAGGGGGCGTGCTTTCGCCCCTTCTCTGGACTCTGGCGGTTGATACACTACTGTATAAAATGGCCGACCTCAACATTGACACTCAAGGGTACGCTGACGACCTTGTTGTCATAGTAAGGGGCTTCTGCCAAAGTACAATATCTTCCATAATGCAAAGAGCGCTAAACACCATAGGTGGGTGGTGCAAAAGAAACAGTTTATCAGTTAACGCTGATAAAACTGTCATTATTCCATTTACCAGGCGTAGACAGTTGAACAAACTAGTCAAACCCTCTCTAAATGGAAAAGAGATCGAGTTTTCCACGGAAGTCAAATATCTGGGCGTCACTATCGACCAGAAACTTACATGGAATACTCACCTTAATAACATCATACAAAAGGCAAAAATTGCCTTAGGCTCCTGTAGCCGCATGATGGGCAACAATTGGGGCTTGAATCCCCGATCTGTCTTATGGCTGTATACCACTATCGTGAGGCCGACTATATCGTACGCCTCTGTAGTGTGGTATCACAAAACCAGCCAAAAGACAGTAACAGATAAACTAGGTAGTCTGCAAAGGCTTGCCTGTCTCATGGCAACTGGGGCAATGTCAACCGCACCTGGGGCGGCCCTGAACGCACTACTGTGCCTAACGCCCCTAAGTATGCACATTGCTAAGGAGGCGGAGGCAAGTGCCTACAGGATAGACGCTCAGGGGGGCTTCCATTGCATATCCCAGAGAATGAGAACATTACTGGAGGCTATAAAGAGCACACCTACTCTTTGCATGACTTCTGACATCATGGTTCCAAGTTGTAGCTTCCAAAAGAACTACAAAGTGGAAATACCACACAGGGAGGACTGGCTGAACAAGCAAGTCACCTGTGAGAAGGGCAGCCTTATATGGTTTACTGATGGGTCAAAAATGGGCCCTAACGTAGGCTTTGGCGTGTATGGAGAGCAGCCGAAGCTTAGGCTATCTCAAAGCCTGGGCAAATTTGCCTCTATCTTTCAGGCAGAAGTCTACGCCATTATTGAATGTGCGGAAGCTAACCTGCGAAAAAATTATGCCAACCACATAATTTACATTAACTCAGACAGTCAGGCCGCGCTGCTGGCCTTAAACTCCAACTTAATCACCTCAAAGTTGGTAGAAAACTGCATGAGTCGACTAAATACTCTAGGAGAACGGAACAGAGTAACGCTGAGATGGGTTCCAGGTCATGCGGGAATCGAGGGCAATGAAAATGCCGACGAACTAGCCAGAGCGGGAGCGGAGGGAACACAATATGGTCCAGAACCCTTTTGTGGTGTTCCCAAAAGTCTCGCTCGAATGACCCTGGAGAACATCTATTTAAACAAATCCTTTATGGCATGGTCAGACACGCCAGGATTAACTCATTCCAAAGCTCTCATAAAAGCCTATGATCGAAAAAGCTCTAAGCAGATCATAGGACTGAGTAGGACCAAAATGCGCATCTTAGTTCGAGCCCTCACTGGACACTGCAGCTTAAACAAGCACTTGTCCACTATGGGACTGTCCGAAACAAGAACGTGCAGGATGTGCCAAGAGGCAGATGAAACGCCACTACACATTCTCACGGACTGCGGACCTCTGATGCGCAAGCGGAGCTTACACCTGGGCAAACACATCCTAAGCCCACAAGATGTAAAACATATCGCCCCCCAAAAGATACTGCACTTCCTAATGGATGCAGGACTCGGAGGCGAACTGTAAGGAAAACAGCGGCGATCACAATAGATCGATAACGGTCGCAGTGATACTAGGACTTTATTGAACTAGAATAGCCGCTCAACACAAATAAAATAAAAACAACGTCTTCTCTGCCGTTATGTATTAACTACTCTCGGTAAAACTGAAATTAGTACGCTTGTATTGTATTCCTATTGTATCGGTAACAAGAAGTTCCAAAAAGTCTTCGTAGTTTTCGAAAATTATTCTGATCAGGACCTTAATAGAATGTTAGAACTATCCTTAAAACCGTGGGAAATGGCAGTTTTGATTATTGTCAGTGGTCTGTATATACTTGTACATTATTGATCACTAACACAGCAATAACGTCAATCTTATCGACATTCATGCTTATAATATTAGCTTATAATCTAGAGGTAAGAACGATAATAATTGGCTAAATCTTTTACAACAATTAAAAATATTCTTAATATGCTTCGTCAAACATCAACATCAGTTTTGCGTAAAAGAGTGTTTTTATCACAAAAATTTAAGCACAGGTTTTTCTCCAGTGTCATTTTCAATACGGTTAGTGTTAGACATTGAAAGAATAGGCCTTTTGAAACTCACAGGCGTAGTTTTCGTAATCTAATCAATTGCATAGGCCACATCTAACAAACGGCTGTTAAAACACACCACAGAGTTATAATGGAGAAGTTTCGTGATGTTGAAAACATTACATTTCACTGAATGGGAATCAAATATAGACCAAAACTAAAAAGCCAGTGAAGTTATTTTTGAAATACAGACAAGAAATGACTGAGAAATTAATTATTTAATTTACTTCTATATTTTTGCGTGGAACTTAAACATAGGCGGTGCCATGTCGTCAGGCCACCTGTTCAAGTTTTTTAATCAAAATGCTTATCACCCTAATGCATTGTGGAGAATGACACTATAATGTCGAAGTCTTTTTTTTTTTCTTTTTATTTAAGGTCAGGTCTTGGATATATCAAAAAAAGTTACACAATTTTACTAAGAAAGAAAATTGAGTGAAAACGTAGACACTAGATAAAAAAAAAATTGGATCTGTCAAAAGTACTGGACCAGGGGTGATTTACTGTTTGTACTCCGAATGACTGTAGTGACTAATCCGATCAAAATGGCGCGAATATTATTTTGTTATGCGCAACTTTAGGGTCCTCGTGTGGTACTGCTTCTTCCTGCGACCTTCGTCCCATGGAAGACGATCGTGATGACGCCTTCTTACTGGACGACGAAGACAACTTCATCGGCTTAGTTCGCTTATTTCGTCGTCGACTGACGGGCGTCCCGGGTGGTGTACCGGTTTCATCTTCAAACGTCATTGTCTTCAACTGTGAAATAAAGTTCTCGACGGAATAAACTGTACGACAAGCATCAACTCAACATTTCATGGGGCTATGTTCATATCATATTAAACTCAAGTTTGATCCAAAATCAAGATCAGAATCTAATAATCTATTGTTTGACAATTATTTTATGCTCTCTAAGCAAATCATGGTAATTTCACTGTTACTTTAACTATTTTACTGATTCTTCGCAAATAAAGATTTTATGTTTGTGTTTTACTCAGTGTAACCTTTATGCACAACTTTTGTGACGACTGGATGGCTCTCTTGACATACCAGCAAAATCTTACAGGAAGTCAGCAAGCACACCCAGTAAGTCTCCTAAATGGGCATACATAGCCCGTCAATATTAGGGGTATTCATTACATAAAAAAAAAAAAACTGAAAGGCTAAAAGTTAGTCATCAAGTTAAGAATAAAAACTAATACCAACTATGGACACACTGCTAACGCTTCATAATTAAAATCAAGGATCAAGGACGCATGCCCATCGGCTCACTTGGCCGCTAATACTTCATAATTCAAATCAAGGACACACTTGGCCCATCGGCACACTTGGCCGCTAATATTTCATAATTAAAATCGAGGACACACTGCCCATTGGCACACTTGGCCGCTAATACTTCATAATTAAAATCAAGGACACACTTGGCCCATTGGCACACTTGGCTGCTAATGCATCATACCTAATTAAAATCAAGGACACACTTAGCCCATACATAGCTCCATAACAGCACACATGGCCGCTACACTAGTGGTGGAACATACATAGCTCCACTAAATCCTACATAGCATTTACGTATTGAACTACATATATCTGTTGCCTGTATATGACTACAATAATTATGAACCGAACCTTATTTATTACTAGCTCAGGAAAACGTCGGATCGTAAAATAAAATCAAAATAAAATTATCTTTATTCGTTTAGACTAATTAATTTAATCCTTCAAGGCCCGCGAATCTAGACACAATAGATAAATAATCAATTGTTATGTCATACATTAATGCCGTCTGGGACTCAAGCGGTTAATTATTACTTACAAATCTTTAATTGCGCTTAAGGAGCCTATACATACTTTTGCCCTACCAGCGCTTCGAGACAAAAATTTGGCAAGTGCTGAGAAGAAGCGTATCAGATCACACTTCGTATGATAAAATACTCGACTTACGAGAATAATGTTGGTAGCGTTAGATTGATCACATATTATTAAAGTCGTTTGTGCTAATATAAACTTGTCCTTACAGCTTAAATGTACTTTAATGATCGATCTATCAAATCTACAATATTAATAATAAAGCGACATCTAGCTTAATATTAGAAACGTGTCTAACTTTGTACGAGTATTTACAGGCGCTTCTGGCTGCACGAGTACTTTGTGGGCGCATCTAGTTTGGAAAACAACAAGCGCATCTAGCCTCGTATACTTAAGGCACATCTAGTCTGATAAACTGAAGGCGCAATTAGCCTGGTAACTGAGGTGCATATAGCCAGTTTACAATCCATATTGCAGTACGTTATATCTATATACAGGGTGTCCCGTAATGTAACGTCAAGCCGGAACTGGGTGTTGAGGCAAGTTGTGCTGGTTATCAGAAAAATATAAAAAAAAATCTATGTGGCATATTTTAAAAATAATAGGCATTTAAAAAAAATCAAAAAATTCTACTCCAGGTGACGGTCCTTTTGCTCGTGTTGCCACAAATCTTCACTTTTTCCAAATTTTTTTTTTTGTTATTTAACCCTGAATAATGCTTCTCTAAATTGTTATCAACATTACAAAACCAGCAGCTCCAGCTTGGATGAAAAAAATACATTATTCCCAAAAAAAATTTCAAAATAAAAATTTTGCCTAGTTTAAACTGACTGTACTGAAAAAAAAATGTACTACGCGAGTGTGGCAAGTGTTAGTAAGGATTCCAAAATGGTATAACACTTGGTAAATTTTTGCTGTAATTGTCGACAATTTTTGTTTTTTTGGAAATAGTCCCGTTTTTAACTTTATCTACCTTGGTTAAAAATTATTATTCTAATGTGCCCAAAATTCAAGTTTCTGTGACTGACTACCGTACAGTCAGTCACAGAAACTTTTGTCACCATGACAGTAATTAGTAGTTGACATACTGTGACAAAAGTCACCCGTGCGTGCGCGCCTTTACTACCTGCTCTGCCTGCACTTGTATTTGGTAACAGGGATAATAAGGATATGAAGTTTCGGTTATGGATACGGTTACGGATATTAGAATAATATTATACCGGTTTCGGTTACGATCACGGATATGAAATCATTTCAGATTATCCGAAAGTCTCGGATAATTTCGGTTACGGAATTATTAGAATTTCAAAAATGTAGGTATAATTCAAATAGCAAGATGCTGCGTGAGCGTGACCCACATAGCTACTTTATGTACCAACTAAGACGACACCTATGTATGATAAAGGTAAAACAGGCTGGCATATTAGATGGTGCCAGCGAATGCCAGACAAGTTGGTAACAAATATTAAGATTTAAGGTACAATTCCAAGACGGGCCGCAGACCGCAAACTGCAACCGCAAACTGCAAAACTATGAAATCGGCAGCGCGGCATTGCAGCTGTGGCGTGTATACTGCAGATTTCATAGAGTTTTGCAGTTTGGCCTTTATCCGAAACTATCCGTAACTTTTGAATCAGTTTCGGTTACGTTTATGGACATTTTTTTATTTCGGATCTCCGATAGTTTCGGTTACGGTTACGGATATCCATAACATCCCTGCTTGGTAAGATGGCCCTCTCCGTCCCGCTCATACCTTTTAAAATGGCTTCTCCACCTCACTTAAGCCAGAACTAAGGTAGATAAAGTTAAAAACGGGATTATTTCCAATAAACAAAAATTGTCAACAATTACAGCAAGATTTTACAAAGTGTTATACCATTTTGGAATCTTTACTAAATGCGCCAAATTATGACGTCACTTGCCACACTCGCATAGTACAATTTTTTTTCAGTACAGTCAGTTTAAACTAGGCAAAAATTTTATTTTGATATTTTTTTTGGGAATAATGTATTTTTTTCATCCAAGTTGGAGCAGCTGGTTTTGTAATTTTGATAACAATTTAGAGAAGCATTATTCAGGGTTACATAACAAAAAAAAAACTTGGAAAAAGTGAAGATTTGTGGCAACACGAGTAAAAGGACCGTCACCTGGAGTAGAATTTTTTGATTTTTTTTAAATGCCTATTATTTTTAAAATATGCCACATATATTTTTTTTTATATTTTTCTGATAACCAGCACAACTTGCCTCAACACCCAGTTCCGGCTTGACGTTACATTACGGGACACCCTGTATATAAAAGAAAGTCGTGTTAGTTACTCCACTTATAACTCAAGAACGGCTGAACCGATTTAGCTGAAAATTGTCAGGGAGGTAGTTTAGAGCCAGGAGAAGGACATAGGATACTTTTTATCCCGTTCGAAATTAAAAAAAAAGTCTGCTTATTTATTGCCATTTAGGCGCAACAAAGTTCGCCGGGTCAGCTAGTAATGCATAAATACTAAATTTATGAAGGTTGACACTATCTTAACGAATTAATATACTTAGTGTGGATTCGGCTAAAACAAGGATAAATATTAATCTCAAAAATAAATCATCAGATAATCAACATTTGTCATATTTCCCTTACTGAAGCTGTCAATGTGCCAGTTATACCAGGAGTTATTATCGGATAAACGTTTGGTCGAATTGGACCTTAATATATTAAATTATCTCTGTCAGAACGTAGCATACTTAAACATTCCATAACGAAAATAGACAACGACAAACTCAATCGGTCTGTTGTAATATAATTGGCTGTGTCTCACTTAAAATTGCAATATAATGATCATAACCATGCTTCAGTTACAAGGTTAAATATGCTTGCATCATAGTTAGCCTACCTACATGGCTAGGCTTCACGAGCGCACCTACATGGCTAGGCTTCACGAGCGCACCTACATGGCTAGGCTTCACGAGCGCACCTACATGGCTAGGCTTCACGAGCGCACCTACATGGCTAGGCTTCACGAGCGCACCTACATGGCTAGGCTTCACGAGCGCACCTACATGGCTAGGCTTCACGAGCGCACCTACATGGCTAGGCTTCACGAGCGCACCTACATGGCTAGGCTTCACGAGCGCACCTACATGGCTAGGCTTCACGAGCGCACCTACATGGCTAGGCTTCACGAGCGCACCTACCTACATGGCTAGGCTTCACGAGCGCACCTACCTACATGGCTAGGCTTCACGAGCGCACCTACATGGCTAGGCTTCACGAGCGCACCTACATGGCTAGGCTTCACGAGCGCACCTACATGGCTAGGCTTCACGAGCGCACCTACATGGCTCGGCTTCACGAGCGCACCTACATGGCTCGGCTTCACGAGCGCACCTACATGGCTCGGCTTCACGAGCACACCTACATGGCTCGGCTTCACGAGCACACCTACATGGCTCGGCTTCACGAGCACACCTACATGGCTCGGCTTCACGAGCACACCTACATGGCTCGGCTTCACGAGCACACCTACATGGCTCGGCTTCACGAGCACACCTACATGGCTCGGCTTCACGAGCACACCTACATGGCTCGGCTTCACGAGCACACCTACATGGCTCGGCTTCACGAGCACACCTACATGGCTCGGCTTCACGAGCACACCTACATGGCTCGGCTTCACGAGCACACCTACATGGCTCGGCTTCACGAGCACACCTACATGGCTCGGCTTCACGAGCACACCTACATGGCTCGGCTTCACGAGCACACCTACATGGCTCGGCTTCACGAGCACACCTACATGGCTCGGCTTCACGAGCACACCTACATGGCTCGGCTTCACGAGCACACCTACATGGCTCGGCTTCACGAGCACACCTACATGGCTCGGCTTCACGAGCACACCTACATGGCTCGGCTTCACGAGCACACCTACATGGCTCGGCTTCACGAGCACACCTACATGGCTCGGCTTCACGAGCACACCTACATGGCTCGGCTTCACTAGCACACCTACATGGCTAGGCTTCACTAGCACACCTACATGGCTAGGCTTCACTAGCACACCTACATGGCTAGGATTCACGAGCACACCTACATGGCTCGGCTTCACGAGCACACCTACATGGCTCGGCTTCACTAGCACACCTACATGGCTAGGCTTCACTAGCACACCTACATGGCTAGGCTTCACGAGCACACCTACATGGCTCGGCTTCACGAGCACACCTACATGGCTCGGCTTCACTAGCACACCTACATGGCTAGGCTTCTTATGCACACTTAACTAGTCCTTAACGCAAATAAACCAACACACTTAATCGGTCTGTATAATAAAATTTTATTAAGTTCATATCATCAGAGGGTAGCCCCCATCATATACGAACATAATAATTTGAATACAATGTGCTCCGTATTACGCCCGTTCCGCCGGAGAATAGCCCCGACCATATACGAGACGCACTACAGCACACAAGATTCGAACATGCATTTCATAGTCTTACAGGCATCAGTTTCATTATGTTAGTATCATCAGAGGGTAACCCCATCATATACGAACATAATAGTTTGAATACAAATGTGCTTCGTATTATGTCCGTTCCGCCGGGGAATAACCCCGACCATATACGAGACACAATGTAGCACACAAGATTCGAACATTCACTTCGTAGTCTTACAGGTACCAGTTTCATTATGTTAGTATCATCAGAGGGTAACTCCATCATTTACGAACATAATAGTTCGAATACAAATGTGCTTCGTATTATGTCCGTTCCGCCGGAGAATAGCCCCGACCATATACGAGACATAATATAGCACACAAGATTCCAACATAGGTACACTTCAAAATCGAAGTAGATAAGTAATTGCTTCTAAATAATAAGCTATTTCATATTTTATCCAAAAATAATAATTTTTAATACTTACTATCAAAGTCTTTTGTACAAAATTTTTACTATGTTCTTTTAAAAATATATTGCTACATACCTTTGTCTGTGGGCTGAAGATGTGGATCACAATCCCACTTCTGATGTGTGAAGAAAAACCAATCGAAGACTTGTTCAAGTATGTATTTCTACACCACTGATTTACATAATTACAACATTACTTCTTACTAATAAGTACATCTTGTTTGAAAGCTCAAATCGAACTGTCTGTCCGGTGGCATGCCAGCAAAAGGTAGCTTCCCCTTCCATTCGTCAAATTCAAACGACTTA
Source organism: Ostrinia nubilalis (assembly GCF_963855985.1). NCBI lineage: Eukaryota > Metazoa > Arthropoda > Insecta > Lepidoptera > Crambidae > Ostrinia > Ostrinia nubilalis. The sequence goes on along the minus strand of NC_087118.1, from coordinate 5,618,133 downwards.
TCGACGGCATGCCCCGGAAGTAGTCAATTGCATTACCTAATTATTAATTTAGTTTATTTTTATTTCTAAAATACCAAATTATATACAATAAAAATTCTAAAATTAATGTAAATTAAACAATAATATGAGTCAATCGAATACAATACAGAATTAATTAAAAAAATCGTTCTAATATCTGTAACATGTCCAGGAAGTAATCAAATAAAGTATTTTAATTTAATAATGGGTTTCTAAATTCTACTAAAGTTGTTACAATAACTATTTATAAGCAACCAATCGTACCTATAAAATACGATATACATTCTAAAATCATTACACTTATAAAGACTAAAGCGGGCATAATGACAACAATTTTTCGTTCAAAATGATTACGAAAAATTGTATATTATTTTTATTCCTCAAATCTACCAACTCACTAAATGGACGAGATCTGGCGTATCGACCCTACTTACTTTTACCTCATCATTATTCCTAAATAATGTCATTGATGTCAAATAGACTATAAAAATAAAATTATCCGGAACTTAAAATTGACCTGAAAGTTTATCATTAGATTTTTTACTTAAATTCTGTTGTCAAACGAAATATTAGTCTGTTATGAAAAAACATTAGTAGATAGTACCTACCTATTGACTAAACTTATCCTTCTTCTTTCAACTTGCTATTTAAACATTAATTATTTAGTTTTAAACTATTGAAACTAGTAATAAAAGTAATAATTAACGCTTAAATATATTTAAAAAATATTTTCAGGGGTTGGTAAGTAAAAAATATTTAAAGACGCTCGAAATCCTGACAATGTTATATTTTAACAACTGCTAATGACACATAATATAAAAATATGATTATACGAAGGTAATAGCTGGATAACTCCAAATATCCAAACTCTTGATTGCGTGCATAACAAGACAACTGCACATATCATGGATGTGTTTAGTACTCAGAGGGGATCATAACTTGATAACTGTTTTTGTCAAATTAAAAACGAAAATCCATAAATGTATAAGTCGAGATATTAATAAATACATGTTCTGACATACATTGATAAATCGACATGTAAATGTTTGTAAGAATAATATTAATTGGATATATCGTTATGTCAAATATTTATTGCCTAAATTAGAGATATTTACTTATGAACAAGAGCTATATTTCAAGTATTTTTGGGTATTTCGAGTTGAGTTTTTTATACCAGTAGGGTATAAGGTAGAGGAAGCGCTTAAGCTAATAAAAAAAAAAGTGCAGGTCGAGATGTCAAGTTATTCCCGCGCGGTACGGAAATAAAAATAACACACATGAGGTAAGTTCCCGTCGGAGAATTTATTTATTTTTTCGTGATTGATATTTCTCGTATTCCAGTACGTGGTATTTCATGTGATCGTTTCTTTCAGAAATTCCCTAAATCCTATTCGGATGAGGGTATTGGGTTGCTGAAGACTGCGAGTGAAGTTCGAATTAGCGAGCGGTCTTCGTAAGTATTTATTTCCCATTGCTGGTTTTTTTCATAACCTAATGCCACGTTCCACATGTGATGCTGACACTCGTATTTTTCGTTTCAGATGCGGGATTTTATAATTTAAACATAATATTTTGATGATATTTCATATATTTTAATTTCTCTTCATTTCGTATGAATTGTTTCTCCTTTCTAAACTGCTGATCTCTTCGCATTTCCTCCTTGTCATCAAACCTCTGTCTCTGCAAGAGTTTGAACGCTTACCTGTCGAGGAGATGCAAGAGCTTCATCTGGCACTGCGCGCTTGAGGCCGTGGAGGACGCTGCTTGTAACCTAAAAGTGTGCGAGACCCGTTGGACCCCGGAAGAAGAGAGGAACGTTCAGGGTAACGGCTTATAACCGCATGGCTTCCAAGGTACCCACTTTTCCATCCTTCAAGTAGGAGTCTTTCCGACCTGACATCGTGCAGTTATCTTAACTAGTAGAGTCTTAATATTTAGGCTGAGTTTTAAGAAAAGACAATGCCGGAAATTGGCGTCTTTCATCGGCCATCGACCAAACCTTGTTTTTTGATTACAAAATAGTGTAATAAACCAAACTTACTATGACATGTATACCTCTAAACTCAGTCTGAACTGAGTTACGAGCATTAGAAGTTTGATGATTTTCCATACTAGATTTGCTTTTTGCGCACAAGTTTTGTATGAAATTGCAACAAAATAGTGACATTGTATGTGTAAACAAACAATACCATCCATCAAAGGCTCCAGACATCAGTGTGGAGTAGAATCAGCGCAATAAAAAAATAGCGGAATATTTTGTTGCAATTTCTTACAAAACTTGCGCGCAAAAAGCAAATCTAGTATGTAAATCATCAAACTTCAAACGCTCGTAACTCAGTTCAGACTGAGTTTAGAGGTATACATGTCATAGTAAGTTTGGTTTATTACACTATTTTGTAATCAAAAAACAAAGTTTGGTCGATGGCCGCGCGAAAAAAAAAGACGCCACCTTCCATACAAAATCTGGCATTGCCATTTGTAGTGGCAATAATATTCACCAAACCGAACCTAATTAACGACCCTGAATCCCTTGAGATTGGCACTATCTATTACAGTAGTTATAATATCGTAACTGTCAACTGTATTCAAGCTTACGAGACAAAATAAATTGTGTCAATTGAGAGGGAGCTGTTTTATTTACATTTTTTTTAATCTCATACAAGGAACGGTAACTCTTATAAATTTCTGCAAGCCGGACAACCTCTTTTTCACGTGCAGACAATTCACCATCTTCTCCGTCTGCACCGGTGGCGGTTCAATTACAGTCACCAAGCCGCCAGGAAAAAATCCTTTCTTGCAACTGCCAGCTTTACCACATTTTTTGAACCAAAAAACAATATGGCGGAAATTTTTGAAACATCAACTTTTTTGTTTTTAGTCCTGAATTTTTTCTTTTCTGGTGGTTTGTTGGGGTTGCCAAGGTGTGTTAAAAAATGTGAGAAAAAAAATGGAAAAACAAAATGGCCGCGCCGCCATCTTGGATTGAAAACGCGATTTCAGGGGTGTTTTTGGGGAGGTGTTATTCCGAGATGCGCCATTGTTTTTGAAAATTTCTTTTGGTTATTTTTGACATGTATAGTCTTCTTTAAAGCCTCATTTACAGATTATCAAAAAACAAGATGGCGGCTGAACCGTCGGCCATTTTGTTGCGAGCATAAAAATTCCCAAAGTTTGACAGCAATTTTCCGGTAGATGGCGACACCGGAGTGGGGTACAATGTTCCGGGCGATTGTTGGTCTGTTATTCGAGTGTTGCCATGAATCGGAAAAAAACTACCATTTTTGAAGAAAATTTTCCACCACGGCCCCGGATAGTAGAAAATGGAAATTTCCAAAAATTCCAAAAACTTGGTATGCAGTTTGGTGACGTTTGGGGACCCGAATGACATTTCACCATTTTTATCAAAAAAGTCTGGCAACACTGAAAGTTATGGGGAAAAGTTTTTTTTGCGACATGGGTGTCTTTAAAGTTAGTGACAGACAGAAAGAATTATGGCAGAAAAAAAATAAAAATGACGTTTGGTCGCATATACGACCCAGATTATGGGAAAAATCCGTAATGTCAGAAAATCAAGATGGCGGCGGCGTGGGCGGCCATTTTGTAAAAAGTTGAAAATTTCGAAATTTTGGAATTCATTTTTCGAGTACATGGCAACATTTTGGAAAGTCGAGTTGTATGAGGCGGTTGTGTGTCTTGTCGAGAGGTTTTGTTTGGGTGAAAAAATTTCTCCAGTGTTGCCACACTTTGGGAGATTTGGTCCAAAAATGTCGAAAGTAGAAATAACGACTTCCAGTCAAAAACTTGGACGACGCCTCCTGCAAAGGGGTCGTGCAAATGACATTTGACCATTTTCATCTCGATCACCTGGCAACACTGGGAGCTACGGGGAAAAGTATTTTTTTCGACATGGGTGTCTTTAAAGTTAAGGACGGACAGAAGGAGATATGGCAGAAAAAATCTAAAAATGGGGTTTGGTCTGCTATACGACCCAGATTACGGGAAAAATCCGAAATGTCAGAAAATCAAGATGGCGACCGAGTGAGCGGCCATTTTGTAAAAAGTTTCAGATTTCTGATTTTTCAAATGCATTTTTCGGGCAGTTGGCAACATTTGGGAAAGTCGGGTTGTATGGGGCGATTACGTAGTTTGTCAAGGAGTATCGTTTGGGAAAACTAAAATTTCCAGTGTTGCCATACTTTGGGAGATTTGGTCAAAAAATGTAAAAAATGGAAATAACGACTTCCGGTCAGAAATTTGGATGACGCCTCCTGCAAATAGGTCAAACTAATGACATTTGACCATTTTCAACTCGATCACCTGGCAACACTGAGAGTTACAGGATTTCAAAATTTCAGGACATGGCTGGTTTAAGAAATTGGTGAAACAAATGAATTCGGGATTGGATGAAGTTAGAAAAAAAGTAAAAATGGGGTTCGGCGCGGAAAATGGTCCAGATTAAGGCAAAAATGCAAAATTTTGGAAATCCAAGATGGCCGCCAAGCGTTCACCCGTTTTCCTAAAGGAACTAAATTCTCCATACAAATTGTATGCAGGGGGGCTTAGCTAACGTAGAAAAAGGCGAGGCCGAAGGCCGAGCTCCGAATGCGAGGCTGCAGGCCGAGCGCCGCGTAGGGCGAAGCCCGGAGCGGCCAGCATCGCAGATCTAGCTTTTGTAGCCCGCGTAGCGGGCGACCAAAGCTAGTTCTCTTATAAGATTGTCGAAATTGGCGAAATATTCTTCTTATTTTCCTGTATGTTTCAAAGTCAATAACTTTCTTCTTAGGCATATTTTTGATATGACCGTGTTTCGTTGGAATGTGTTTTTCAAAACTTCTAACATTTCTTTCGCGCTTGTGCTTTCTTTTATCAGATTTAAGTGTTGGTCTGTCACGCTTTGGACGATGATACTTCTCGCTTTTGCATCCATGAGTTTCATCTTCTCATCACAGTCTACTATTTTCTTTATATCCAAAACTTCTGTTAGACCTTTTTCTGCGAGTATGCATTTTATCCTGAAAACCCAGTTATCGTATGCCCCTGCATTCAATTGCGGTAGCGGCGTGTTGCTACTTGACATCGCCATTTTTATATTTCTCAAATCCGCTTTTTCCCGAATAATCTACAATTAATACTTTCCCTAACTCTAACTAACGGGCGTCTGGGCCCATAACCTATCAGAACTTGTGTTTCTTTAATGTAAGACCGATAGTTAGCGAGATAAGCATTTATTATTCGGGTTCTTACACAGACACATCTTATTCGTACATAGCCGGAAGAGGGAAGAACGTTCTACCGGAAACAGTTAACTTTTTAATATTTTATTAACATTCCAAAGATAATATAATCCTAACATGCCACACTAATGATGAAAAGATTTAACACTTTCGTGGACAGTAGCATCCACAGATGTTAGGTGTTAACTCAGATCTTCTATGATCTGAGGGTGTTAAGATTTTTTTTTTTATTTATTTATTTTAATTACAAGGTTAGGCTTATAATCTAACATTTCTTATATCACTAAACATAAAAATGTTTGTTGTGACATTGCACATTCATCGCAATAGCTTATAAGTATAAAAATTAATATTATAGGAAGGCGGTAGGTATCAATAAATTTGCCAGCTGGTGGTGAGTCGCACAACGCGATACTACGTCGACTCGGGTCGAGCGTTCCGCTAGTTATTTTTTTGCAACGTACCTACAGGGTGTCTTCATGTTTATGTAATACAAGTTATACTTGTTCCAAAGAAATATTTTATATTATTTTATTTTAGATTGATTTGCTAAAGTCACAGTGCACGTATAAATTCAGTACGCCTTATATTTGATTTTTCATACTATTAGGTACAAGGTAAGGTTTCAGTGTCAACGCAAAAATAATACGCTATAGTACTGTCAACTAGCGAATATTTTTCGTGATGCATTTTAAAACCTTATGCAAAAAAAATGGGCAGCGTATGAAATATTTTGGTGTCACATTAGACGTCATTTCATTACTAAACGTGAACTGTTTGCATGTATATTGACTATTATGAATTTAATGAAAATCGCGATACATTTTCCAATCCTTTGGGAGGTTCACTTTCTGTATTTTTACAAATCATTAGGAAATGTAAGTAACTACATTCCATTTTATAATAATTATGCTGACATAATGATGTCATACTTCTTTTGGAATCCATCGAACAAGGGATTTTTTGTAAAGAGACCTTGTTTAAAACACTAAAGCTTTAAAACCAAAAATCAATAAAAAAGGGATCGTTTAAAAAAATCTTAAGTGAAGTACTTGAGCTTTGGGGTCTCATGTGGAGGAATTCAATCGTTAAGTACCTACCTACCTACTTAACCATTAACATTTTCGATATTTTTTGCTAGCTACGATTTAACACTTGTTTCTGACTGCAACTTTTTAACAAATCACTCGCAATAAAGTTGACTACACTTAATTTGATAATAATCAAATGACTGAATACTGATTTTATCATGCACCGAAAAGATGCAATTTTAGAACATTTCTAATGCTGTCAGATTGTTTCTAGTTATGCCATATTTTCAAGTCTGTTGTAGTGTTCCAATCCAAACATTGAATAAATAAACAATGATCATGGTATAAGAATTTCAATTCGTATTTAGGTAAAAATAAACAGAGATTTGAGAAAACCAAGAACGCATTTCAAAATTAATATTGGTGATTTTGTTTAAAAAATCATGCTTACTGGATTCATGTTAGACCCAAACTATCGTAACTATTTAGGGTCGTTGAATTCTAGTTGTTATAACGAATTTGCATAGAAGCAATGTAAAAAATGAAAATGCACGAGTATTCTCAAAATTATGGACATTGTTATTACACTCGGTTCATTCTTGATGATTGATATTGAGTTTAACATCGTTAGTATGTTTAAATAAGTTAGTAGTTTGTATTTAGGACTACTTACTACGATTGCTAATATTAGATTATTTTGACATTTCCTTTTCTTTATTCTGATCTAGAATTATGAAAATTAATTTTATTGATTATTATGTTGTAGACATGCAAATATAGTATGGTGTAGTTCAACAATATTCTTGATTCAATTAAATTTTTATCAGTTGTCGCTCTCAGAAAACTGATAGGTTTTTATGAGCAGTACTATCTAAAGTTTGTGTGCAAGTACTAAACTTTCTGATTTCTTTCTGTTTTTAATTTTGATAATGATTTTTTTTTTAATTAGAGTATGTTTTATTTTGATTTTATGGACTGGTCGTGTCTGAATTATTTTTAACTAGCGGCCGCCCGCAACTTCGTACGCGTGGATCCCATTTTACCCCCTTCATCTATCTTACGCGGTTTAGATTTTTTCATACAAATGTTTTTTCCCGCTAACTCCCGTTCCCGTTGGAATTTTGCAATATCCTGTTGTAACTAAGCTTTAAGTTTACTAAGGTACCTGCATGCCAAATTTTAAGCGTCAAACTTACGCGGTTTAGATATTTTCATACAAATGTTTTTTCCCGAACTCCCGTTCCCGTGAGAATTTTGCAATATCCTGTTGTAACTAAGCTTAAAATTTACTAAGGTACCTGCATGCCAAATTTCAAGCGTCTATGTTACGTGGCTTAGATTTTTTCATACAAATGTTTTTTCTCGCTAATTCCCGTTCCCGTAGGAATTTTGCAATATCCTGTTATAACTAAGCTTTAAGTTTACTAAGGTACCTGCTTGCCAAATTTCAAGCGTCTAACTTAAGCGGTTTAGATTTTTCATACAAAAGGATTTTCCCGCTAATGCCCGTTCCCGTGGAAATTCCTAAGTATCCTATAACCTGCCCAGGAGTATTTATTTATTTATTTATTGATAAAAGTACACCAACAGCAATACACATTTAAGACATTCACAGCATACAACACATATTGGGGTTATATGAAGAATAATTGTACCAAGTTTCGTTAAAATCCGTCGAGTAGTTTTTGTTTCTATAAGGAACATACAGACAGACAGACAGACAGACAGACAGACAAAAATTTTACTGATTGCATTTTTGGCATCAGTATCGATCACTAATCACCCCCTGATAGTTATTTTGAAAATATATTTCATGTACAGAATTGACCTCTCTACAGATTTATTATAAGTATAGATAGATAGATGATAACATTCCACACGGTTAGTGACGCCTTATACAACCTATGTAAGTAATGTGTGATCTTTATGTACGAGTAGATACTTATATTATGTAATAAAATTATTTAATTTGTTTTGATTTGTGACAATGACCGATGTGATTTTAAAATCATTAGTCAGTTGTTTATAGAATTTATAAATATGCTTACGATTGCTATCGAGTGATGCTGAAATGTTACGTCCCCACAGAACGAGAAATAGTCAGGTTTAGCCGTTGTCGGCGCTAATGAGATTGAAAGAGAGCTAATGAGTTTGAAAACGAATAGTGGCAATAATGATGATATTGTTGTAGTATCGTTTGTAGAAAATTATGGCTGGTTAACATGACTAAGAGTACTCAGGGCCTTGTCTTGTTGTCGATCGTAGGTCATATTCCTAACCCAGTTTAGCTGGTCGGAGACTGCGCGGCGATGATGAGTAATGAGGTCATGGGTTTGGCAGTTGATTGAATTTATTTCGATAGCTGCTGATCGGTCGTGAGTACCGATGGTGGGGCCATGAGAGTGCCTTTGTGATCGGCCATGAGAGTGCCGTTGTGTTCGGTCATCTATACCGATGGTGAGGCCATGAGAGTGCCTTTGTGATCGGCCATGAGAGTGCCGTTGTGTTCGGTCATCTATACCGATGGTGAGGCCATGAGAGTGCCTTTGTGATCGACCATGAGAGTGCCGTTGTGATCGGTCGTGAGTACCGATGATGAGGCCATGGGAGTGCCTTTGTGATCGGCCATGAGAGTGCCGTTGTGTTCGGTCATCAATACCGATGGTGAGGCCATGAGAGTGCCTTTGTGTTCGGTCGTGAGTACCGATGGTGATTGGCCGTGAGTGCCATTGTGACTGGCCGTGAGTGCTGGTGGTATCGGATGGTGATTCCGATGGTCGGATGCGTTCCGATAGTGCGTGACAGTGTGTCGCGGGTATTAGTTACGTTAACCTTGGCCTTAGTTTTGGTTGAAATTTGACTATGAATATTGATTGACTTTAAGATTCTAGTTGAAACTAGATTTGTTCTTGACTAACTTGAAAACTTTGTAGTTTTGATATGAATCTGTGGAGACCTGACATTTTACTGTACATGTACCTTCCTACTCATAGTGGTATTTTAGGATAGCCGAACGGTACTTTAAGTTACATGAGTGAGGTTGTCATATTACATGACGACTTAAATGCTGATCCCCACGAGGACGTGTGAGAGTCAGGATCGCCGTGTCGGCGCGCGGGGCGCAATAAATTAAATAACTTAATGTTATAGTTCTCACAACACTTTGAATGTGTTAGCTAATTTATTGCTATGGAATTTTAAGCAACGCCAAAGCTCTTATAGTCAGAGTTTAGTGCGCGCCTGGGAACGAAGGTGACATAAATCTCCATGTTGCCTGACGTAGTTGTGAACCCGTTCAAGTGTAGTATTGATGGATTAATAGCTTTACAAAAACTTCAGGTACAGAGTCCTGGAACGTAGAGATTTTGGGTATCAGTTTTAGAGTGATTCGACATTCGGGTTTTGGACGTGATGGTGACTGGGCGTGGTTCACAAATTCGTCAATCGCTCCCAATTTATTATGTGTAGGCGTCTCTAGCTTTGTTAAATTAATTCAGTAACTTTGATCTTTCTGTTAAATTTAACTGTGGACAATATTGATTAAATTACGAACCAATCTTTACATTGTAGTCTATAGTAAAGTTAGTCGTTTATAATCAGTGATTATAATTAGTGTTAGTATCCACTCGCACGTGTTCCCTATACGCCCACATAGGTAGATAGTATGAATTCAATGAGAGACCCTTCTGGTGCCGTCCGAGAGCCCGACGCTCCGACATATATATTAAGCCTTTGTCCAGCAGTGGACGTCATTTGGCTGAAAAAAAAAAGATGTATATTAAGTAGGATATTTTGACGTTCATAAGTGCCACCAGTGGTCTAAATTGAATAAAATATTTTTGATTTGATTTGAAAAAATGCACTCTTTTGGTGATTTAACTCATCTATTGCCCATCTATAGCAGAATGGAGAATGTTCACTAATTTTGTTTTTTAGCTTTCTATATTCTCTGTAAAAAATAAAAAATACACGTCAAAGAATTATTTGGATAAGTCAATTAGTTTTCAAGATATTAAATTTAAAATTCGCGGCCGGCCAAAATTTGTATGAGTGGAGTCTTGCAAGCTGAATTAAATCCACTTCCAGACAACCAATTGAGCTGAAATTTCGCATACGCATGTAATTCTAATATGCTATTACGAGTATTATATGCTTGTCTTTCCATAGCTCTATTTGGTATGTATTTATTTAAGTCGTTCGTTATTGCTGTGTCGTAATAACTCTTTTCATTGTTCTATAATTCAGTTTTACATTTTTGTTTAACCTTTATTACTAGGATGCCAAATCAATGTGATCATCTAAGCAAAAACTAAATCTTGCTTTCTGAAGGCTTTTAAAACTATCAATAGATATTCATTACTTTTGTTATTTTCATTTGAAATTATTTTATTTTAAACTAGCTTTTGCCCGCTGTTTCACCCGCGTAAAATTTAGTTTGTTACAGATCATCATGAATTATAGCCTATATGTTATTCTGGGTTATAAACAATAATAGTAAATTTTCATCAAAATCCGTTCAGTAGTTTTTGCGTGAAAGAGTTACAAACATCCAAACATCCAGACATCCAGACATCCAAACTTTGCCATTTATAATATTAGTAGGATTTTATGATTTTTTAATGGCTTGGTTATCTTAACCAGTGATTTTATATTGTGTTAAGAGTAATTTAATTAATTTATAAAGAATATCCTTGGACTAATTATATTGTATGATCTCAAACTAATTTGAAAATTATAAATATTGAAATTAATAATGAAAATTCGACGGGTTCATCCAGTGTCCAAGTAGCTCAGTTAGAAGAGCAGTCGCCCGGCAAGCGGAAGGTCGTGGGTTCAATTCCCGCCTTAGGCAGTTCGATTTTTTCAATTTATTTAAATTTTCATATTTTTTAATTAATGCTTTTGAGTTGTTAACTAGTTACTTTTAGACACTTTTTATGTTACCAAATCTTATCTAGTATAATACAATTCATTTAAAATTGTCTTCGTTAGATCAATAGACGCTATTGAACTTAGGTTACCTATATTGTTATAATACCAGTTTCAAGATTAGTCAATCAACGCCCATTTACCATACCACGGATTTTTTGTAAAGTGTGGTTTTGTAAAACAACGAGCATCTCAGGGGTGGTAGTATACACGACACTGATGCCGAAAAAAATTAAAAATAAAAACAAAATCCATGAAATCAGGAAATTATGGTATTATTACGCGGACGAGCTATCGGTCATTCCCCCGCTCTCTCGGGGAGGCGGCTGCATGTGCTCGGTGATGTAGCGGGGTACGCGGGGGGACGGTATCAAGCGCGTCTCGAATGTTTTAGGATACGTTTAAACAAGGTTTTTTTACTAAAAACCCTGTTAAAGTAATAGTTAAATATTTTATTTATATTTTTCTTGTAACTACTTTCATGGGCACTAAAACCTCTGAGATGGGCGTTGTTTTACAAAACCACACCTGTATAAATCTTTTGAGTTAATTATCATTTTAACTAAACTTTGAAAGTGGGCTGAACAAATTGATGAATTTAAATATACCTAACTGTAATAAAAATAAAGTTTTTTTATTTGTCTTTTTCATCCCTGATTATCGACCTGGCATCCTTGATTATCGACCATTTCTTACGCTGAACAATTTAGCCAAATTCCCAGAAAAACTTTAAATATGTATCCTTGTCCTAAACAAAGCTTAAGAACGCCGTCCCTGGGCCGTTAGTTCTTATAAATTTTCTTTTGTTTTATTCGAAAATAATGAATGAACTAAAAAAATATTATTTAGTTACAATAAGACATGAAAAATGCTTTTCTAAAAATTTGGATTAACAATTATAGACTTTTGTATTAAAAAACTTTTACAAATATGAAGAAAATCAATTTATTTTTTTAAAAAGGGCTTCGTTTGAGCATTCATTCTTCATGTCTGATTATTATATATATATAGGGCGAGCGAAAGGGTGTGTTACTTATATGCGTTTAACGCTGTAACGCTGCCAATTCGCTCATTGCACGGTCTGTCCCGGCCGCTTGCTTTGGTGTTGGCCTTGAGGGAGAGCGCTGGTTGTGTAGATCCTCAAGGCAAGCCTGACTGTTATCCTTCTCGTGGTTGCCGCCTGTTTTTGGTCTGGTTCCTTATGAAACAGACGTAACGGAAATGGTCAGACGCATCCCATGCTCCTTAACACCCTTTTCCTACCCCAATCCTGCTTTGCTTTTGCATTTCCTTCCTCTCCTAGGGATACCACAAACCTTGAGGTCCTTAGCCTCCTCAAAAAGTGTGGTCATGGCTACCTTGGGAAAGTACCATGGATGATTTCCCCCTAATTCAAGGTGTGATGCGAACCGTGCCGATGAACGCGTGGCTGAGAGGGAGCTCAGTCTTGAACGGTGCCTGCCCGAGACCAGAGCGATTCGGTGTAGTATTCAGCTCTTCCCTGGGCATGCGGGGCTCTGCCGAGGGTGACCGATTACTTCCCTAGCTACTCGTGGGAACTTTTATGAATACCTTTTCTATAAAAACACCCAAAACTCCTCCCTTAGGGGAACAATTGGACAGGCCTGACGGAGAGCCTTCATTGACCTCCAAATCGCCTTGCTCCAAAATTTCGGAGAGTCTCTCGGCTATGTCTGTGGGGGGCACTAGTGCTGAACCACAAACAGAGTCGACAAAGACCCCGAAGGACACAAAGCGTGCCAGGCTTTGTGGTGCGGCCAGGAAGAGGTTCCGGAGGCTGATTGCAGCGGAACTTGGTGCTGAACAAGCCCTTGCTCTCTGCAGGAAGCCCTGGGATCAAATTCCGGTCGACAATCCTCCTCCCGATCCAAAGGCGAAAAAACGCCTACGTTCGGAGGAAGAATCCCCGCGGGAACAGCCGAAGAAAACCTCTAGGCTGGACGTCACGGCAACCCCCCTCCCTAAGGTACAATACAGCGTTGTAGCTGGCGCCGTGCGAGTGGGTGTCCGAAATTCGGCCCCCATGAGCGAGGACCAGATGCGACTGCTGCATGACGCCCTTCTCGAGTCCATCGCCAAGATGGCCGGGAAGAAGGGAGTCCCGCGACCAAGATTTGCTGGTTTCTCCTACAAGACGGGGTGGGTCCTGGTTAACTGTGAGAACCAGGAAAGCCATGACTGGCTTGTAGGAGAGATCAGGCAAATCAGACCGTGGCCTGAGGCGGAACTCTCGACCATACCCGAGAGCGAACTGCCTAGGCCACAGGTGGGGACCACTTTCATACCCATCAGCGAGGCGGCAACGGTCGAAAAGGCTTTGCCGCTGCTGGAGGCGCAGAATGATGGTCTCAACCCGGGGCTATGGCGAGTTCTCCATAAGCGGGCCGAGGCGGGAGGGACTGTGGTGACCTTCTCGTTGGACGATCCGTCGGCGGAGACTCTCCGTGCAAATAACGGCAGAGCTGGCCTTGGCTTTAAATATGTAATATTTAATGTCAGGGGGGGCTCTGCCGCGGAACAGCCCAACGTGGAAACACCTAGGCCGTCGACTTCTGCTGGAGTGCAAGAGGCAACGAGGAGCCCTGCGGGGACCTCGCGCCAAAGGCCTCCGCTGAGGTCGACCAAAGGCCGGGGTGGAGCCACGAGGGGCGGCACAAGTCGTAGGGGGGTAAGAGGAGGCGGAGGAAATAGAGGACGTCCACGTCCCCTACCCAAGAAGCCTCACACACCCGCCCTACGCTAAGCCAATGGCTCCCTACAACAGCAGAGCGAGGATCTTGCAGGGTAACCTCCATCATGCAGCAGCTGCGACTGCGGTGGTGGAGTGTTGCTTTGCCAAACAGAACATAGACCTCGCTCTGATCCAAGAACCTTGGATATCCAACGGCAACATCCAGGGGCTAGGGGCCGCCGGTAAGATTCTCTTCAATAATGGTGGCTATAGACCCAGGGCGTGCATCGTTCATAACAAAAATATTGACCTTTTACCTGTTCCAGAGCTTTGCAGTGACGACCTGGTCGCAGGATACATCAATCTCCAAGGGTGGAGTGGGGCTAGAGTAATCGTCTGCTCAGCCTACCTCCCCGGTGATAAGCCCAATCCCACAGAAGACCTGGTGAACGTTGTGGCCTACGCACAAAGACACAACGCCGACCTGCTTGTGGGATGCGATGCCAATGCCCACCACACCTCGTGGGGGAGCACCGACATCAACAAAAGAGGTGAGTTACTTTATGACTTCCTTCTATCTAACAATCTGCATACACTTAACCTAGGATGCACACCGACCTTTGTAACGTGTAACAGACAAGAAGTTCTTGACATAACTTTCGCAACGAATGCCTTAGCCAGGCACGTCATCGACTGGCAGGTAAGTAATGAAAACTCTATGTCAGATCACCGACACATTCGATTTAACCTGGAAGCATCGCTGCCAAGGCGAATCGAAACCTACAGGGATCCAAGGGCTACTGACTGGGACCATTTCAGGGACCAGTTAAAAACCAACCTTGATGTGATCCCAAAAATCATCAGAACTGTGTAGTGCTTGGAATTAGCAGTGGAGGTAGTCACAGTAGGAATAACCAAAGCCTACGAGGACAGCTGCCCTGTGAAAACCAAAGCATCCACAAGTAAAGTCTCATGGTGGAACTCTAAGCTGCAAAAGCTACGAGAAGAAACCAGGAGACTCTTTAATAGAGCTAAAAAATCCCATGAATGGGACACATATAAGAAAGCTCTAACCAAATATAACACTGAGATCAGGAAAGCAAAGAGAGCATCTTGGAGGAAACTGTGCGAGGATGTCGAAAGTCTTCCTCGAGCAGCAAGACTCCAAAAAATGATCTCCAAAACTCCTGTTAGGCAGATTGGGCTTCTGAAAAGACCCGATGGAACTTTCACTTCATGTGAAAACGACACATTGGAGCTGCTGGCAGCAACCCACTTCCCTGGATCGGTGGGCAGCAATTGCTCGGCGACTACACATAGCAACCTTCGCAGGCCGAAGAATGACGACTGGCGGAGGGCTGCTATAATCATAAGACCCAACCAGGTAAAATGGGCCATCAGCTCCCTTAAACCATATAAAGCGTGTGGCGAGGACAACATATTCCCTGCTCAACTGAAGGAGGGGATGGAAATCCTCACTCCACATCTGGTCAAAATCTTCAGAGCCAGCTTGGCCTGGGGACATATACCGGAACGATGGACCACAGTAAAAGTCATATTCATTCCAAAGGCTGGCAGAAAGGACTACGCCTTGCCAAAGTCCTTTAGGCCAATAAGCTTCTCATCCTTCCTTATGAAGGTTATGGAAAAGGTAATTGAAATCTATATTAGGGACGTAGCACTAAAAACGAAACCTATTCACCACACACAGCATGCCTACCGCAGAGGTAAATCTACGGAAACAGCCCTGATCAGCCTGATTGACAGGGTCGAAAAGGCACTGGAAGACAAGGAAATCGCGCTTTGCGCATTTCTAGACATAGAGGGAGCTTTTGACAACACTCCTACTACACTGCTGGTCGAAGGTCTGGTTGCAAAAAGCCTTGACCTGACGACCACGAGATGGGTGGAGTCGATGCTCTCCAACAGGAGAGCTAAGGTATCTCTGCTTCAAACCACTATGGAAGTTACAACCACCAGAGGATGCCCGCAAGGGGGCGTGCTTTCGCCCCTTCTCTGGACTTTGGCGGTTGATACACTACTGTATAAAATGGCCGACCTCAACATTGACACTCAAGGGTACGCTGACGACCTTGTTGTCATAGTAAGGGGCTTCTGCCAAAGTACAATATCTTCCATAATGCAAAGAGCGCTAAACACCATAGGTGGGTGGTGCAAAAGAAACAGTTTATCAGTTAACGCTGATAAAACTGTCATTATTCCATTTACCAGGCGTAGACAGTTGAACAAACTAGTCAAACCCTCTCTAAATGGAAAAGAGATCGAGTTTTCCACGGAAGTCAAATATCTGGGCGTCACTATCGACCAGAAACTAACATGGAATACTCACCTTAATAACATCATACAAAAGGCAAAAATTGCCTTAGGCTCCTGTAGCCGCATGATGGGCAACAATTGGGGCTTGAATCCCCGATCTGTCTTATGGCTGTATACCACTATCGTGAGGCCGACTATATCGTACGCCTCTGTAGTGTGGTATCACAAAACCAGCCAAAAGACAGTAACAGATAAACTAGGTAGTCTGCAAAGGCTTGCCTGTCTCATGGCAACTGGGGCAATGTCAACCGCACCTGGGGCGGCCCTGAACGCACTACTGTGCCTAACGCCCCTAAGTATGCACATTGCTAAGGAGGCGGAGGCAAGTGCCTACAGGATAGACGCTCAGGGGGGCTTCCATTGCATATCCCAGAGAATGAGAACATTACTGGAGGCTATAAAGAGCACACCTACTCTTTGCATGACTTCTGACATCATGGTTCCAAGTTGTAGCTTCCAAAAGAACTACAAAGTGGAAATACCACACAGGGAGGACTGGCTGAACAAGCAAGTCACCTGTGAGAAGGGCAGCCTTATATGGTTTACTGATGGGTCAAAAATGGGCCCTAACGTAGGCTTTGGCGTGTATGGAGAGCAGCCGAAGCTTAGGCTATCTCAAAGCCTGGGCAAATTTGCCTCTATCTTTCAGGCAGAAGTCTACGCCATTATTGAATGTGCGGAAGCTAACCTGCGAAAAAATTATGCCAACCACATAATTTACATTAACTCAGACAGTCAGGCCGCGCTGCTGGCCTTAAACTCCAACTTAATCACCTCAAAGTTGGTAGAAAACTGCATGAGTCGACTAAATACTCTAGGAGAACGGAACAGAGTAACGCTGAGATGGGTTCCAGGTCATGCGGGAATCGAGGGCAATGAAAATGCCGACGAACTAGCCAGAGCGGGAGCGGAGGGAACACAATATGGTCCAGAACCCTTTTGTGGTGTTCCCAAAAGTTTCGCTCGAATGACCCTGGAGAACATCTATTTAAACAAATCCTTTATGGCATGGTCAGACACGCCAGGATTAACTCATTCCAAAGCTCTCATAAAAGCCTATGATCGAAAAAGCTCTAAGCAGATCATAGGACTGAGTAGGACCAAAATGCGCATCTTAGTTCGAGCCCTCACTGGACACTGCAGCTTAAACAAGCACTTGTCCACTATGGGACTGTCCGAAACAAGAACGTGCAGGATGTGCCAAGAGGCAGATGAAACGCCACTACACATGCTCACGGACTGCGGACCTCTGATGCGCAAGCGGAGCTTACACCTGGGCAAACACATCCTAAGCCCACAAGATGTAAAACATATCGCCCCCCAAAAGATACTGCACTTCCTAATGGATGCAGGACTCGGAGGCGAAACTGTAAGGAAAACAGCGGCGATCACAATAGATCGATAACGGTCGCAGTGATACTAGGACTTTATTGAACTAGAATAGCCGCTCAACACAAACAAAACAAAACTGATTAAACTAAACAAATAGTTTTATAAAGTTTATTCATCTTTTTTTCGATTAAAAGTTAATGTTAATTAAACTAATATTATATGAAAAAACGGCTTAGAGACGGGGCTTTTAACTGGTTACCTATCATAAGCAGAATGCTTCCCAAATATTTGGGTGCCCCTTAATTAATAACCTTGTTTAAGTAAATAATTTATTGACTATTGCATTGCATACTAACTTACGTAAATTCGTTCATGGTAAATTCTTTGCAATAAAATACAACTTTATTTAGCCCGCTTGTCGCGCGCGTACCGGTAGGTAATAATAACATTTGAATTTAAACTCAACATACGGTTTAGTGGCAGCATAATAACTTTGGCACGCTATTTTGAACCGTAACTCTTTAAGATAGTCTTTTTAATTCTAGAATTTCTAATTTAGTCTCGAACTGTAGCAGAATAAGGTTTAATTCGCGTTGCGGGCTGCACTGCAGCACGAAACATGTGAAGTAGAAACTGCGCAACGCTATTTGTCTCTTTCGTGCGATTCTGTCTGTTCATCTTTCTACGCGCTCAAGGTCAAATTAGTGTGGTAGGTTGATGTGCTGGCGACTGTACTTCGCTTCGCGAGCCTGCGCTCGGCCGTCGCGCTAGGGTTGTCTTGTCATGTGTTGCGTTTATTTCGTTATGATAGAAAAATGTAACTCTTAATACTATGGAAGAAAGACAATAACAGATATCCACATTATATTTATATTATCATGTAGTTATGTTTAGTACGTTATTATTATACTAATAGTTTGCAAACGAGAAAGAGGTCAATCGTCGAATCCAACTCGGCTGGGCAGCGTTCGGGAAGCTACGCAATATACTCACGTCCGAAATACCGCAGTGTCTCAAGACAAAAGTCTTCGAGCAGTGTGTGTTGCCAGTGTTGATATATGGATCCGAAACGTGGTCGCTTACCATGGGCGAAGGCTCAAGGTCACGCAAAAATTCAAAACGCTCTAAAACGATGACTATAAAATGTTGTAAATAAATAACTTTAATAAAAGAACTTTTACAATGTACTGGTCTACTATGTTAGTTATATTATAAAATAAAAAAACCGGCCAAGTGCGAGTCGGACTCGCACACCGAGGGTTCCGCCGTACAAACGTAGCGGTTTACAATTTATGACGTATTAAATCAAATTACTTACTAGTATCAGAAAAGTTACTTGTAGATCAATTACTTATTTATTCAAGATACTAATTTATACATTTCCAACATTATAAATGAATGAATGCTCCAATCGAACTCCCTGTCCGGCGGCATGAAGCAACTTCCCCTTCCATTCGTCAAAGTCAACTGGCTCGAAACGACTTATCGACAGCATGCCCCGGAAGTAGTCAAAATTAATACTTAAATAACAATTTATTTCTAAAGTGCTAAATTGTATACAATAAAAATTCTAAAATAATTACATTAAATAATAAATAATATGAAATGTAGTTGAATATAATCTATACTTATAATAAATCTGTAGAGAGGTCAATTATGTACATGAAATATATTTTCAAAATAACTATCAGAGGGTGATTAGTGATCGATACTGATGCCAAAAATGCAATCTGTCTGTCTGTCTGTCTGTCTGTCTGTCTGTCTGTCTGTCTGTCTGTCTGTCTGTCTGTCTGTCTGTCTGTCTGTCTGTCTGTCTGTCTGTCTGTCTGTCTGTCTGTCTGTCTGTCTGTCTGTCTGTCTGTCTGTCTGTCTGTCTGTCTGTCTGTCTGTCTGTCTGTCTGTCTGTCTGTCTGTCTGTCTGTCTGTCTGTCTGTCTGTCTGTCTGTCTGTCTGTCTGTCTGTCTGTCTGTCTGTCTGTCTGTCTGTCTGTCTGTCTGTCTGTCTGTCTGTCTGTCTGTCTGTCTGTCTGTCTGTCTGTCTGTCTGTCTGTCTGTCTGTCTGTCTGTCTGTCTGTCTGTCTGTCTGTCTGTCTGTCTGTCTGTCTGTCTGTCTGTCTGTCTGTCTGTCTGTCTGTCTGTCTGTCTGTCTGTCTGTCTGTCTGTCTGTCTGTCTGTCTGTCTGTCTGTCTGTCTGTCTGTCTGTCTGTCTGTCTGTCTGTCTGTCTGTCTGTCTGTCTGTCTGTCTGTCTGTCTGTCTGTCTGTCTGTCTGTCTGTCTGTCTGTCTGTCTGTCTGTCTGTCTGTCTGTCTGTCTGTCTGTCTGTCTGTCTGTCTGTCTGTCTGTCTGTCTGTCTGTCTGTCTGTCTGTCTGTCTGTCTGTCTGTCTGTCTGTCTGTCTGTCTGTCTGTCTGTCTGTCTGTCTGTCTGTCTGTCTGTCTGTCTGTCTGTCTGTCTGTCTGTCTGTCTGTCTGTCTGTCTGTCTGTCTGTCTGTCTGTCTGTCTGTCTGTCTGTCTGTCTGTCTGTCTGTCTGTCTGTCTGTCTGTCTGTCTGTCTGTCTGTCTGTCTGTCTGTCTGTCTGTCTGTCTGTCTGTCTGTCTGTCTGTCTGTCTGTCTGTCTGTCTGTCTGTCTGTCTGTCTGTCTGTCTGTCTGTCTGTCTGTCTGTCTGTCTGTCTGTCTGTCTGTCTGTCTGTCTGTCTGTCTGTCTGTCTGTCTGTCTGTCTGTCTGTCTGTCTGTCTGTCTGTCTGTCTGTCTGTCTGTCTGTCTGTCTGTCTGTCTGTCTGTCTGTCTGTCTGTCTGTCTGTCTGTCTGTCTGTCTGTCTGTCTGTCTGTCTGTCTGTCTGTCTGTCTGTCTGTCTGTCTGTCTGTCTGTCTGTCTGTCTGTCTGTCTGTCTGTCTGTCTGTCTGTCTGTCTGTCTGTCTGTCTGTCTGTCTGTCTGTCTGTCTGTCTGTCTGTCTGTCTGTCTGTCTGTCTGTCTGTCTGTCTGTCTGTCTGTCTGTCTGTCTGTCTGTCTGTCTGTCTGTCTGTCTGTCTGTCTGTCTGTCTGTCTGTCTGTCTGTCTGTCTGTCTGTCTGTCTGTCTGTCTGTCTGTCTGTCTGTCTGTCTGTCTGTCTGTCTGTCTGTCTGTCTGTCTGTCTGTCTGTCTGTCTGTCTGTCTGTCTGTCTGTCTGTCTGTCTGTCTGTCTGTCTGTCTGTCTGTCTGTCTGTCTGTCTGTCTGTCTGTCTGTCTGTCTGTCTGTCTGTCTGTCTGTCTGTCTGTCTGTATGTTCCTTATAGAAACAAAAACTACTCGACGGATTTTAACGAAACTTGACACAATTATTCTTCGTACTCCTGGGCAGGTTATAGGATACTTAGGAATTCCAACGGGAACGGGAATTAGCGGGAAAATCCTTTTGTATGAAAAATCTAAACCACTTAAGTTAGACGCTTGAAATTTGGCATGCAGGTATCTTAGTAGATTTAAAGCTTAGTTACAACAGGATATTGCGAAATTCCCACGGGAACGGGAATTAGTGGGAAAATCCTTTTGTATGAAAAATCTAAACCGCTTAAGTTAGACGCTTGAAATTTGGCATGCAGGTATTTTGGCAACAGGATAAATTCCCATGGGAACGGGAGTTGTGGGAAAAATTATTTGTATGAAAAAATCAAAACCGCTTAAGTAGGTCGCTCAAAATTTGGCATGCGGTATCTTAGTCAATTTAAAGCTTAGTTACAACAGGATATTGCAAAATTCCCACGGGAGTGGGAGTTAGCAGGAAAAAACATTTGTATGAAAAAATCTGAACCGCTTAAGTTAGACGCTTGAAATTTGGCATGCAGGTATCTTAATAAACTTAAAGCTTAGTTACAACAGGATATTGCAAAATTCCCACGGGAACGGGAGTTAGCGGGAAAAAACATTTGTATGAAAAGATCTTAACCGCGAAATGAAGAAAATGAAGGGGGTAAAACGGGATCCACGCGTACGAAGTCGCGGGCGGCCGCTAGTACAGAATAAATTCTAAAACCATTCTAATATCTGCAACAATGTCCAGGAAGTAATCAAGTAAAGTATTTAATTTCAATAATGGGTTTTTAAATTCTACCAAAATTATTACAATAACTATTTATAAGCAACTAATAATCGTATAAAATACAATATTAATTCTAAAATCATTACATTCGGCCATCCGTCACCGTGATGCCTCCTGGCATTCACGTCTCAAAGATATTAAAATCATTACATTCGGCCTGGTATTCCCGTCTTAATAAAGATATATTCTAAAATCATTACTATTAATTTTCGAAACAATATGAATCATATTATTATTTATACAACTTGTAAATAAGTGTTATTATCAGCAAATTTTGTTAAGAAAAGGAAGAAGATCCTGAATTTTATTTAATATTGTACATTAGGAAACTTAAAAACTAATCCACGTAACTTAGGTACTATGCACACACTGTTGGGTACAGCAGTCTATACACAATAACTTTCCTTAGATAATACCTATTACTTATAACATTAACTTTAATTGCCCACAGAGAGCATAATAATATGCCTACCTAAAGAGCATACTGTTCATTATTTATTTATCACTTTACTACATCAGAATTATGTTTGCACACACTGTTGGGTACAGCAGTCTATACACAATAACTTTCCTTAGATAATACCTATTGCTTATAATATTAACTTTAATTGCCCACAGAGAGCATGATAATATGCCTACCTAAAGAGCATAATGTTCATTATTTATTTATCACTTTACTACATCAGAATTATGTTTTTCTAAGGCCTCAACATGAATCTAAGCTTGTATGGATCATAATGGTTTTTTTTTAAACTTAGAACACCAGTAGCTATCCTATGTATCGTATTTCCTAAAATTTCTGTGAATTTATAGGGACCAACAAACTTTGACAGAATCTTTGCACTTTTTGTTTTCAGTTCTATAGCGAACGGCCTTCACAAAAACATTTTAGAAAATGCATCTACGACAGTAACGATGTGTGTTTTACCTAAAATATAATTCGGTTGTGTTACCGTATTTCGTCCTCACAGAGGAATCCAAATAATCCATTCAAGTGCGAAACTGTACTTCAAAATTTTTTTTTGTTAGATATTATCTTCATTATAAGCGCACTTTAAGTATGCCCTAACCTTTTTTTTGTTTTGGAAACCAATACTGTTGTATTCTTACGAGTGTTTGAATATCCGTAATGCTCGATTTCATCACGATTAGCACACAAATGTCTCATCTAGCATTACGTGGGATCACTAAAAATAATTCCTTATTAACTTTAACGTGGTTTGGTTATGGCATTATTCTAGCTATAAAAATATTTGCCTGAAGTATTGTTGGACAAGGAGACATAAATAACAACGACTTCTATGCCGTTGTGGATAAAAAGACTTAACATCCGGTACTCGGCCTCCGGTTAATCTAAATATATATAACTCAAAGGTGACTAACTGACTGACTGACAGTGATCTATAAACGCACAGCCCAAACCACTCAACGGATCGGGCTGAAATTTGGCATGTAGGTAGATGTTATGACGTAGGCATCCGCTAAGAAAGGATTTTACGAAACCACCTCTTAGGGGTAAAACAAAATCCGCGCGTACAAAGTCGCGGGGGGGGGGGGGGGGGGCGCGCTAGTTACATTATATTCCTCTATCACTATTATATCACTTGTTTTGCGAACCTTAAGTAAATAAATAAATATCAATGATATCGCAACTGCCTAAGGTGGGAATTAAGCCCACGAAAATATTTTGATCGAGAGGAGACTCTAAGAAATTTGAAACTATCCTCGGTAAAACCAGAATTAGTACGCTTGTATCTGTGATTTCTATTGTATCAGTAACAAAAAGTGCCAAAAATTCTTCGTGGTTCTCAAAAATATTCGAAAGAATAATAACTACTAGACATAAAATAATTTCAAAAAATCTCTTCACTAGAGAGTATTTACGAATCTAAGCTGCTAACCTGCTTCTTCAGTATAGCTGGAAGAAGATGAGCCCCTTTGCATTCTTTTCTTGCAACTTCACCCCATAGAAGACCGTCGTGGTGACGCCTCCTTACTTTGACAACGAAGACAACTTCATCCGCTTAGCTCGCTTATTTGATCGTTGGCTGACGGGCGTCCCCGGTGATGTACCGGCTTTATATTCAGACGTCATTGTCCTCAACTGTAAAATAAAGTTCTCGACGGAATAAACTGTGTATGACAAGCATCAACTTAAAATTTTATGGGGCTATGTTCAATTTTTATTACAAGCTTTTTATTATTACAAGCTTTATATTGACTTCACTTGTTAGTATGTGTGGGACAAATCTTGCAACTGAAATTAAGACCAGTTGTCCTCAACCGATTGAGCTGCAATTTGGTATACTTATGTAAGTATGATGACAATGCAATATTATGGTACCATTGAGCTGGTCTGATGATGGAGTCAGGAGGTGGCCATAGGAACTCCTAAACGAAAATGTTTAAGTAATTTCGAAAGCTTGTAGCGCAAACAGAGAAAAGAAGAATAAATTCCATGCGCGATAATTCTAACAATTAATTAATATAAAATTAATATATGACGGAGAACCGACACCAGAAATGTTTTTAAAAATACTGACGTCAGCCCTGCTGACGTCATTTTCACTTTCCTCATCCATGCACAGCAAAAATAACAAAAATCCAAATGAAACTCACTCAGTTTATTCCACGAACTTGTACAGGTCCAAGATACGTCCGATCGGTCCGGCGGCTCGAGCAAAAGTGAGCTCCGTCCCGACTAGCGGCCGCTCTGTCACGCAAGTGACAATTCCGTTCGCCAGAGGGCGCGCGTGTCGTATTGAAAATCATTTAAAAACGTCTGAATTACGAATTGTCACTTGTTTCTTACAATCATAATTACTTTAAAAACAATCAAGTTAATTATGGCAAACTAATAAACCAAGTTTTAACTCATTTAATAATCAAATTAATAAACAGTCGATCAATCGATTTGAATCAATAAGAACGTTTCAAATAAAACGATAAAGCGTTATTTCTCAAACTGAAATGAACTAATTATTTAAAAACTATGAAAATTATAGCAAGAATAATAATCTTCTAAATATATAAAAAGAGAAACTGACTGACTGACTGACAGATCAACGCACAGCCTAAACGGCTAAATGTAGGCACTTGAAATTTGGAAGGGACGTAGTTTAGGTACCGTAGAGGTGCACTAAGAAAGGAATTCCCGAAATTACCACGGGAACGGGAATTAGCGGAAAAATCCTTTTGTATGAAAAATCTAAACCGCTTAAGTTAGATGCTTGAAATTTAGTGTGCAGGTACCTTAGTAAACTTAAAGCTTAGGTACAACAGGATATCGTAAAATTCCCACGGGAACGGGAGTTAGCGGGAAAAAACATATGTATGAAAAAATCTAAACTGCGTAAGATAGACGCTTGAAATTTGGCATGCAGGTACCTTAGTAAACTTAAAGCTTAGTTACAACAGGATATTGCAAAATTCCTACGGGAACGGGAGTAAGCGGGAAAAAACATTTGTATGAAAAAAATCTAAACCGCTTAAGATAGATGAAGGGGGTAAAACGGGATCCACGCGTACGAAGTCGCGGGCGGCCGCTAGCTATCATCTAATCTATCTTCTAAATATATAAAAGGAGAAACTGACTGACTGACTGACAGATCAACGCACAGCCTAAACGGCTAAACGTAGGCACTTGAAATTTGGAAGGGACGTAGTAGAGGTACCGTAGAGGTGCACTAAGAAAGGAATTCCCGAAATTCCCACGGGAACGGGAATTAGCGGAAAAATCCTTTTGTATGAAAAATCTAAACCGCTTAAGTTAGATGCTTGAAATTTGGTGTGCAGGTACCTTAGTAAACTTAAAGCTTAGGTACAACAGGATATCGTAAAATTCCCACGGGAACGGGAGTTAGCGGGAAAAAACATAATATGTATGAAAAAATCTAAACTGCGTAAGATAGACGCTTGAAATGTGGCATGCAGGTACCTTAGTAAACTTAAAGCTTAGTTACAACAGGATATTGCAAAATTCCTACGGGAAGGGGAGTTAACCGCTGAAGATAGATGAAGGGGGTAAAACGGGATCCACGCGTACGAAGTCGCGGGCGGCCGCTAGCTATCATCTATCTATCTATATAAATAAAAATGAATTGATGTTCGTTAGTCTGATTATAACTCGAGAACGACTGGGCCGATTGAGCTGATTTTGGTTTTAAAATGTTTGTCGTAGTCCAGGTCTAAACGGTGAGTAAATACGCGCGCGATATTGTTTTTCTGTGACAGACAAAATTCCACGCGGGCGAAGCCGCGGGCGGAAAGCTAGTCTTGAATAAAACTTAAACAATTTTGTCTTGTAATTTTACGTTGCGGTTATGTGATTTTTATAAATATATCTCGATGCGCCGATACGGCCATTCTGACAGGCGGTGCGCGCCCTGCACCAGCCTGCATCCTTGTGGTGTGTATCTGTAATAATAGAAATAAAAACCTTCTGAAGTTTTTATCTTTGAGCAACTGTGTTGCTTGAAAAATAATCATAATGAAATTGCATAAGTATATCCACCACGTTACATCTCTATATGCAACCGGTTTGTTATTTTTATGATTAAAGTTATTTGTTTATAAATTGAAATAGTTTTATTACCCAAATTACATTCGAAATGCAACTGGTTATTTATTTATTCAGATTATGGGGTTATTATGTTTATAAGTTACACTTTGTATTGTTATAATAATATGTGTTTCGACCATCCATCACGTCTACACACATTTAGTTCTCGGAGTGTCTCGGAGGTTCTCGGAGTGTCTCGGAGGTTCTCGTAGTGTCTCGGAGGTTCTCGGAGTGTCTCGGAGTGTCTCGTAGAAATAGGGAAAGGTTTGATGCTGTGCTCTGGGCGGTTCTGTACGCCGTGGTACACAGAGGCTCTATCGGAAGGAACGTAGGACTAGGGTGATGCTGTGTTTATCACAGGGGCTCTAAAATGAAATGTTTGGTAATATTAATATGAAACAATTTGTGAAAATTACATGCTTATTGCACATCTTCATTGCTCGAAGGTTCTACCACGATTATGAAGTCTTCGGGAAGCTCAGCTTGTGAAGCGGACACCTCAGACTCAGGCAGCCAAGCTCGTGAAGTTGATGGTCCAGGTTCGGTTGTTGTTTTAGTGGAGTCATCGGGTGATCAGGTCTCGTTGTCTTCCGCCGATACGGTCGCCTGCTGGCCGGGTTGTGGTGCACGACGGAGTTGGTCATGGGCGACTTTTCGTGGTCGACCTCTGCCAACGACTCTCTTCACTAGATAACGGTCGTTATCAAGTATCCTGCAAATCTCAAAAGGTTCACTGAATTTGAGGTCTAAGGAAGTTTGATTTCGCGGGTTGTTTTTAATCAGGACATACTCTCCTCTTTGGAAAGGTCGTATCTTAGCTTTGCGTAAATTGAAGCGGAGACGATTTTGTTCTGCTGCCTCAGACATCTTGCGCTGAACGTGTTGAGTAAGGCCTTCAATATCAACCGTTTCCGCATCAATATTCACTAGTCTCAACAGTCCTGGAGGAACACAGTGTTTCCGCTGTGTTAGTAGGGTGAGTGGAGCCACGCCAGTAACACGATGAAGTGTACAATTCATAGCCAATTGGAGTTCTTCGAGTGTTGTATGCCATTGTTCATTCTCGTAGTTTTTGATCATTATCAAAGCGTTTTTAAGTGTAGCCACCACCCGCTCTACTTGCCCATTGGCTCGGCTGACTCCTGGTGCTATAGAGTGTATGTCGATTCCTAACCGTTCACAGTATGCTTTAAACTCACCTAGGAACTCTCGTCCTCCGTCCACAATGATTTGAGTAGGAGCTCCAAACAAGTGTACGCTGCGTTTAAGCGCTGCTAAAGTACTGTGTTGACTTTTGTTGGTCGCATAATAAAACAGGACATACTTTGTAAAGGCGTCGATAGTTATTATGACGTATTGTTGGTCATCTGGAGTGCCCAGTTTACCTGTTATGTCCATGTGTATTACCTGAAAGACAGCAGTTGGCTTTTGGATTGGATGTAGTTGCGCTTGTACAGCACCCGAGGATCCTTTTGATGATCTGCATATCACACAATTATCTACAAATCTGCGAACCAGGGTACTCATCTTGTCAAACCAGTAGGTTTCCTTAATTTTCTGCAGGGTTTTCTCCCAGCCCGGATGTTTGAGTTCTGAATGGAAAGAGTTGATGATGCTCCATTGAAACGATTTAGGCACGACTGTACATACCTGTTGACCGAAGATTGGATCGGTTATAACTCGTTTCAAAACATCGTCTTCCAGTACATAACCATCCATCGGGTGATCCGTTAAGCTGTCCATCAATGGACGTAGTGTTTCATCACGTCGCTGTTCGACTTTCAGCCAATCCATATCCCTTGTCATGACGTTTACCTTGATTGTTTGGCCCTCAGGGTTCCTGCTGAAAAAGTCGGCGTGCTGTAGACGTTCTCCTTTGCGGTATTCCACCTCGAAGTCATAGTTCTGAAGGAACGCCCACCAGCGATGGATCCTTGGGAGCAAATCTTTTTTATGTTTTGATGCTTTTAGTGCGTTGCAGTCAGTTATGACTTTGAATTTGCGTCCGCACAGGTACTGCCGGAAGTGTTTGATTGCACGTACCACTGCAAGAGTCTCTAACTCATAAGAGTGGTATCGGCTTTCAGCATCGGTAGTACGCATACTCATAAATGCACCAGCATGTTGGCGATTTTCTAATACCTGCACAAGCACTGCACCAAATCCCAAACTACTAGCGTCAGTGTACAATTCGATCGGGGCATCTTCTTGGAATAAGGTAAGTACTGGTGCAGATGTTAAGCATTCTATTATCTTATTTCGCGCTTCCTCGTGACGCTCGTTCCACTCCCATTTGGCACCTTGTTTGGTTAATTTGAACAACGGTATCATTGTACGGGAAAAGTCCGGGATAAATTTTCTGAAGTATCCCGCTAATCCATTAAATTGCCTTACCTGTTTTGGGGTTTTTGGTAGCGGTGCTCTCACTAACGCCTCGACTTTCTTTGGACTTGGACGTACCTGTCCATTGGACACCACGTTTCCCAGGTACTCAATGGAACGTTTGAAGAAACTGCATTTATCTACATTGATAGAAAATCCAGCTTCCTGTAGTGCTATGAGGATGCGTTCAATATTGGATATTCCTTGTGTAAAGTCTACACACTTGCTAAGGACGTCATCAACATAAACTTGTGCAGCAGTTCCCAATAGTGGAAATAGTGCTCTGTTGATGCATCTTTGGTAAACTGAACAAGCATTGCTAAGTCCGAAAGGCATGGTAAGATATTCATACAAACCATCTGGTGTGACGAACGCAGTCTTTTCTATTGACGCCTCTGAGATTGGAATCTGGTGGAAACCAGCTGCCATGTCAAATGTGGTGAAGTATTGTCCATCTGCCAGTTGATCGATCTGGTCTGAGATCAGCGGAAGTGGATAATGGTCTCGCAAAGTATTTGAATTCAATTCACGGAAGTCCACACAAAGGCGATCATCGCCGTTCTTCTTTTTCACCAATATTATCGGGCTTGAGTATGGAGACTTACTTTCGCGGATTATATTGTGCTCCAGTAGTTCACTTATAATGGTACGTACCTTCTCTCGCTCGACCGGACTGAGGCGGTATGGTCTTCGTTCTACGTATTTATCTGGGTTCTTGAGTCGAATTTCTAACTCCCCTGTGTTAACACGAGTCTTGGGGTAGCCGCGAATAAATAAGTGTTCATATTTATTCAACAGCATGCGCAGCAATGAAGTCTCGTTATCATCCGTAAGATCACAGTCTAGTTTATCAAAGATTGAGTTATGGGTACTCACATGGTTTATTGTTTGTTGATGAATAAGTCTCGTTCCGTTCGATGTCACTAACATGCTCAAGTTCGTATTATTAATCAAGTTCATACCAACCAAAATATCAGTAGACATCTCATAATCAGGCAAGACGCAAAACTGCAGTTCAACACTTATGTCATCTATAACGCAAATGGTCGATATAGAAGTCAAAGAAAGTACAGGAAATTGACCGATACCCCTCATATAGTTCACCGTTTGAATACGACGTCCAGGTAGTGTTTCAGCTACTGATTCTCGCATCACTGAACATTCAGCGCCGCTATCGAAGACGGCGCGCAATGATTTTGACCCAATTTTGATATTTATCGGGGCAAGATTTGTTCCCGCGATGCAATTAACGCTAGAGGTCAAAGATCGTTCGCGTTCGAAGCATACATCGTACGTGTGACCAATTTTCTTACAGTATGTGCAAGTTGGTTTGGTAATTTGAGACATTTCTTGACTATTTGAGTCTTGTTTAGGTAACGAAGGCTTAAACCGACATTCATTGGTAGTGTGATTATTCTTTTTACAAATTCGACACAGTGGTAAAGCTTGCGTGCCTTCCGAAAAGCGTGTTCGCTTGTTAGGTACCGGATTATTTGAACCTGAATGAGGACGTTTCGCACGTATCGAAGATGCGATTGAAATAAATAAATAAATAAATAAATAAAAATTCATTTATTTCCAAAAATACTTGTATACAGAGTTATTACCGAGTCTTCCCGGTAAGTAGTCAGAGACACTTGTATTGGGAATAACTCGCTACTTCCCATTAGGATATCTCTAATTAATTCTAGGAGTATTAGTTCACTAAGTAAGCATTTACTTTGGTATGTAAGAAAATTACAGCAGTATATTGTAATAAGTTATGGTTGATTACTGACTCTCTTTCATTGACATAGAAAGATTTACGCTTAATGATAGTATATTAAAAAAGAAAAGAATAGGATAATGCTCGTTATGTCTGGTTGTGTGTAGGAGTGTGAGTGTGAGTGTGAGTGTGTAAGTGTGAATGTGTAAATGTGAGTGTGAAGGTGTGAATGTGTAGTATATGTATTCGTTAAAGCATGAATAATATGAACATGTTCAAATACTATGTGTCTTGTCACGAGTCTGTCCTGTATGCCCTACGGAGTGGGTTCCTTGGGATCAGTATAAATGTATGTACTGCATACCGGGATCGTGATGACCACAGATTAGAGAGTATGTCTAAAGACAGATAGGAAACGGCCCTAGTATTGGTTAAACGATAAACAAACTGGTACCGAGCTAGATTGTCCAGTAGGTGGCGCTGAATACAATATGGCGTCTGCCGCCCACAGATTAAATATACCTGTCATACTTTTTTATGATCCGTTCCTTTTCATGTATTGCGGTTAAAATAAAACTATTGAAGTATCAAATGAAACTTTATTGATGAAAAATAACATGAAATATTTTGTTTACGAAAATCAATAAGCATTAAAACTATTGGATTTTAAAAGATTACAGTTACTGTTGTGATTACAGTAGGTACATTATTTTAGTTTTTACATAATGTACTCACGGCTTGACATTTGTATGTAACTCATACAAAATAAGTTGCGTTATGACTTATAGTAAAATAGTTTTTAATGTTCTCCATAAATTCACACGTTCACTCTCACTTTGGTTCTGTCCAATCCAATAGCCACTGTAAGCAGGCCAGATCTACACGTTTCTCACCACCTGTAAAATATATGAAATATTTGTAAATTAAGAGCAAAAAGATGCGCATGTCACCGTAAGACTGTAATCTCCTACATCATCTACATTCTACACTAATATTATAAAGAGTACAGCAGATGAACAAGTGATCTGTCTTATCTACCATACCTATCTTACTGTCTGTTTTGTTTCTAGATTTGCACTACTTTGTTAAATAAAATTAATTTACCTTGTCAAATGTGTACTTGTCAATCAATTACATGTACATTCACAGAATCTGGATTCCACCAATCTGTAATTAAATAATTAACTTTTATTTGATCCTAGTCGAAAAGCGTCAGAGAATAGTGTTAGAATCATTTTGAGGGTGTTTTAAATTTTAAAGGTACTTACCAAATGTTCTTATCAACAGAAGTCAATATTCATCTAATACAAATCTTCCTAATTTAATGCATTTATGTCATGGCATAACTTGCAAATGAAATGAGTTCATCGTTTGTAATCAAGCATTCTTGGTCTGGTTTTATTGCTTATATAGGTTTCTTCTAAACTTATTTGAATAGGAAGTAAAGGTTGGCTCATCTGGATTTTAAGTAACAGTTGACAATAATGATCAGCACCGGTGATTCCATAGCAAGCACTTTTATTGTAATTGCAGCTTAACACCTTATAAGTTCGATATTAACCTGAAACAAATAGGTACTTAGATTCACTGTATAAAACACGTATCATCATTCACTGTGTCCTGCAATCTATGCCTGCAATGTACCTACGTGTATTGTATTTTGGGTCCAAACTCCAAAGTATGTTGTTACTCCATGAAACGATCCATATTTAGTTTCCATTGATTTAAATGGAGTTATGAATGATATTGTAATAAAGATTTAATCCTTTGTGTGGTTCAATACTTGATAAAACATGATGTTGCTGCAAGCTGCAATAACCTTTCTCGAGTGGATATCTTACTTGAGAGAAATTTCTTCTTAAAACAAACATCAATCCAACTGGCAATCCATGCACATGTAGTTCTTATTAATATTGATTGAGAAATTATTGATTTTAGATAAAATTTGTTTAAAGAAAAACACGTTTTTTCGATGAAAATTTTTGACGTTTTTTTTTTTAATAATGTCACAGTTGTAGACTTGAGACGGAACTAAATTGATTAAAGTGAAAATTACGACTTTGAATTAATATACTTTTAAATAAACATTTCATTTATAGAATGCAAATAGATTCAATAAAATAATTTATAAATAAAAGTTGAAGTTGTAATTCGAAAATGTTTACTAACTTGATTCCAGACACGCAAAAGACCATTGCCATTGTCGCATAAAGGACAACTATAAAAAAAGTCACTTCCTCTCGGAACTGTCAAAAAAATTCACTCTCTATGGAGCTGTCAAACTCTATGGCGTTTCCACCCCGTGGTGATGACAGTCAGGTTTTAGTGGTGAAATTTGTTTAAATAATTCGTACTAGTAGGTTTTCAACCTCCTCATAATTAAGTGAATATAACCATTTAGTTAAGGTTTCCTTGCAAGTATGAGTTATCATTGGGTAAATATTCAGTAATTTATTAATTTTATTGTAAACAAAGGCAGACTGGCTCAAATATTGCCTTGTGGCAAAAACTGTACGTATTGTGGGGGCAGGCGCAACAGCATCTTTCCTTCTCTTGTGGGTAAGGTCGACATGAGTTAAAGATTTATGGCATTTCAGTACAAGGTTCAAAATATAAAGTTTCCTAATTGTAAGTAGACCGCTAATTTGATATAATTTATCCGTAGGAAAACGGTAAGGTTTAGAATACATGACGTTGATGAGGGATCTCTGAGCTCTTTCTAATTCAAGAGCGTGGGTTTTGCCTGCACCACCCCAGATTGGGATACAATATGTAAGTACTGACTGAGCTAGGGCTATGTAGATTTTGTTGTTTAATTTATTTGTCATGACCTGTCTCAGAGACTTAAAGACCCAAGTGAGCTTTCTGGTTCTATTGATTAAGAGCTCCATGTGTGGGTACCAACTGAGCCGCTGGTCAAGTATAACACCCAGATATTTGGTTTGATTGACTTTATCTATAGGGGGACAAGTACAGTTCAAGTTACCAGGGTTTCGACAATTGTGAATTTTTATTTGAAAATTACTGTTAGGTTGTGATTTGTTAGATGGAGTAAAGCAAATATAATTAGTTTTCTGGATGTTTAATGTTAGGAGGTTATCTCTGAGCCAGTTGAATATGATATTCAAGCCCCTCTCAGTCCGTACAAGAACTTCATTCTAAGTGTTGCCAGTAAACACCACAGCAGTATCATCCGCATAGGAGAAAATCCTCCCCTCAACATCCCGGAGATTACATAACTCGTTTATATATATTAAAAAGAGTGTTGGGCCGAGGACACTTCCCTGCGGGACTCCGAAGTTGACTGTTGCTTTTTCACTGATGAAGCCGTCAATTTTTACTTCCTGGGTTCTGTCCTCCAGGTAACTTTTAAATAGTAGGAGTGGAGTGCCTCTTATTCCTATATCCTCAAGCCTGCGCACAAGAATAGGCACAGAAACGGTGTCAAAAGCCTTTTTAAGATCCAAAAAGACTGTAAGACATTTGTTGCCTCCGTCAACCTCTTTGACTATTACTGAAGTAAGATCTAAAATGGCATCTTGCGTCGAGAGACCCTTCCTAAAACCATATTGTGAGTTAGATAGAATTTTAAATTTATCAAGAAAACTAACCAATTTATTATTTAGTATTTTTTCGATGATTTTGGAGATTGAGGTAAGTACAGAGATAGGTCTGTAATTGTTTGCATCCGCTCTGTCCCCACTCTTGTGCACAGGGGTGACTACTGATCTCTTTAGTGAACTGGGGAAGACGCCCATCTTGAAGCAAAGATTAGTGAGACTACAAATGTGAGGAACAGTAAACAAACTAGCATGCTTTAGGAAGGCCGTGCTAATATTGTCCCAGCCAGGTGAGCTACCCGAGTCTAGGTTCATAAGGACTCTTTCTACTTCCATTACATCGGTGTCCAGCAGAACGAAAGATGAAAGGTGGGTATGATTAGAAATACTATCAAGAGTACTGAAGTCTCTATGTCTGGATTGCTTTGTAATTATGTCTGCTAGGTTTGCGCCAATACAGACGGAGAAATTGTTAACAAAGTTGACTGAGGCCTGAGGTTCGGGTTTTGTTTCTAATAGGGCTACATTATTAGTTTTTGGCGCTTTATATTTAGTGATTTCGTTGACCGTTTTCCAAAATTTACGTGGGTTATGAGTAGTTTTGTTAATTAAGTCTCTATGGTATAGTCGCTTTAGTTTTTTTATCAAATTTGAACAATAATTACGAAAACGTTTATAGGTGATTTTCAAAATAATATTGTGGGGGTCTTTTTCAAGCTTCAGTTGCATTTTATTTCTGAGTTGAATGCATCTCAGTGCGCCAGCAGTTATCCAGGGCTTTAATGTCCTTTTATTATTTGAAAAGTAAATCTGCTTAGAGTTAGCTTTTATTGCAGACATAATCATGCCAATAAGTGAGTCAGCATAATCCTCAGGATCAGTACACGTTTCTAAATAGGTATTATCGGCGGATGTAAGGGTTTTTAAGGTTCCATCAAAATCGGTAAATAATTTAGATCTAGTTAAAGGTTTACAAGCAGTAGGGTTAGATAAACTAAGTAACACCGTGTTATGGTCGGTAATTGTAGTGTTAACGACAGCTACGAAAGCAGTATGAGCTTGGACATCCAGTTTCAACATAATATGATCCAGACATGAACCCTTCCTCGTAGATAGATTGTGCCCAGGTAAGATACCATGCAGAGACAGTACGTCTAAGTAACTAAGCCTATTACGACGATATTGAGGCTTTTCTTTGTCAGTTGGGAGCAGGTTGATATTAATGTCACCAACGATAGATATATTTTTATAATGGCTAATAGTTTCTAAGTGTGTGTTAAGTGAGCTAGTAAAATTATCAGCATTTAGGAAAGAGGGAGAACGGTAAATGCCCAGGAAGACATAGTTATCTATCAATATCTGGAGCCCAGTGGCATCTGAAAGGTGTAAGTCAGTAACCTTTGCCCTGTGGTTGGTTTTAATATAAGCAACAACACCGTCATTTTGATTTAAGAGTTTAGTTGATTGATAAGAAGTATAGTTGTCGATGGATGGTATATTTTTATTTAAGTCTAGTCTACATTCCGTGAGTATTAATATATCAATTTCAAAATTTAGCATTGAGAGATTTAGTTGTAGATCGTCCAAGTTCTTATAGATACTTGCAATGTTCTGGGTTACCACTGTTAAGTTTTTATTAGTCATTAGTCTTTGGCAGTGGCTAGTCAGATCTTTCATATTGCAGCTAACAGAATGAGATATTTGCATGCTGTCTAATTCTTGAGAGGCATGGCGTTGACTATCCATACAATAAATATTCAAGACATAGGACATTACTGGAGTTGTTCATAGATGTAAAATAGATTAGTATTTTAAGAGACATGATTTTTTCAGAGTAAGTATTTTTAGTGTTTGTGTGAGTGTGAGAGTTGGGGTTTGTAAATAGTAATAGTGATGTGTAGTGTGAGTGAAAGTATGTAAAACGAGCTTACAATAGTTTTAGTATTTATGAGTAATATATTACGAAAAGTTTCAAAATAATGCATGCAGTTGCAGTAGTATGTAAAATATGTAAAAGGCGAAATCGCTAAATATAGTCAGGTTTCTTGCAGGAGCTGGTTTACCTGGGCCTCATGCTGAATACAGATAATTTTGGATTGATCGTCTTTCCTCACCAGAACTCTTCCAAAAGCAGTCCAGCAGTACTTAAACTTGTTTGATCTGACGAGGTCTCGAGAAAGGAAGAACAGCCGAGCACCCTTAGCAGTCAGCTGCTCCGATATAAATACCGGGGAGTCCGCACTTGTAGTAAATCCAAGATGTTTTGCTTGTAGTTTACATTTATTTTTGATGTTAAACTCTTTTGTTTTCTTTAAAAAGTCAGTTTTGAGGATCGTGGACCCTAGCTCCACAATGATAGGAGGGCTGGTCTCCCTGTCATTACGCACCTTTAAACGATATACATCTTTTATGTCCCGCGCAGACAAATCGAGGTTTATAGTTTTCGAGAGGCAGGTTATCATATTAATTAAGTCACCCCTGTTTTCTGAGGGTTTGCGGGGGACATTTTTTAACTCAAGGTTCGCTTTACGGGATGTCCTCTGTAAGTCCTCTAGTTTTTCTTCTAACGTATTTATATTCTCCCGATCCTTTTTGGCCTGAGTTTCCAGTTTTTCTATTTTCTTATGGAACTCCTCGTTCTGTGTTGTTAACAGGGAAATGCTCTGCTCGATGCTAGATGTCGTTTGCTAAAGGGATTTTAGTGAGTTTGTGATGGCCTCGCTAGACTTTTGTTGTACACCGATAAATGACGTCATAAGCTTAGTCATCTCTTGTTTAAAGTCATCGAACTGGGACGGTGATAACTCCTCTTCTCGCGGCCTTCTATTTCGAAGGAAAACATAGCTAGGAGGAGTGTGATCGTCCTGGACAGCCGTTAAGGCCTGGGGCTCGGTCTCCAAGTCGGCCTTGGGATCAGTTTGTTGCCCTAGGGCACCCTCTGTCGATATTGTAGGTGGTGGCGTCCGTTGAGTCGACATTATGCACTCTGCGCGTGATGAAATAAGTTCGGGTACCGTCGTTGCCCTGGTATTTAACAATTCAATCCTCAACCGTTCATCGTTTACGCACCCAATAACAGCCTCTACTGCATCAGAGTTGTCCAGTTTGTCTTTTGTGACACGCCTCCAAAGTACCCAGGCGCGTGACAGGAATTCAGCGATGTCCTTTGACGAGTCATAAGCATGCTCTCTAAATCTAAGTATATCTCGAGAATACCTGTTTTCCGGTTCAAATGTGGTGTAATGATTTTAGAATTTATATTGTATTTTATACGATTATTGGTTACTTTTAAATAGTTATTGCAACAATTTTAGTATTTGTATTGTATTTTAGAAGAACCCAAAAACCCATTATTAAATTAAAATACTTTATTTGATTACTTCCTAGGCATTTTGCAGACATTAGAATGATTTTAGAATTTATTTAGTATTAAATCCAATTATTTCATATTTATTATTTAATTTAATTATTTTAGATTTTTATTGTATACATTTTAGTATTTTAAAAATTTAGAAAACAGCTAATTATGAAATAAGTATTGCATTTGTCTAGTTCCGGAGCATGCCGTCGATAAGTCGTTTTGAACCGGTCGACTTTCACTGATGGAAGGGGAAGTTACCTTATCGCTGGCATGCCGCTGGACAGTCAGTTCGATTTGAGCGTTCAAAGCAAGAGGTACTATTAAGATGACGTCATAATGTCGGAATTGTGTAAATCAGTGGTGCTGAAATACAAGTTAGAACGACCTACAAGAGTGTTTCATTTCAACTCAGAAGTGGTACGTGATCTACAGCTCATAAGGTACGTTTTTATTTATTTGGTTAAAAAGTAATTTATTTTACAAGTTCAAGTAGAAAAACGTATGAATATTTCTTTTAATGCATGAAATAGTTATTTTTAAAACGAGCGACGCGCCTCCAGTTTATCAGGCTAGATGCGCATTTGACTATGACTAAGTATAACAAGGCCAGATGCGTCTTAGACTATGACTATGACCATGACTATGACTGTGACTGACTTAGTATATCGAGGCTAGACGCGCCTCCAGTTTATCAGGCTAGATGCGCCTTTGACTATGACTAAGTATAACAAGGCTAGATGCGCCTTAGACTATGACTATGACTATGACTATGACCATGACTATGACTATGACTGTGACTGACTTAGTATATCGAGGCTAGACGCGCCTCCAGTTTATAAGGCTAGATGCGCCTTTGACTATGACTAAGTATAACAAGGCTAGATGCGCCTTTGACTACGACTAAGTATAACAAGGCTAGATGCGCCTGTGACTATGACTTAAGTATAACGAGGCTAGATGCGCCTTTGACTATGACTAAGTAAAACAAGGCTAGATGCGCCTTTGACTATGACTAAGTATAACAAGGCTAGATGCGCCTTAGACTATGACTATGACTATGACCATGACTATGACTGTGACTGACTTAGTATATCGAGGCTAGACGCGCCTCCAGTTTATAAGGCTAGATGCGCCTTTGACTATGACTAAGTATAACAAGGCTAGATGCGCCTTTGACTACGACTAAGTATAACAAGGCTAGATGCGCCTTAGACTATGACTATGACTATGACCATGACCATGACTGTGACTGACTTAGTATATCGAGGCTAGATGCTCCTCCAGTTTATTAGGCTAGATGCGCCTTAGACTATGACTAAGTATGAGACATGTAGAGGCTCCTTAAGAACAAAATATTCGCCCATTTCATAATGTGTGCGCAACACATTATGAAATATTACGCATACCTACAGTAAAATGGGAATATTAGCTTATGTAGTAAATTTTTAATAGTAATAATTAAAGGTAATAATAAAGTATTCGATTATAACGTTTAAATTAACGTTAAAGTAAATGTGCTAAAAAAATTATTTTTTATAAATATTTTTACACAAGTAAAGTGAATTAATTAATGATTCGTTTATTTTAAAATTGTCGTCGGTTCGGACTTTCGGTAGGTTCTTTTGCCAAGTACAATATCTTGTCTATAGATCTGTAATTCCACTTCAAAAATATATTTCGAATATGAAACGTCAAGGTTCCATAATGAGCAGAAGTTTAAAGTTTTTCTTTTAGTAGTCTTTCATTTTATGACAATTTTGTGAGCGCTATTATAATAGCTAATGCAAGTAAGAGAATTTTGTCTTTGACTTAGACATTGCAAAAGTTAATTGGCTTAGCTAAAAGAACTACGGACGTCTGTTAGAGGAAATTTTGAATCCTGCTACTTGAAAGGATGAACAGTTTACGTAATTATTTTTATGACAAAAAAAATCTATGAGACTGTTTTGGTAAATGAAAAATCCTTTTAAGTGTTGGTAGTGAGTGCACTTGTTGACGCAAAACCGATGCTGAAACTTAGTATAGTTTGGCGGATCATTTCAATATCAATTCCAATTGTAAAAGTTGTGGTCAATCATCAGTCATACCTCTATAGAGCTAATATAAACAAAAATGTTGATGAGATTGACGCTGTTATAGAAGTGTTAGTGATTGATGATGTATAGCAGACTTCACTGACAATGGACGATTTGACACCGATATTGATTCGATATTACAATTTATTAAAGACATTCTGATCTTGAAAGCTTAATTAATCTGAAATGACCTGTAAATTACCATTTTTGGTCGGATTGTAATTAAGAAAAGTAGTTTGACGTCACTTGCTTGTCGTGCCATACGAAATCTATGGGAGTTTGATTTAACAGTTTTTAAAAGTACGTCAATTGACTGGCGGTGTCAACACGTCTATTGGTCAAAACTTCACGCAACTGCAATTTCTCACGGTTTTGAATACTGACATTCTATAAAATTCCTGGTCAGAATATTTTCGAGAGCCACGAAAATGACGGACACAAGTAAATACCAGTTAACATAAATTTCTAGTTTTACAGAGGATAATTTCTGGCGTTTACAGTTGCCTTTCGATTTAAAATTTTAAAATAACTTGACACCTGGCGAGCTTAAGGCCGTGGGTTCGATTCCCGCCTTAGGCGGTTCTATATTTTCAAGTGATATTTTATAATGCGAATAGCTTTCCGCCGAGGGTTCTTCCGCGTGGAATTTTGTTTGTCACAGTTGTTTGTTTTGTATGTTATGTATGTAAATTAAACAGGGGGCCAAGTACCGGGTGTTTAACCTTTAACCGACGACGTGATTTTTTTGTCACGCCGTCTGCGACGTGCGGTCTGTGGGACCGCTATACTATTTACTCAAAAAGTAATCATTTTTTGTATAAAAGTATATTGGTTTTATATTTTTTGAGAACATTATGGTATTACAAATAAACATACGTATAATTTGTGAGGAATCAATGTATATTATTTATTTAAATATGGCTAAAACTTTTTTGACCCTTAATTTCATTGAAATTACACTAGAGCTCAATAATACCTATATAACTTGTAAATTTTATTCAAAGCAAGAAAAACTATACTCCTTCCTAAATATAGTGAACATAATTAATAAAATAAAAATAAATGACACGTACATTACATGCACAAAAAAATTTTGACGTAGGGTAAACATTAGGCACAATCAGGACATTATTTTTTACCGCATGCCAAGCATTTTCGGTATGCATAGGTAACACCTGTAAGATAATTTCGTTTTCAATTTAGGTGGACTAAAATGTACGTCCTTTTTGCAGCTGGTGCAATGACATCAGGCTGATTTGGCATGTCAGAGCCTAGAATAGATGTCACTGTTTGCTTTACCACCCGTTTCGCGGTAATTTTTTTACAGACTACCATCTTTTACATAATAATAAGTCATAATATCAATATATCATTAGGAAATGTCTTATGCTAGGTTGTGGTGGCCCAGGATCCATCAATTTTACAAAAAATGAGTCGTCTAAAACAAAAACGCATGTTTTAGTATGGTACAAAAAAGTCACGTAGTCTGCGACGTGCGGTCCCACAGACCGCTGTTGAACTTTGAATCGAATTATCTTATCAAAACTGCCCTTATCGATATAACCACTACCTGTAATCGCGTATGGGCAACTAAACTCGAAGGTACTGAGACGCTCGGGACACGGGAGTAAGTAGAATATTGCAATCCAGAAATTTCAAAAACCGAAGCGGTCTGTGAGACCGCACGTCGTCGGTTAAAGGTTAAGAGCCTTTTTAATTCACAACGGCAAAGGTGAAATCGTTTTTGGTAATTTGTCGCCTAGTCCAATAACACTTAAAGCAAATATTTTAATAGCTACTTCAATGCTTTTTGGAGCATGTCCAATATGTCATGTAAATCGAATTGTAAAAGACCCCTCAGCTATGGAT
This sequence comes from Ostrinia nubilalis, assembly GCF_963855985.1. Lineage (NCBI taxonomy): Eukaryota > Metazoa > Arthropoda > Insecta > Lepidoptera > Crambidae > Ostrinia > Ostrinia nubilalis. Next base: position 5,576,969 of record NC_087118.1, on the reverse strand, counting down.
ACTCTCGATAGAGCTGATATTATGACTAAGTCCGGACTTAGTTCCGACATGTTCTGGTTAGTTAGATAAGCTTTATACTCTTTTGTGAAATTATCGCGATTGTATTGCTATAAATCTGACTGAGATAGGACGTACACGTGCAGTCTTTGATGTCAGGATGAAAAATAATGTGCAAATACCACCATTACCACTTATCTCATTACAAAAGGGAAAAGGGTTCAGAAAACCATAGATGACTAACTTGATCCAATGCTATGATTATCAATATTATTCAGGACTCTAAATCATATTTAAGTCAGATCTTGATGATAAAGAGAAAAGTCTTCAAAGTTCTGTAGCAGTCACTTACTTTAGTCGACCCACAGACAAACGACCCCTGAGGAAAGACATCTTCAATGAAAGACAACTTCTATGAGTTAGAGACACTAGCTGTGGTGTGTGTGCTAAAAAAAAAGGTATATCTTTTAGGACTTAAAAGTTTCTACTGGTTATGCTGCCTTAAGAACCACGTTAAAAAAAAAGAAGAAATTTAGTTCCGCGAATAGTCCAAATACCAAAATTTAGTCATAGAATCTGACGACAACCCATCCAAACATCGTAATCTCTTCAAATAGCAGATACAGTAAGGTTGATATCAAATTATTTTTAGTGGTCCCACGTACAGCTAGATGGCAAATATGTTGCGCTTATCGTGATGAAATCGAGCATCACAGACATTCAGAAACACATAATATAAGGACACTGTAATTGTACCTATTGGTTTCAAACACTTGGAAAATTTGTAAAGAAGAAAATTATGTTAAGGCCTTAGAAATACATAATTCTGACGAAAGTACCTTTAGTGTTAATCATAAATCGTGACCATAATTCATTATTTGCCAGATTACGGTTACAAATGGATATAATTGGATATAATATTAACGTTTTGACATGTTCTTATAAACTGAATAACTTTCACATGGCAGTCATGGCAAGATACACTGTAATTAAATTGATTATGTACTAATGTAATAAAACTCACATTATTTTCCAAGTAGACTTCTATTTTCTTCAGATACTCGTTACAGGTTCCAGGCACGTCTGTCCACGACAACGGCTCCAGCAAAAGTGATTCGATTCGCCATGTTTTTATCCCTCCTCAATTTAGCAGCCGGTGTTGCCAATAAAAATATTTAAGTTTTAGCCTTGTTTCCACTAGGGGGCACTTTGTGCGCACTAGTGAAAACAAGGCTTTATTCCATCGACCGTAGTTTTTAAAATTTATCACGGTGTTGCCAGTAATAAAAATATAAATATTCGTTCGGAAATAGATAATTTTAATGAAACCTAACACTCGTCCATCCTGACGCAGTGCATGTCCTCATGCACTGGCAAACCTAACACATGGCCAATCGAATCACCTAACAATGTTATGAATTATATTTATTATTTCAAAATGTACTAGTTATCAAATCATAATAGAACCTTGCAAACCCTCCTTCTTGCAAGTTACAACATCATAAGTCTTATTATCTTGCAAACCCTCCTTCTTGCAAGTTACAATAAATAATTTACAAATGAATAGCTTGCAAACCCTCCTTCTTGCAAGATTCATTGTAACCAATGTCATTCAAAACAATAATAATTAAAACTGAATATCTTGCAAACCCTCCTTCTTGCAAGTTACAATAAATAATATCAAATGAACATCTTGCAAACCCTCCTTCTTGCAAGTTACAATAAATCATTAACACATGAACATCTTGCAAACCATCCTTCTTGCAAGTTTCATTGTAACTAATGTCATTTAAACCCAAGTTATTTAAAGCTGAATCCTCTTTCTCATGACTATTTCATCTTTACTTAAAATCAAACTATCCATTACTTGTTTTTATTTATTATAGTTTATTCATTAACTCAAGTAGCGACCTATATATTATTTATTTATTCATTATTTATTATGCAATCATGTTTACCTTATATGTAATGT